>NW_028227266.1:50450100-50765100 GCF_978045245.1 Mus caroli
AAAAATGACCATTGCTAGAAGGCTGTCCTTCCCTATTCCCACCCCTCTGTATCTTCTGAGAGTTTCAGCACTGTGGTGGAGAGAAGAAGGGAAGGGGTAAGTATCGGAGTTACTGCTTCAAGCAACAAGCATTGTGTGCCTCTGTGTCAGAGGTTCAAATACTAGGTGTATTTTCGGGGTTAATTTGGGGGACTCTTCAGGGTCCCAAAGAAATAACTAAAGCAGAAAGTGGACACCTTGTGAATCTTTCTGAATGGCTCTGCTCTGAATGTAAACAAAGCCCACAATGACAGGGTTTCTATAGGTGTGGAGAAAACATTTGCCTTCTCTTTATAGAAAAAAAGAAGCTTGTTAAGGAGTTCAGATATGTGAAGTCCATTGTTTGAATATGTTGATTTATTTTTCTTTTGACTTAGAAAATTATGGTAAAATAAACATAATACAAACTTTACCATTTTAACCAATTTTGGGGGAGGGCAATGTAATATTTTGAAGTACATTCAAAATATTGGACAGCTTTTGCTCTGCCTGAATTTCCCAGCAAATTCTATATGCATTAAATGCCCTCTTTTACCCAAATCAGCTCTTAGTCACAGAATTTCTAATTATTATTTTTTGAATTTGTCTGCTAACATAGAAAGAGTCATGTGACAGTTGTTTTTCATGTCTGGCTTAGCACAACATCCTCATTATTTATTCAAATCATAGCATTTACCAGGACTGCCTTCTATTAATGGCAGAATAGAATTCCATTGTCAGTTGCTTCCATCATTTGAAAACCATGAGCAATGTTACTATGAACATGCTACTATGCATATTGCACATGTATGATATATTCTGTTTATTCATACAGTCACCAATGGTCATTGGGCTGTTCTCACCTTTACTGCCTCTTAAATGCCAATTTAGATGAAAGTTCATGCCATAGTCATCCATCAGTTTCTAGAGACGTTTTGTCAATGATTTCTTTCCTTGGTCCATCACCTTCTCTAGTGTCTGTGTGGTTGATCAACAATGAGGAAGTGGGTTTGACCTATGTTTTCTAGGAAACAGTTGTCCTTAGGAAAGTCCTTGAAATTCACTCTCTAGTCAGAAAAAATACCCTAAACCAGATAAATTGATACTTTACTTGATTTGTCTGTCAAATCTGGGGTGCCTAGGTAAGGACATTGAGAACTGTGCCAAACAGGTCAGGGCACAAACATCTATGCAACATTGTTCTTGGATATGGTTACCATGTAGCGGCTAGAGCCTGACTTGGCTTAGTTGCTCCCAAACCCAAGAATAGCTCCTGCTTTTCATTGTCTCTTATTGTTTAAATGAGGTGTGCTTTTACCACCTGCAATCAAATCACAAAAGTTGATTTCTCTGTGGTTTTGTTGTTGTCATTTTTTTTATTCTCAGGTTTAATCTCCTAGGCATCTATCAATTATTTAAGGCCTTAACCTGCAACCCTTAAGGATCAAAGGACTGTGCATCCCAAGATACACTCTGAAATGCACCTCAGTGTTGTTCTCCACACTCGCTCCGATGGGAAACCCTGGGAGTTTAAGTTTGACTTACCCATTCAGTCATTTATTTTTTTTTAATATTTTTATTACATATTTTCCTCAATTACATTTCCAATGCTATCCCAAAAGTCCCCCATAGCGCCCCCCCACTTCCCTACCCACCCATTCCCATTCTTTTGGCCCTGGCATTCCCCTATATTGGGGCATATAAAGTTTGCAAGTCCAATGGGCCTCTCTTTCCAGTGATGGCCGACTAGGCCATCTTTCGATACATATGCAGCTAGAGACAAGAGCTCCGGGGTTCTGGTTAGTACATCATGTTGTTCCAACAATAGGGTTGCAGATCCCTTTAGCTCCTTGGGTACTTTCTCTAGCTTCTCCATTGGGAGCCCTGTGATACATCCAATAGCTGACTGTGAACATCCACTCCTGTGTTTGCTAGGCCCCGGCATCGTCTCACAAGAGACAGCTATATTTGGGTCCTTTCAGCAAAATCTTGCTAGTGTATGCAATGGTGTCAGCGTTTAGAAGCTGATTATGGGATGGATCCCTGGATACGGCAGTCTCTAAATGGTCCATCCTTTCATCACAGCTACGAACTTTGTCTCTGTAACTCCTTCCCTGGGTGTTTTGTTCCCAATTCTAAGAAGGGGCACAGTGTCCACACTTTGGTCTTCATTCTTCTTGAGTTTCATGCGTTTAGCAAATTGTATCTTATATCTTGGGTACCCTAAGTTTTGGGCTAATATCCACTTATCAGTGAATACATATTGTGTGAGTTCTTTTGTGATTGTGTTACTTCACTCAAGATGATGCCCTCCAGGTTCATCCATTTGGCTAGGAATTTCATAAATTCATTCTTTTTAATAGCTGAGTAGTACTCCATTGTGTAAATGTACCATAATTTCTGTATCCATTCCTCTGTTGAGGGACATCTGGGTTCTTTCCAGCTTCTGGCTATTATAAATAGGGCTGCTATGAACATAGTGGAGCATGTGTCCTTTTTACCGGTTGGGACATCTTCTGGATATATGCCCAGGAGAGGTATTGCTGGATCCTCCGGTAGTACTATGTCCAATTTTCTGAGGAACCGCCAGACTGATTTCCAGAGTGGTTGTACAAGCTTGCAATCTCACCAACAATGGAGGAGTGTTCCTCTTTCTCCACATCCTCGCCAGCATCTGCTGTCACCTGAATTTTTGATCTTAGCCATTCTGACTGGTGTGAGGTGGAATCTCAGGGTTGTTTTGAGTTGCATTTCCCTGATGATTAAGGATGTTGAGCATTTTTTCAGGTGCTTCTCTGCCATTCGGTATTCCTCAGGTGAGAATTCTTTGTTCAGTTCTGAGCCCCATTTTTTAATGGGGTTATTTGACTTTCTGGAGTCCACCTTCTTGAGTTCTTTATATATATATTGGATATTAGTCCCTTATCTGATTTAGGATAGGTGAAGATCCTTTCCCAATCTGTTGGTGGTTTTTTTGTCTTATTGATGGTGTCTTTAGCCTTGCAGAAGCTTTGCAGTTTCATGAGGTCCCACTTGTCAAAAAAACACTCATGTCACTCAGGTGGTGCTATACAAAACCACAGAGCCAATGTCAACAGACAGGGCATGCTCAGACTTTTTCAGCAGAATAGAATGTGCACAGCATGACTCTCACTTTAGGGAGTGGATTCATTCCTCGGAGGCATCTAGGAATTCGTTCTGTTTGGTTGACTGACTCTCATACCTAACTGCTTCAGTATTTCAGTCTCCTTCAGTTTACAAGGAACTCATCTTTCCTGTGGACCAATAGTTTAGTAGTTTATGACTTTTGTTCTTTCTTTTTTCTGACTTCTTTTTTGTAACCCTTCCAGGGTGTATTTAAAGATGGCTCAGCATGGGTGGTTACTGGGCTCTACTCCTCTGCTATCCTTGGTGAGTCAGTCATTGGACTCCACAGCTAGCTTCTGTCTTCACTCACTGCTCTGCTCCTTCACAGTAAATAGGTCAATGCCCAGCATTGAATCCCTTGTCTCTTTCAGCTATTACACTCTTTATTGGTCTATTGTAACCATGAAACCTGGAGGCATGAAGAGCCCCTTGTCCATAGTCATAATATCGGTACCATTTACTGAGTGTCTGTTCAGGGCCTTACACAGGAGAAGTCTTAAGTGCTGCCTGCAAGATGAGATTTTTCTTAGCCCTGTTTACAGATGGGGAAATAGGCTCATGGAAGAGGCTTGGAGGTTTGCTTTGAAATCACCCAGCCAGAAAACAACGGGGTAAGCTTTCAAGCTTTAGCTTCTGAGATTTCAAAAATACAACTATGTGAAGTGCAATTAGTAAGGACTGGACCTTTTGAAAAATTCTGTAGAATCCCAATAGTACAAAGCCCAAAGTCGGGGTGGGGGTGGGGTTCTCTTCTTCAGGAGTTGTACTCTAGGACCCTGCAATGCTTTTTATCTTCCTCTCTGAAGCCAGACTGGGTGACCTGGATCTGCCTCTACAGACATTGTACATAACAAATTCTTCATAGCTGTGTTCTGCACAAACCACAGTGGTCACCTGTCACCCCGAGTCTTACTGCTTGCAGAGCCCCAGTTACCCACGATGCTATCATATAAGCTTTATTTCCACAGTCTATCCAGATGGAAATTTAGACATCTCCCTGACAGAAAAGAATTGATTTCAGAAAATAATAAAAATCAGTCAGTGACTGGAGTCTCACAAGAGGGGGGAAAATTCCCATTCTGTTTGGAAACACACAGGAGGACCTGTCAAAATTCAAGTGACTTACATGTGCATTGCCATGGAGTCACAAGAGCTGACTCAAGAGAAGAAACTGTGATTGGTTGCATGTTGCATGTGTCATTTGCCACAAAGCTGCTCATTACCTAGATTTTTCAGAAGGTAAGTGACACTTACTTTCTGTTTTTGTTTAGTGATTTGCCCACTAAATGATGGCCTTTTTTTGAGGTATTGTCCCAGAACCACAAAGTCTCTCTGAACCCTGTTTTCCACAGCACAGAGGATCTGCTGATATTTAGCCTTAAGTGTCTTCTCTGAGGGACAGGCCACGGATTTCCAGGAATTTCCTAACATTCTGTCCTTCATCAACCTTGGAATTTCTTTGTGCCCATTCCCTTGGTGTCCAGCTTGTTATCTGATGTTCTTGTGCTCCACCCAATTCCATGGGTGGCTAGATGAGCACGATTGTCAAGTATCTTTCCCAACGGTGCCGCCTTGTTCCTTTATCCTTGAACTTCATCTCAGAGCCCACAGCTCTAGCTTCACACTATGACTTTGTGTAACTCCAAATCACACTCCCCCTCCCCGTTGTCTCAGAGAGGAAATTTTTCTCTACTATCAAGTACCTCTATCAAATGATACCTCCGTTCCATGCTGTGGTTCTTGCAATACCTATCATACTCCCTTTAACTTAGAAATTTGATAGATTATAATAAGATATGATTATGAGATGCATAGTAATACCATGATATAGATAGAATAGAATAACTGGTTCAAGCTAATCACTGTAGTTACCATTTTAAATACTTATTTTGTATGTTTTTGTTTACCTTAAACTTCATACAGTTTGACTAACATCTTCCTCATGCTCCTTGCTTCCTGGCCTCTGGTAACCACAATGCTCCTCTGTTTCTGTCAGTGCAGATGGTTTGGATTCTGCCACTTAGCTGGACCATGTGGTTTTATTTCTGCCTAGGATACTGTTTTGCACATAGAACGTTCTCCATCAACACTCAACTTAATTTAACAAATAATCACTAATTTGAGTTGAAACTGGAATTTACCACAAGAGTATACTACTAAGTAAGGGATAAAGAAGATTCTAGAAAGAAGGAGGGAACTGTAAATCTGCAATATCAATATATATCTGCCACTTAAATTAGGCATGGGAAAGACTTTGGACTTGCTTACCATTGGGGATGTGAGGATTAAGAGACACAAAGTGTCACACAGTCTCAATAGTGTTAATTTCTTTTTCTCTCAAAAAATTTGTCTTTAGCTAGAGCATCACATTTTTAGCCATGTAAAAGGAATCTCTTACCTTCTTCTTTTTCTTTTTCTCTTTCTTTTTCTTTTTCTTTTTCTTTTTCTTTTTCTTTTTCTTTTTCTTTTTCTTTTTCTTTTTCTTTTTCTTTTTCTCTTTTTCTTTTTCTTTTTCTTTTTCTTTTTCCTTTTCCTTTTCCTTTTCTTTTTCTTTTTCTTTTTCCTTTTCTTTTTCTTTTTCCTTTTCTTTTTCTTTTTATTTCTAGGAGTTTTCTGGATAAGGATGGGATTGACAATTTAATACTTGACAGTGCAGCTATTAAAACCTAGAAATTAAAAAAAATGCTTTCTTGGGCTTCCGGTCATTAGCATCATTCTAAATGATGATAAAGGACAGGGCACTAATGCATGCTCAGGTTTTGTATAGCCTCAGTACATATACCTAGACAGGCAGACCATTTAGCACTTTATCAAATTGTCATTCCCAAAACAGTGCATGGAGGTGAAGACAAGCTGATTTTCTATTAATATACATTCCATATTGAAACTTTCACTCACTGAATCATCCCTGCTGGTAGAGTCAATACTGTGAGAACAACTGTACAAAACCACTTTATATGTGTGTGTTCTCTTTCCCACTATCCTTTGCAAGTTTCTCTGGCAGAAATGTCTTTCTAGGAGACATATCAAAGAATTTGAAATATATAGAAGATGACATTCCCCCACTTTCATTTTTTAACACCTCACTGTCATGCATGACGACATTTTTAAATTCTGCTGACTCTGAAGGTTGACCTCACAGAGCTGTCAGAACATTCATATCTATAGCTGCTATAAGCAACTTACAAAGCAGCTTCAACAGAAATACACAATTCTAGTAACACTTCTTGACAACACCGTCTAGATCAGTGGCAATAGAACCCGTCTGCACTTCCCAGCTTATGTGAGAGGTCACATATGGAAGCTTTAATTCTTTGGCTCCAAATATATATTTTTATGATGTGTTAGAGTCCTTGGTAGATTAACACCTTGGAGACTACTTGGCCTGACTCAGGAGTGTGGCTTTAACATGGAGTTTTCATCAACACCCTCCCCTCTTATGGCTTGATATTTTGTTTTTCCACTTAACACTTTGTCTTTTTCTCTCCATGACCCACAATGCCTCCCTAAACCTCTTAGATATTTTAGCAAATTTGTCTTATGTCCTCCTAGAAATAATATTGTGCAGTCAACTTGTTTTGTCTTCACACCATCACAACTTGCAAACTTTCTCCACTCCTCACAGCTACTTCTGAAGCCGTGGGATCCTGTCTGTGTTGAAAGGATTAACTGACCAGGGTAAAAAAATCAGAGCCACCAGCTGAACACTGTTCTCTGGTTATAAGGTGGGCACTGCCATCTTGATTAGAGCGGTTACAATCACGTACAAAAGACAGTCAAGGAAATTACACAAGTTGACACCTCCTCATAGGAGAAGGTGAGGACTATTTCCTCAGATTCCATCCCCAAATGCCATACTCCCAGTTGTGTGTAATTCTCTCCCAACTAGGCATGAAATGTGTTAGAGTATATAGAGAGTAGAATGTTACCTAAAAAGAAGGGACGCCATCTCCCATGCTAGGGTAGGACCTTTTAGTGATGTGAATATTTGGGGTCATCCATTCTCTTATAAGTAACCCCTTATACATGTTACTGTTAGTAAACCCAATAAATCTGGCCTTAGAGGGAACTACTCCTTTAGTCTGTCACTATTGCTCTATTGGGTGTGTGTACATGTTTGTTTGATTCTTTCTAGAAGTTGGTGTAACACCACCCACCTCAGTAACAACCATCTATAGGTTGGCTGAATTGATAAAATTCCCAGTCATGGGACTTCAGCACTGAGACAGCTCCGGCAGGATGATCACAGACACTATAAAAGAGCAGGTTGAATATCCAAGTATTGTCTCCAAATGGGGTATTCACAAGCAGAAGAAACCAGTTCAAGAGAAAGAAACCCGGAGAGAGCAGAGGATATAGGACTAGGGGTGTAGCTTCATGGTACAAGGCTTGCTTAGCCCTAGTTTGCACAAGGCTCATCCCTTACAATCACCACAAAATGAGGGAGAACAGCATGGTTCCTCAGAAGATGGCGAGTTCTGAGTTTTTAATTTCAGCTTGTCCTGGTTTAGCTCAGACATACTTCGTTCCTCATCTTTTGACGGTCCTGAAGGACCGCCCTTAAAATAGCTCTTCTTTTTACCTATGCTGCCTTGAGGCAATTTCTGTTCCTTTCAACAAAACGTCCTTTCACCAAAGCCTCTTTCTTCTCTCTGCCACCCTGGAATCCGGGGCTCAGCCTTTCTTCTCCACATCTCATCCACCATGTCAGAAGCTGCCGTTTGACGTGCTCGAAGCAGTGTCAGTGGCTCACTTGTCTACTTTATAAATCAAGGTAATTAGTGAGCACTGCCTCAACAGGCAACCTTCAAAGCCTCAGTAGTTAAGCCAGACAAGGTATATTCTTCCACCACCCAAGATTTGATGGCAGTCAGGCTGCTGCCCTGCATCTAGGAACTATTCCATCTCCAATAAGTGATTTTTACAGTTGTTGAGGAAGGAAAAGAAATGTAGAGGGGCCACCGTGGCTTTCAATGGCATTGGGTTGGGTAAGGCACTTGCCACTTCCATTTTGTTCATCATCCATTTAGCCTCAGCATATGGTTTCACTTTAATTGTATTGAAGTCTGAAAAGAATATAACATTGAACATGGGCAACTAGCCATGTTTATGCTGGACTCTGGTGTGCCTACTAGGCCCAGTGACTTGGCTGGATCTGTGGATAACTGCCCACGGAGGAGCTTGAAGGAACAGGCATATTGTAGCTTATTCAAGGGAAATTTCAACAGTATAACTATTCAATTGTTCATACATGGAAGGTAAGGGAGGCCTAGTGGTTAAGCAGGGTCCACAGGTCAGCATGATCAGACCCGATGGGGCTAGCCTTCTAGAGGTCCCACACACTTTCCCAATTATTCTAGAATCAACAGTCTCTCAACAATATTTGTTAAAAAAGAAAACTACAGCAAACCTTGGTATCTCAGATCTTGGTTGACTTTTATTTGTTATTCTAGAATAGAAATAGTTCAGAATGTACTGCTTTGTTACAAGAGCAGGTTCTATGTCCACAGAGAAAAGTAAGTAACATATAAAAAGGTTGAAGTTTAGAAATAGCTTCATCTAAGCAAACTGCCTAGTAGTTGCCTTATCTGAACCAGGTCTGAACAGTTAATTGGCTGCCTGTGGTTGACTGATGTCCTTTGACTGTGATTGGCCAAGATTCATCTACTTGTTGTAATAGAAGACTTCTGTCTTAGTCACTGTTCTATTGCTGCTAAGAGACACTTTGACCCGTGACAATTCTTATAAAAGAAAGCATTTAATTGGAGCTTGCTTACAATCTTGGAGATTTAGTTTATTAACATGGTAGCATGGTAGACATGTTTTGGAAGAAGTAGTTGAAAGTTCTACATCTGGATCTTCAGGCAGCAGGAAAAGAGAGACACTGAGGCTGGCTTGGCCTTTTGAAACTCCAAATTCCATTCCTAGTGACACATTTGCTACCTACCACAAGGTCACATCCACTCAAGGCAACACTTACAAGTCCCTCTCATGTAATACCATTTCCTAATGACCAAGCATTCACTATTCAAACTACCATGGTGACTATACTTACACATTCAGTTCATTACGTATGGAGAAACTGGCAAACTTAAATTATGCAGCTTTATGTTAGACTTAATTCTAATATACCTTGTAACCGTGGATGAGCTGTCCAGTAGAGGGTGACTCCTAAACTTTGAATAGTTGTTGATCAGGACAGGAGAGTAAATAGTTATGAATATTGACTCTTGTCCCTGAGTTAAAATTCTAACTCTACTATTTGAGTGGTTCTTAAGTTTGGGGGCATAAGATACTTATCTTCTTAGCAACTCTTTTTCCTCTTTTGTAAAATAATAATAATAATAACAATAATAATAATAAATGGTGATACTTATGTCTTATTATAAGGATTAAGTGGATGAACCCATGATGAACGGCTATGGTAATGTTGGACACATGCATTATTGTTATTTAAAGCTGCTGTGTTAGGAGGCTGAATAATTACTTTACTTCTACCTAGAACATACCCCAAGACATTCTACAAAATCCAAGTCATGATCATGTAAGAGCAGCATTTCTCAACTTCTCAGCTGATTAAGACGATGATGGCATTCACCCATTCTACAATAGCGCTTGTTCTGCTCTGGTTGCTAGTCTAACCGCTTTCCTCTCGATGTTGAGTGATCTCTGCTGCTCTACTCTGGACCATGCTGTTCTTTCTCCCCTACTCCTCATGTGGAAGGAGGATCTGCATAGGGTCTACTTGTCTCTTCATGTCCTTCTGATCCCTTTTATTTCTCAAGGACTTTCTTCTTCTATCCCCTTCCACCTGCAGGACCACTAATTTTCCAGGACACGTTCCCCATCTATGCTTCTATCAGCAAGAAAGTATTGTGAAAATAACTAGCTTCATAGAAATGTCATTTCCACCCTAGATCAAACATTTCCTCTGGCTATTCATCTCTTTATCCTTTGTTGTTTCCCTTTTCATCAAATTGCCCATATTAACTGTGTCTGCTTCTAACCTTCCTAGACCATGAAAGCTTTTGTCTTTGCCATATACACAACTACAGTGCTCACCATAGCCTCGGTGTTGGGAGGTCTGATGGCCAGTCTCATGCAGCACACACAGCAAAGGTCCTTTGTGCAGAAGCGCATCCTTTCCTTGGTTTCTAGAGCAGAACTTCTGCTTGCTCACATCTCCCATCACTGCTCACCTCGTTCCACATGCCTCTGTTGAATCCCTTTCCTCTTTCCAAATTCTGGGTGACACAGGAGTGAGGGCTCAGTCCTCAGGTGCCTCCTTTATTAGATCTGGTGTGTGTGTGTGTGTGTCTGTCTGTCTGTCTGTCCACCTGTATGGTATGCATACATTTAGAGGCCAGAGGATGATGGGTGTCTTTGTCTAGCATTCTCTGCCTTATTGTCCTGAGACACAATCTCTCACAGAACATCAAGGTTGCCCTTTTTAGCTAAGCTAGCTGACTAGTGAGCTCTCAGAATTTGTTTGCCTCTACCCCACCCCCAGTATAAGGTTTACAGGCACTAGCTAGTTCCCTTCTCTTGTCCTCCTGAGGTTAAAGTTATAAGCAAGCTACTCATTTTGCATTTATGTTGCTTTAACCACTTAACCATCTCCTTCACCCTAGTCAGAATATATTTTTAATATTAAAAAATTGTGTGTATATTTCTCTGTGCATATGCTAAATGGATGTCAACCACCAACATGGGTTCTGGGAATTGAACTCAGGTCCTCTGGAAAAAACAGTAAGTAAGTACTCTTAACCACTTAGCCATCTCTTCAGCACCCTCACCCGATGTAGGGAGCAAGTGAAGTCCTATGCGAATGTTTGTTGTTGCCAAGGGCCTTGCCAAGACATGTCAAGGACCAATGCCTCAGTCCCATTGGTAAGGCAAAGCCTTCCCAAGGCGAGGCTCAGAATGATAGGAAAGCCTCACTCTGGTCTGAGAACAAATGTTGGTACTGTGTGCAGGAAATGCCTATCATAGCTTTCTCTCTGTCTGCAACCCATGTTTACTGTCTCAAGAGTGTTTTCCTATAGGGAGTGCATCTTCCAAGATTAGTCAACCTTGCCTCCTTGCTCACCTGTATATAATGACCCCACCTCCTTGGTTTTCTGCATACAATAACCCTACCTCCTTGTTCACTTGTATATGATAAACATAGATGATTCAGGACTGCAATGGCATCTCCATTTGAGAGCTCATTCTACCCAACCCCAGATTTTCTGTGTCTGTTATCTGTGTTTCTATTATTTCTTTCTTCTCTCATTGCTTCTGGACCCATGCCATGCAAAGGATGCAGTACCATCCAGAATATTTCAATATGGAAAGTCTGCATATTTAATTCCATTAATGACTGAGTCAACCTGTATGTTTAACTCCCTTACTTAATTCAAATTTATGTTTCTGAGCACTATCCTGCACCACTTCAAAATTTTTGTCCCCCTTCCCCCTGCCATCTCTGCTTTACTATTTTTATCATGACACTTATTAAATATTTATGCATTAGGTGTCATCTCCACATGCCCTTGGATAGTATCCATATATGTAGAGAATTTGTCAGTTTTATGTGCCATGGCATGAACAACTTGTGCTGTGTCATCTCTCCCTGGGACCGTTCCTTCTTCCAGTTCTTCTTGTTAAGTTCTTATTCTTAAGGCCTCTAGTTATTTTTCACTGCCTTTGGGAAATCTCCAGAACAAGCCCTGTCACCATTTCTATGCTTTCATTGAGCATTTTTACAATCTGTAGCATGACACACACTACCTTACATGGCGATTGCCTTCCAGCTGGACAGCCCATAATCCAGGATTCAGCTTCTTGCCTGTGCTTTGCCTCTGAGCCATTTGCCCAGGAATAGAACTTCATCTCTGCTGTAGAAGACACTTCCCCCCTCTCCCCATAGTGTCACGATGGTACCTTTACATCCTTCTCCTGCTGTAGTGGCCCTGCCTGACAGAGTTCCTGTATCCTGCCTCTAAAGCTCTGCTTGCATCCTACAGCAGACACTGTATAAGAGATTGCAAAATGTCAGCTGCCTGGCACTGTGCAGGGGGAAGAACTGCTTGTATAATAACTTATAGCTACTGTGAGTTGGATCAGAACAAAACGACACGACAGTCATCCTTTTTTTAATTTTTTTTTTGGCTATCAATTTTTCTATTATCCTCATAACTGAGCATGAAACATTCATTGGAGTACATCCTCATTGAATCAAGCCATGAAAATATATTGGCATTAATAACATGAAACTCTAAGGCACAGGAGATAATAAAAACAACTGATTGCAAACGTAATATGTCTCAGGATATTTTTATGTAGTAGTTCCGTGCATTTCATTGCTGTTAATTACTAACTCAGCAAGTAGGGACCAGGGCACTGCACCTTTGAGCTATAGAACCACCTTTATATGGCGCTTTTATGATTATCCAGAAGAAATAATTTGATTGGTTATTGCTAGCTGAGTTTAATTTGAGGCAAAATAAAATACATGTGTTAGTAATGACTAAGTTACACAGAGTGGAGGCTTCAGATGGCTCAGCTGTGGTCATTCAAAAGAGATTTGTTTAGAGGTGTTTTCATATTGAGTCCTTTTGGGGGAAGTTTCAAGAAATAGCCTCCTTGAGATCTGTCAGTTTTCTGACGCAGCTTGTAGTATTTCACACTTAGAAAAGAACGTTCATTACTGATTGCATGCTGGGGCCATGTGTTTACCTTTACAAACAGCATTAGCCGGTCAAGTCTGTGACTCCTTTACCCAGGAAAAGAATAGTGGACTACTCAGTAAGAGAATGGTGTCAGCTTCTGGCGCACAGATCTCACCAGGGTGAATGACGTCAAAAATCACCATTTTGGAATGCATGGAACAAAGAAATTACAGATCCCATGCACATATTTAAAAGGAATGAAAATCTAAATTCTAGTGAGCTTCAACTATTCATCTGCCATATGACTATTTAGTTTGTATTTCTGGGCTTATTTAAGTGCCATCTCCAAATTCACAATGGCAAGTGTACTTAGAATATTTAGAATGACACTTGCACAATTTTGTATTTTATTTTGTTCTTTTCTTTTTCTTTTTCCTCTCCCCAATCCATTATTTTTTATTTTCTTTTTATTTACTCTTCTTTCATACAGTGCTTGCCATCAGCAACCTCCTCCCCTGCCCCCCCCAGCAACCTCCTCTCTCCACCCCCCATCCACTGCTTCTCAGTTTTATTCCATTATTTTATCATAAGTACCTTTATTTTTATGTTCATGTCATATTTTTATACTTTACTTTTATTTCAAACCTAATATTATCATGGAAATATCCATACCTATGCTTAGTCACATAATTCATTCACTACTTAGGATTTTCTTATAAATAATTTTCCTGTCAATAATATGAACATTAAAAAAGATCTCATCAAGTTATGGCAAAATACCTTTTAAAGGGGATTGAACCCTTTTAAACCTTTGTTAAGGTGTCACATAACAATTTAAAATATTGTGAATACCATCAAATATTTTCAGTTAAGATATTTGTTAATACTATCCTGCTACTACTAGTTTTTAAGTAGTTATAGAGTATATTCTTAACTGGTTACTTAGTAACCACTGACTTATTTGGCTTATCTTATTATGTCCTTTAGGTCTAGA
Organism: Mus caroli; assembly: GCF_978045245.1. Classification (NCBI taxonomy): domain Eukaryota; kingdom Metazoa; phylum Chordata; class Mammalia; order Rodentia; family Muridae; genus Mus; species Mus caroli. The sequence continues at coordinate 50,463,913 of NW_028227266.1, forward strand.
TACCTGCCTTTTCAATTTCTGTAATTTGATGCAAAATTATTAGAGCTTATTTTTAATTATTTTCATAAGTATTTGTTACTTTTGCTATCATGCTTTGGCATTAAATATTTATATAATTGAATCTGTTGATTCTTTAAAATTTTTTTCATTCCTCTGAAGATGGATATAATTTTATAAGACCATGTTATGTTGGTTTTCTTTGATTAGAACACCATATTTGCCTTTTTTAATCATGTGGAATTTATTTTGGCAAAAGAGTGAAATGATAATTTCACATTATGCAATCTTATTCTTATATCAATTATTAAAGAACTCAAGATTATTTTAAATGTCCTGCTGGCAGGGTTATAGTTTGGAATCTCATACAATATGCATTGTTGAGACAGGTAGTTTTCAAGGGGAAAGAAATGAAAAATAGATATGGCATCCTTTTTGTGGAGGAAGTCGTTACTCAGGCAATCAAGGAAGGAGGAGGAACTTTGGGGACAACTGGCTTTTCCCAGTGACCACTCCACTGGGAAGACCTGTTCTTGTGCCTTCCCTGACTCCTTCCTTCCCTACATTTCCTTCATTCCCCTTTGCTACACTTTGATTGTTGTAGAATCCTCTTTCTTTCCCTCTTGCCTTTTTCATTTCCTGTTCTCCGTCCACTCTTGCCCTGTCTCTCCTTTATTTATTCTTCTTTCTCCAATCTCTCTTCTACCCATACCTCTACCAGGAGCAAGAAAGCACCTATATCTGGGGAGACACTTATCTCTAAATCAATTGCAACGAATAATCTCAACACAAACTTACAAGTTAAATAGGCTTGAATTCAAATCCTGTGGCTGTCTTTGCATTGACATAAGCAATTGTAGGCATCCTCTTCTTGGCTGGGTTCTGGCACGCAGGGAACTCTGTGGCCATAATTTTGCTAAATAAACTTCCAACAGTATGGTTCAAATATCAGCCATCACATATATTAACTGTGAATAATTGCATAAAGCACAAATTTCACAGCCATATCCGTAGTCCACAAATCAACAGCCAAGTCACAGATAGACATTATGATCAGTGACCAAGCCAATCTATCATGACTTTCAAAGACTACTGTGGTTGGTCATCATACATGTTGCTCAGTTCAGGCAGAGATAGTGAAGGGTAAAATTGTGTTGTCTTCTCATTTCCTGATAATAACTCTGAAAGACATCTTCCAAACTAGATAATTCAGAGAGTGAGTTAACCATGAAAAAAGTGAGACCAATAGGGTGAAATTCTAACAGTTAATAATTGAAAATTATTGACAGAAGAGTCAGCTCTGGGGATCCTGATGTTTACATCATTCAAGAGTGAATCTAGATGTACTGGAAGACTTCATGAAGGTGAACTTGTGGAAAGGAAATGAAGAAAGGATTCATGATGTAAACTATGATGTCCCAGAAAGAATGAAGTCATCATTAAAGGGTATCAGAGTGACATTTTGCAACATTAAATGAGTAAAAAGATGAGACAGTAGAAGATCATGGAAACACAAACGAAGAAAAGACTGTTCCCACAGCACAGAACAATGTCATAAGTTATATTATAAGAAAACTACCACTGCTCAAACTACTATCAATAACCTTTTAAAAGGTTCATTTATTTTTCTTTGATATGCATAATGTTTGCACACATGTATGGAACCACACATGTGTCTGGTGTCCAAGGAGTTCAGAAGAAGACATCGGATCCCTTGGAACTGGAGACGCAGAAGGTTATGAGGCAATGTATGGGGGCTGGGAACTGAACCCAGGTCCTCTGCAAGAGCAGACAAGTTCTTAACCCCTGAGTCATTTTTACAGTCATTCCACACCCCCAAATTAATCAATTTTAATGTCAAAGAAATAAACTGATTTAATTTTCTTAAACTCTACTTAATAACTATCCATTTTACAAAATTTCACTCACCTATACACTTATAACTGTTACAGAATTGTTTTATTTTGAGAAAGTCATTTCCCATTTATTTGGAAGACTCTGTATGTTTCAGCTCGCTTAGCGTAGACAGTACCAAGTAAAGTAGAGATGGCCTCTCCTAAAGTTTTCTCTGCTGTAGTCTTTCCCTGTGAGATTAATGACTTATAGGATTGCTATGAAAGTTAAATGAAGTAATGCATGTAAAATTCTTGGAGCAGCTGCTGCTCGGTAGATTTTAAATTAGAAGTTGCTACTATTAATAATAATATCATTACAACCAACCACCAAGCAAATTCATACAACACAGTTCTGCCATGTTGACTTTAATGAAGCTTTTTACTATTTAAAGTGTCTGCAACACACCAGAATTAAATAAGACAGTAGAACAGTGGATTTGAAAAATGGGGAAAAAGTAAATATTTTTCTAGTCGCCATGAAATGACACCCACAAGATGTCTCAGCCCTGCCTGAAAACGATTTTACTACTAAAGTGATTTGTAAACGTCTGCTGATGTAGAATTATATGGAGAAGGAGAAAAGATAAAATGACCCACCCTTTTGATTCCAGGAAATTCCAATCTGCAACATTTCATTTTGTTGCATTTTTGGGTGGAGCAGTTCACCTGTGGAGAGGAATCCAGAACTCATGTGAAATACACGAAGGAGTCTAATTAAATCAACGGGTTCTCTACAGTCACTCTAGAGAAATTCATAATTAATGTCTAGTGGATTCTACTCACATACATAGGGTTGAGTGGGCACAAGAAAGTTTCAGAATCTCCATCTCTTCAACCGTTGTTAGATATTTCCCTCACAGCAATCTTTTGTAATAAAGTATATTTACTTGTTTTAATTTTTAATGCTTTTATATCTTAGTATGCCATCATTACACTAAGGAAATAATATGGATATCCCAAAGCAATTAAAAACAAAACAAGCCTTTCATACAGCCCTCTTCAGAGTCAGGTTGAGTTGATACACACAGTCAATGAGCCAAGTCCAAATTCCCACGAATATCATGGAGCCTTACCTTACCTTTTGCTCCTACATTTCAGCCCAGCAGTGCCTCTTCTCTGTCTTCAGAACACTATTCCTCTCTGATGTAGTCCTCTTAACTGTACATTCTCTCAACTTCACACTGGCCTTCCCCAGTTAGTGTTTGCTGGGAAAGGAGGTTTGTTTGTTTGGTTTTTGTTTTTAATTATTTTTTTTAATTCATTTTACATCCCATTCGCTGCTCCCCTCCCAGCTACTCCCTCCCACAACCCTTCCACCATTCCCCCTTCACATTCTCCTCCAAGCAGGTGGGGACCCCCTGGGTATCCCCAACCCTGGCACTTTAAGTCTCTGCTAGGCTTTGAGAATCCTCTCCCACTGAGGCCAGACAAGGCAGCCCATCCCACACATAGGCAACTGCTTTTGGGACGGCCCTCTCCCAGTTTTTCAGGACCCCATGAAGACCAAGCTGTATATCTGCTACATATGAGCATGGAGGTCCAATCTCTGTGTGTTCTTTCATTGGTGGTTCAGTTTCTTAAAGCCCCAAGGGTCCAGGTTAATTGATTCTGTTGGTCTTCCTATAGAGTTCCTATCTGGTCAGAGGCGGCAATCCTTCCTACTATTCTTCCATAAGAGCCCCCAAGCACCATCCCCTGTTTGGCTATTGGTGTCTGTATCTGTCTGAGTCAGTATTTTATTCTCTTTTGTGATGTAGCCATTAACAAGTTGCCCATTGACTAGGAAATAAACCCACCTCCATGTTCATGCAGGCAACTACACATAAACCCAACAAATCTCTCTCTCTCTCTCTCTCTCTCTCTCTCTCTCTCTCTCTCTCTCTCTGACACACACACACACACACACACACACACACACACACACACACACACACACACACACTGCATGCACAGGAAAAGAGGGACCTTTTGAGAGGAGAGGGAGGGTGAGATGGGAGGGGTTGCCTAACCTGACTTTAACAGTGTCATATCAGAGAATTCACTTGCCCTAGTCATTCTGAGAAAACCCATCCTTTGTCTCTTTACAGGCTCCTCTGGAGACAACTATTTCAGAGGAATAGATTAATTAACCACTTTAGATTGGTTCTAAAGTGAGTAAATAAACCAATGGAGAAGCAGGGGCGCTGTCACATGGCGAATCACCTGCACCTTTGTGTGAGTCTTCAGGGAACTCAGATTCTCTCCAGAAAGGCTTATTTGACCTCTTTTAAAACACGATGCAGGACAAAGAAATAAACTTCTTTAAAATTTTGAATTAATTTATGACATTTACATAGTCAACTTAAATTTAAAACGTGATCCATTTTTTATTTTACACAATGAAACTAACTAGCTACAATATTTCCTCTGAATTGATTAACTATATTTATGTCATACTTTATATCATATGCATATATCATAAACAATCTCCAATCAGCTAATTCAAAACAATCTTACCAGTCTATAATTACAGTGGCAGAATAATCAGAATCACAAAACTGGAGGAACAGTACTGCTATGTAACTGCATTATCCATATCTATACCTATATCTATATCTATCATCTATATATATCACTCTCTCTTCCATATATATATATGCACATACATATATGCATATACGTATACATGCATATATACATGTCAGTATATATACTAAAGGGGGAAAGGGAAAGTGAGAATTTTGGTTTTGTTACAAACCCAGTTGAGCATACAAGGCTGGATCTAGGTCCCCTGCATATATGTAGCAGATGTGTGGCCTAGACTTCATATGGGTCCCCCAACAACTGGAGCTGGGGTTTACCTGGCTCTGTTGCCTGCCTGTGGATCCTGTTCTCCTAACTGGGCTGTCTTGTCTGGCCTCGGTAGGAGAGGATGTAACTAGTGCTGCAGTGACTTGAGGTACCAGGGTGGCTTGGAATCCAGTGGAGACCTCCCCCTTCTCAGAGGTGAAGGGGAGGGAGATTGGAGGAAGGGGCCATGAAAGGGGAGAATGGGAGGAGAGGGGGGCTGTGATCAGGTTCTAAAGTGAGTAAATAAACCAATGGAGAAAAAGCCATGTTACATTATATGAACATGTTTTTGTTTTAATCCCAGTTGTGAGATATGGGGCTGCTTCAGATTTTCCACAGCCACTCACTGTGATTGTCTCATGCTCTAGGAGGGGTGTGAATATTGACAGCTTTGGATAGTTTATGTTTGGAATTTTGAGGACTCCTGAGAAGGTATAAATCTGAGAGTCTCAAGAGAGCCCCTCTTCCCCTGCTCCTATTGCTGCCGCTGCCCCTGCTGTTGCTGATGCCTGTGTTGCTTCCTCATTTAATATTGCTGGCTGGCTGGCTGGAGGTTTACTGATGATGGAGGCTGAATTTGCCCGGAGGACTCTGCAGCCCCCAATCATCAGGAAGCAGTCTAAAGAGGTCTTTGCCCCTCTCCCCTCTGACCATCTTTCTCTCCTGTCTAGTGATGGAGGCTTAGAAGGGATTGGGATGGAATAAGGGTTGGAAGGGTGGCAGGTATTAGAACCCAATAAAGTATCCCCAAACAGTACACCAACAAGGGAGAAAGAGAGAGAATTTGCTTTCCAATTGCTCTTGAAATAGAATACATTTGGACATAAATAAAAATAAATGTATGGAAAGAAACTTTTAAAATAAAGTTTGATCTTCAAGAAACAGCAGAAGACAAAATCCAGGTCCCTAGAGACCAACAGGTACAGTGAGAAGGACAGAGGAGAATATAGAAGCGATATCCAGGGTGGAAGGCTCAGTCATGTCCAGTTTTCCAATCTTTCTCGTTTTAATAGTTTTTCATTGGCATTGATTCAAGAAAGGGGCTCTCCGGAGGCTCCTTAAGCTACATTTATTCACATTAGTCTATTGCTTTCGATGGGCCAATAAAATAAAGCCACAGTGAGGTAACAACCTTGTCATGAAGCTTGCTTTGTCCTGAAATATTTTAAATGTGTCAATCAGTCAGAGTCATTTAAGCGATGGCTGCCAGCCATTGCACATCCACGCCAAAACTGTGGCTGAATCATTCAGCCTCACTGCAGGAGGATCGTTCCATGTGTCGCTCTGAGTCACTGTCAAGAGTACTATCCAGCTGGTGAGTATGCCCACTGCATGCAGGCCATGAATTAAGCTCACGACATTGACTCAGGAAGGAGAAACCGTTCACTGTGTTCAGTCATGGTGGATTGCAGGGGCCTGGTCCCACTTAAACAGAAAGTCAATTTTGACTTGAAAAAGAGAAAGAAAGAAAGAAAGAAAGAAAGAAAGAAAGAAAGAAAGAAAGAAAGAAAGAAAGAAAGAAAGAAAGAAAGAAAGCGTCTCTTGTCTTCATTTTTACAGGGTGGTTGTCTGTGTACACAGAGCACAGGAGTTTCAAAAAGGCATTGCTACCACTCTGGGGCACTTATTGAACAGATACAACACAGAGAGACTGAAAACACCTTTTTCTTCCTTTTGAGAGTTTATGTACAAATCCTTTCTGATTTATGAAGTCCTTCAAGGCTCTGTGCCAATAGAACATAGACTCAAGAGTTTTTTTTTTCTTTTTCTTTTTCTTCGTTACTCCAGAGCATGCTTCATGAAGACAGGGCCACTCTTCTGTGAAGGTCAAAATATTCATCATCCTGCCTATGCCGATACTCATGTAGAACCAACCTGGGATTCTGAAACATCCTAGCAGGTCTTGAGCTGCCTCTTGGCATGCATCCCTGTTTCCACCAAGGAAATCCATCTTGCTTGCTGGCTGGGCTTATTCACATTCACTTGCTGCATTGCAGTTCTCCAGCAAGGCCACAGCCGCACTTTGCTTGTAGAGTTCTTTCCAGAGACTGATTACCATGCAGAGATGGTACTGAGTATCTCTGCAGAGCATAAAAAATAGCAGCAATAACCTTTCTAATTACAAGAAAGACGAATGCGCCAAGTGGAGAGAGCACTGGAACGAATGCCTAAGTTGTTCTTGCTCAGAAAGAGAGTGTCATAGAAGACAAGTCTCTTCGCTGGTGCAATGGAGGCAGGGAGGGGGCGATGTTAAGGAGCTGCAGGAAGACAGTGCTCAGCCAGAATGTAGGGATTAATGATGCCAATGAAGCCATCCTTAAAGGGAATTGCATAAGGCTGAGGCCTAGCAATGTGCTTGGACTAAAGTATAACCGGATGCCAATCGTAAAGTTGAAAGCCAGGCAGAGGAAAGCCCTGGTTCTCAGTTGATCCTGTGTGGTACAGGCACTCCTCATTAGGTGCAAAGATGTGGGTGTGGCCAAAGAAGTTAGATTTACTTCTGCTGCAGCTAAAGATGTACAGTTTAGGTTTGTAGCAATGCCATTAGAACATGGAGGTAAATCTGTCATGTGGCAGCTGCAGAGGGCAGGTGACACTGTCTGCTATACTCCTTTGTTGTTTCCGTTCCTGATCAGCTCATAACACTTAACCTCAAGTGTGCCAGATTATTCCACTTATCACCTAGGCATTAATGGCACGTCATCAGGATTTATACCTTGGTTCCTTCACGTACAATCTCAAGTGACTGAGATAATATGTTATTTATAAGGTGGAAATTCCAGTACCTACCTTGACAGATTAATGTAAGAATAAGGTAGTGTGAAGGAAGTGCCTGCACACAGTTCATCTAAATAAATATTAGCAAGTGTGACCTTCAGTAAGTATGACTCGGGAAAAAAGAAAACCATGACGAAAGGGCATACCTTAAAGAGCTTTGGAGTTATATAACGCCCATCAATAGGTCCTTGACAAATAGCATTTACCACAAATTAGGAATGAAGGTAATTTTTCATATGCTACTTTGTAGAATTCTTGGGTAATTCTGAAATAAAATTAGCTTCATCTGAGAAAATGTCTACATCTCTTGCCAACATGCACAGTACTGAGAAGTGGCAGTCTGGGGTCTGAGTCAGTCCAGAGCACAGTCTGTCTCCAGGTCTTTCCTGGGATAATGTTTCAAATCTTCTGTAGATGGCAAGTTCATTTCACTTTCTGCTGCAGCTTCAGTGGACATCTCTGATGTGCGTTCAAACTGGAGGCACCATAATAATCAAGTCAAGTGAGAGAGTAACTGTAGAAGGCAGAAGGAAGGATGCTAACCCAAAGCTTCCCTCTTGCTCTTTGCAAGAGAAAATAATGCTTATTATTACTATTACTAAGGAGCACTTAGGTACCAGGTGCTGTGTAAATATAAGAGAGGGAGACAGCTATGTCCTAGATTAAGAAATCTATGGCCACCATATTAATGCATTGATAGCCTTAAAGGGGGTAATCAAATATATCTCTTGCCACATGGTGGTTTAAGAGCTTAACGAATATTGGGAGAAACATTAATGAGCATGATTGTGGGTGCTGCATGTGTGTATGCATATGTGGGACAGATAATGACATCAGATGTCTTCATTCAATTGCTCTCCATCATATATTTTGAGAAAAGGTCTCTCCTGAAACCTACTACTCACCAGTACAGGTATACTGGCTAGCCATCAAGCTCCATGGGTCTGCCTGTCTTTTTCTTCCCTGGTATTGGGGTTATAGATGCACACTACTTTGTCTAACACTCACTTGCTAGTTAAGTATCCAGATTAAATCCTAATGCTTGCATGATAAGCACTTCACTGACTGAGCCATATCTCTTAACCCTCTGCTAGCCTTGTTAAAGCCCTGTTTTGAAGACAACTTCATTGAGTCTTGCTTTCAGATCTCTGTGCTTTTGCAAATATTGTGTCTATGTCTCTCTCTCTCTCTCTGTGTGTGTGTGTGTGTGTGTGTGTGTGTGTGTGTGTGTGGTGTGTGTGTGTAAAATGCCCCACTGCCAAGTGTTTAACCATTGGTGATATATATATATATATATATATATATATATATATATATATAATTTAAAAGCAATTAAGATTAAATAAAATGTAGCATTTGGGGTCTTCAGGCATACATGTCATATGCATGAGATCAGTAGTCACACACTGGATTAGTCAGCACACAGAAGATTTTCCTCGTCATAGGAACCTGACTGGACAGCCTTCTGGAGTCCCCTCTAGTTCCTAACCTCAAGTTCCTTCAGATGCACACTCATTTTCAGGTTTCCTCTCAAAGTCTCCCAGTTTGTGAAGATTCATTTAATATTTTCTGGTAACCTACCTCCTGTTGTATTTATCTTAGATTTCTGTTATAGAACACTGGACTCTTTTTCTCTATTTTGTGTGTGTGTGGCTATTTCTCAACTTGGGTGTTAGAAACATGAAAAAGAACACCGAGTGTCCTTCTCTCTATATCTTATTACAGCTCCCAAGTATAGCAGTGATGTTTGGAGGAATGGATGGTTTGGGACTGCCATGGTACCTGACCTCAGTTTCCTTATACCTTTGCATTGCTGAAGAGGAAAGGGAAAGGTGCCTAAAGCTTTCAAGATGTTCCTTAGGAATGGAGGGGAAAAGCAAAATTGCCCTTTCCTGACCTCTGCAGGAGCGTGGGTTCATGAGGTGTGCTGGGCTCAGAGGACCCTACTTTATTACTGCCTGGGCCTTTTCCTTGCTCACTGACAGGTGAATTGGGGGGTGGAATCAATAAAGCTTGCTAATTACTCCTTCAACCCACACTCTTCTATCAAGATGTCATAATTGCACATTATTCCAAACTCTGCATCCCAACTTATACAGATTTTAAAGGAAGAGGCACCTACGTACATGATCCCTATTAACCTCGGAAAATACCCAATTTCCTAGAAATTTTCAGAAAACACAGTTTAATTATGTGGTTCATATATTAGAATTTATACCATGTATTGTTCAGCGCTTTAAAATTTATGTTTCTGTGCATCAAGAGACTGTCTTCTAAGAAGTTCCTCTAAAGTCATCAACATCAGAACAGATTCACAATGCAAACTTTACTGTTTAAGAAGTCACAAGAGAGGATAGCTTGCTGACACTGTGTCAGTTTAACATGAGGATATCACAGAAGGTCATGAACGGAGTGTTAAAAGTTGTCAAAATTCTCTTAACACAGGGCAAATCCATCTGATAGGTTTTGGGGGGAGGGTTCACTGTCCATAATAAATGGGAAGATACAGCTTGATCCAGGTAGAAGAGACAGAGCATCAGCGCTCAAATCTCCATGGATTCACAGACTTCCCTGAGATAATTTAGTTGGAAAAGGGGGGGGGGGTGGCTAATAGGCAAAGAAATGAGCCAGGAACATGAAATTGTTCTTAATTAACAAAACAAATTAGAGCATTATACATTTCCACAGAATGTACCGGAGTTAATAAATTCCAAGTAAGATTGGATTTTAGTCTGTGGGTCATTCACAACCAAGTTTGAATGAGCATAAGTGATTTTATTAGTGCTTCCAGTTGCTATAACAAAGCACCAAAGCCAGAGTAGTTTAAAATGATAGAAATGTATTGTCTTGTCATTCTGCATGCGAGAAGTCAGAATTAAGATTTGTTCAGAGCTATCTCTTCTCTTCCAGTATCTGGTGCTGACATTCCTAAGCTTGAAGCTGCATACCTCCAGAACGATCATCATGTTGGATTGTTTATCATGAACTTTTCTTTCTGTATGAGTCATTTATCAAAATGCTTCTTTTCCTTTTTTATATATTCAAAGAGGATTTATTAGATTGCCTATAGAGCTGTTTATTTATTTATTTTTGGTTTACTTTTTAAATTATTAAGTTATTTATTTACTATTTATCCTGATAGTAAACTTCCCCTCCCTCCTCCCAGTTCCAGTTCCTTCCTGTTAGCTCCCCTGCCCACCCATCAACTCCTCCTCCCCTTCTCCTCAGAAAAGGGGAGGCAAGGCCTCCCTCCCATGCAGATCAACCAACCTTCACACATAAACTTGCAGTAAAACTAGACCATCTTCTACTGAAACTAGGCAAGGCAGCCCAGTTTAGGGAAAGGGATCCAAAGGCAGGCAATGCAGTAAGATACAACTCCTGCTTCTGTTTTAGGAGTCATACATGAAGATCCAGCTGCACAAATGCTATGTATTTGCAGAGGCCCTAGGTTCAATTAGGTGAGAGTTATAGCCCAATGGTGGACAACATAAAATACTGTTTTCATTTCTGAGGTTTTGGTGATCTTAAATTGTCACCCATGCACCCACCTCACTTCTCCATTCAAATCCTGGCCAAGCTGCTCTCTGTCATCTCAGTCCTTGGTCGTTTTCTTAGACAGTTCATGGTTCACTTAGACCCTATGGAAGAGTGTGTATCTGTGATATGCTTCTGCCTTTGGGTATCTGTTTCTTTTGCTCTTATAAGGGCACCATTCAGGTTAGATTAAGTATCTACCCTACTGCAATATGACCTCATCTCTTTATTGTTTATGGTTGTGGACAACCAAAAACTATATATCAAGATGTCATGTTGATAGTTTCGTTCATAGTCTCCAGGGCTTTGTAATCAGTCAAGACCCACCAGGAAGGGTCCAGCTCTTGTGATTCATCTAGGCTTAACTGTTCACTGGCCCTCTGCTAGAAGCTCTTGTAGAAGGTGATTTGGTTTCTAAGCTTATAAAACCAGTCAGCATTGTAAATTCTTTCCCACTGATTTCTTTTGTTTTAATATTTTATTTTATTTTATTTTATTTTATTTTATTTTATTTTATTTTATGTGCATTGGTATCTTTCGTGAAAATATATCTGTGTGAGGGTGCTGGACTCCCTGAAGCAGGAGTTACAGGCAGTTGTGAGTTGCCATGTGGGTGCTGGGAATTGAACGGGGTCCTTTGAAAGAGCAGCCAGTGTTCTTAACCACTGAGTCATCTCTCTAGATACCACCATCATTTCTTTTACCCTTAAATGAGGTGTTTAATTGGGGGCAGTGTTTGAATCCCTTTGTTTTGGGATAAGTTACTGTATTTCATAGTCCCACTAAGAAAAATATCACACAGTTTCTGGATTTGGCTTCCTAACAGCCAAATTACCTTCCTTTTTTATCCGGATCCTCGTTTCATCGCCTTTAAGGTTAGGATACTCATCAACAACTCATTATTTTCCCTTCTATTGAGAGGTAAGGGTTGCTTTCTTAGTTTCCTGAAATATCCCAATTCTACTGATCACTACTGATTCACTTTCCTTGACAAATTCAAGAAAAATGTAAAGACCATAAAGGAGTAAAATGTCCTGGAAATGAGTAAGTAGAAGCCATCAACCAAGGAGTGCGCATATCTTCAGCTGCATATGTAGCAGAGGATGGCCTTGTCAGGCATCAATGGGAGGAGAGGCCCTTGGTCCTATGAAGGCTTGATAGATGTGCCAGTGTAGGGGAATTGAGGCAGAGAGGTGGGAGTGAGTGGGTGGGTGGAGGAACACCCTCATAGAAGCAGGGAGAGGGAGGATGGGATATGTGGTTTCCGGGAGAAGGGATAATTGGGAAAGGGGATAACACTTGAAATGCAAATAAAGAAAATATACAACAACAACAACAAGTACAACAAAGGGGCCAGGAAACAAGACACACACAAGGGCTCCAAGCTTGACTTTCCAGCTTTTTTGGTATGGTAACTACCCAAATCTGACCTCAGAATTCTGGCAAATCTGAACTTCTTACTATATATGTTGGATAATTACAACTAGGGTCCCTTAAATGAAAGTGAATTAAACAAGACTGAAGTTATCCTGGAATAGATAGTTGTGAAGTTATTTCAAAGAATCATGTCCTTACACATGACTAGATATTCTGTGTGGATTCCCCCTATCTCTTAAATTGCTAATCAACTCTACATTCAATTTTAATGTCTGTGACACTAGGTGCTGGTAATATAGATATAATCTTCCTTACACAAAGAAGCAGATCACCCCCCCAAAAGATACATAGTATGTAATATTCTACATATTATAACTAAAAATGCAAGATTCCTGGTAATGGAACTCTATCCCATGGATGACCACTATAGCACTGGAAATAGTTTTCATAAGCAGGTCAGAAGTGTTTTGCAAGTGGTGTTCACTACATAAATATTAGCTGTCAGAAAACTATGAAGAGATCATAAAGTGAATGGACTGTGCTGCTACCAAGGACAAAATCCTGTTGGAACAGAATTGTCCTTTGGGATCTATTAGCTGGATCTGCACAGTAAATGAAAACTGATCATCCATCTTTGTGTCTCTATTTATCAACAGCATCACACTCTGCTTCCATGGCCGCCTACGACTGGAATCTTACAGCATTTTTCTTACTCTAACAAATGCACCCAATGTCTTAGAGGACCAGCAGACTATTTCTGATTTGTGACCCACAGGGAATGACTGACTCAGAGCATCGACAGCCTGGAAGCCATCAAGAGGAGTTCAAACCAGGATAGACTAGACTTTCTCAAACTCTCCTTCATTCAACAAAAAGAAAAATGCTGGCAGACTTTTATTTTTATTAACTAAACACTGTCACATGGAAACTCTACAGGAAGGAAACACTGATTAAAAACTGGTACAAAGATCATTTTGTATATTTCATTCTTAGTAGCATCAAACACAGAGGGTGATATGTAATTTGCTGTACGCTCAGACCATGAGCTTTATTGTCTGAATAAACTCTGGCTTATAGCATTCTTCTTATAAAGATCTATCTTGACACACATAAATTAACTAGTAGGAAACCTTGTTAGTAGAGATGGTTGGTGACTCATGCTCACCTGGTTGGCATGTTTTTCTTCACATGCCCTGTGTCTTTGCTTTGTTCTCCTCACTCCTCCACAAAAGGTAGGTTGAAAGTAAGCTCCTACCAGTACTACCCTGTACGGAGCTTTGCTTGCACCGAGCAGGGGACAGAAACTTAGTGTTTCATGTAACTCTCAACTTTATGGTCAACAGCTTTGTCAAAGCTCTGTTGAGGTTGCTGCAGGGAGTCAGAGAAAACTTTCCTTCCTTGATGATATTGAACTTTCAGATGATGACAGTGCACAGAGCAGCCATCAAAAGGTAAACAAGGAGGAATTGGGAGAGTACACAAGGGCATAAGTTTACCAGAGGCTTTGCAAGTATTAACTGAGAAGAAAAGGAAATTATTTAACATCAAAAATTGGGCATGAAAAGGAGAAAGGAGAGTTGTAAGTAATTTCAATATTCATCATAGGGAAGTCGTTGCATAAAAACATAATCTTTCCCTCCAAAATGCAACAAAAAGATGGATAAAGGTGGCAAACAATAAGTAAACACTGGAGCAAAATTACAAAATCTAAAATTGAAAAAGAGGGGAAAAGCAAATTTCAGGGGGAGAATAAAACATATAATGAAATCATAGCAATTCCTGGATACATATGGAAAACTAAATTTAAGCCATTTTCACCTCATTAACAAGAAAAAATTCTAAAAGGATCCAAGGATTCAGACTGAGAAAATTGTAAGAATTATTAAAAGAAACAGGTATGAATTTCTTTATAACCCAGAAATAAGGGATATTATATTAACAGGTATAAACACAAGTGCAGATGCAGTATTATGAGAGAGCAAGAAACTTCATTACATTAAAGTTTTAGCCCAGCAGAAAGGTGCACATGTAAGCAAAGGAAAGGCCAAATAGCAAATGGGGTAAGTATCTGAAAGAAAATTCTCACTAGGAAGTTTAATAAACATGCAAAATAAAGAAATTCCCTCTAAGGAAAGTTCTATAGAAAACTTAGAGAAACAAGTAAAGTTCAAAGAAAACAAAACACCATGTAAATTTCCCTTGGTCAAATAAAGGATACTCAACATTATCAGAAAATGTGGACCTATTTAAAGAGGAGCAGGAATTTACCATTTCTCATTCAGCGAATGGTCACACATTTTGAAGTGGTTACACAGCACACTGTCTTAGAGGTGGGGAGTGAACAGGAGCTCTCATCTATCCTAGTGGGAACAGAAGATGATGTAAAGTCCACAGAGGAGATTTTTTGTCAATGCTGTGCATAATAATTCATGCTCTGACCCTTTTATCTGGCACTAAAGTGCTTATGTTTGTGTACCTGAAATACTCAGAGGTTGAAGTTCTGACTTTCAAGGTTGATGGTATTAAAACAGGGCCCTAAGAGACATGACCATTAGGCCAGAGGGTAGAGCCCCTGAATGAATTAGTGCCTTTGTAAAAGAGGCTCAAAGAGTCTTGCCAAACCCCTTTCCATGTTAAAAAAACAAAAATCAAAACTGTAAAATGATGTTATGTGCTCCAAAGTGGGTCCTCACTAGATAGCAAATATGTTGATTCCTTGGTTAATGGCTTTCACATCTCCAACTGTCGGTCATATATGCCACTCTGTATATATTATTTTACTATTACAACTTAAGTGGGTGAAACCTTCTGGAATTTTATTTCCAGTGGGAAAACATAAAAGGAAATACAACCAAGTCTTGTCACTTTGGCACAGTTTGCTATGTTGGTGCAATTGTCTAGGAAGAAGTAGAGACAGGCAAAGAAATAACTGTGATGTTCGTACCTAGCTAGACACAGTGTGTCTAGAAAGGAACCAGGAAAACCCACACACTGGGGTACAATGTTCTCCAGATGTACATTTGGGGGATGTAGAAAAAAAATATAGAATGTGAGATAAGATGAAAGGGTCAGGGAATGAACTTCATTTTAAAGGAAAGGATGAACTATCTAAAGGTTATGCAGTCAGGGAAAGTGGAAGGAATGGGGGAGCAGCTAGACTTTCTTGTATATCTTAAGAATAGATTTGACTCAGAACTATATTATGTATAATTATGAAATGAAATTATCTTCTAGGACCTGGGATACAGCTTAGTGGTAAAGCACTGAGGGTGTGTTGAGCAACTATTAAGGAGCAAGGGTCAATGTTAAGCAGCATAATAAGTACATAACCCACTCCAAGGGTAAGGTAAACATGTACTCAGTTGTTATTACTTGACAGTGTATCAAACTAGGATGAAAGATTCAAAGCTTAGATAAAAATCAACTGAAATATTTTAAAGGAACTGTGGATGTTAAGGATGTGGCTCAGTTGACAGAGTGTTTGCTTACATGTGAACCTCTGGGTTTATTCCCAGGCAGGGCATAAACTGAGGCATGACTGTAATCCCAGTACTGGGGTGGTGGATGCAGGATCAGTAGTTCAAGATCATTCTCAGCTACACAGTGAGTCCATGGCCAGCCGCACTATTCTCTGCCTTTGCAAACAATTCTGGGCTGAGGTGTTAGGTCAGCTGATGATAACTTCCTACAGGCATGATTTCAACCTTTAGTACCATGTGAAACACAGCATGGTGGTACACGTTTGTAATATTTGCCATGAGGAGACAGAGAAAGAAGGGTTCCAATTGGCTCATTGTCTGACCAGTCTAGTCCAACCAGCAAGTTCCAGGTTCTACTGAGAGGCCTTGTCTAAAAATAATGTAGATGGCTCCTTAAGAATAGGACCTGAGGCTGACTTCTGTCCTCCACACAGACATGCACAGACATTCATGCACACCTGTAAACATATGTGCACACCTCCTATGAACATGCACCTGTACTTACACATAATCAGATGCATATGCACACACATACAAACATACATGCACGCTTACACACGTGTGCGCGCATGCACACATACACACTCACAAATAAACAAGGAAATAAATGGTGTAATGAATTGTGGCTTGGGTGTTAGTGTTTTTATTCTGAGATTAGTGTTTGTATATCATGGGATAAAGTGTGTACTTATGTATTATTCTCTCATTCTCCTTTTTAAAATTATAATTCTTAATGTTCAATAAGACAGAGATTTAGGGCATAAAATCTTATAAAAAAAATCCCTTCCATACTACTCAATTTAAATCTCAAGTATGAGAATATATTATGACATACTTAAATTTCCTATATGCACACACACACACACACACACACACACACACACACTGTTTTGTAGTCCTGTTTACTGAAAACTCCTAGAAACTGTAACCATCCAATAGTGATGACATTCCTCCCTTCTAGAGGATTAAGTCTCCATTTTCCTACTACAAGAAATTGGAGCATTTACAAAACTAACTAGTTCCAGGTTTGGAACTTACAGACCTACAGAAGGCTGAGAGTGGCACTTGAATAGGTTTCCAAATGCCCGAAGATGGGAAATATGAGTGTCATAATGATAAGACAAGTCAATAACACATATTAATTAAAGTCAAATGCATGAATTCACAGTGATCACAGAAGCATGCTTGTCACCTAATATGTGGGATCTTAACGAACGAAATCATTATTTCAAACAGCAAATTAAGAAAAGACTAAAAATTTATCTTCCCATTTCCATTAGAACTCTCATTGCATCTTGAAAAGTTAGTGAAACAGTTTTTCTTTGTAGAAAGGTTTGAGCAAAAATAATAGTAATAAAAAAGGGGGCAGGGAGGAGTTAGTACCTTTTGCAATCTCTATTGAATTAATAGATCTAGACAGCCATCGATCACTAATAGCTGTCTGCAACCCAATAAAGGCAACCAAACAGTGCCTGTCTAGTAGCACTACAAAATACAACTTTTGCAACCGACTTGATCCATCTCTGACACCCCAAATCAAACCTGAATTTGGTCATATTTATATAAAATAATACAAAACAGCATATTGAAGGATAGGGCCAGAACATAATCAGTAAAATAAAAACTTCAGAAAATTATTAAGAGCAAATGAACGGATTCTTCCATAATAGCAAGAAATTAAAAAAAAAAAACTAGGAAGAGATCAGACTACAAGAACTGAAAAGTCAGAACCAAACTCTATGGAGATTATATGGAGAGAAAACTAAGCTGACAGCTAAAGTAGACGACAATTCGGTATTTATGAGCTGACTGAAAATTCGAAAACCATACTTCAGTGTTCTTGCAGTTAATGCTCCATTTTGTATGTGATGATGGTATTGTGCTTATACAATTTTAACATATATTAAGGTTTATAAATTTATACTGAATTGTTTGAAATGGGGTGATGTTTGGAACTTGGGTGGAAATAAAAGAGAGGTGGGTGGTGGTTGAAGGGATGAACACAGATTGGGTTCTAGCTTGATAATTGTTGGTGTTGGATAATTATTTCATGATTCTCATTCTGCCTACTTCTGTGTATAATTAAAATTTAAGATAACATAAAAACACTCAGAAAGGCCATTTGCTGGCCGGACAGCTATCACTACACACCCCTGAGTTTCCAGGGGTTCACTCTCCTTAAAGGTTCCATCCCCAATACAGTGTCTTGCTTAAGTTTATTTCTCTTTGTCAGTAATAGTCTTTTGTTCTGTGTCATGTTTGCCACACCTCTCCTCTAATGCTCTACTTTCTAGTTTTATTTCCTACCTTCACTTTCTCTAATGTTCCCTCTTTCCCACCAACCCCTTAGACAATTGATCATGACAGTGAACTGGCTTGTTTTATTTTCATGCCAGTGGGATAAGGAGTAGTTTTATGAACCCCAGAGGCTTTATTGAGGCCTTATTGGCAAATAAGAATTGTATGTGTTTAAGGTAGTTGGTATGATATGTTGATACATATGCACATTGTAACATCATTACAACGACTGAGTTAGTTGACCCACCCATCATTTCTCATAGTTAAGATCAAAACCCATTGTGGAGAAGCTGATGCTAAATCTTAATAACTTTTCCAGATCTCCTTCTGCTTATAGCAGTCAGAATCTTAAACATCCACACATAGGAGGTTTTCTGATAATGAGGCAAGACCAAAAGGCAGTGAATCTTCCTGCTCAAAGCCACTTGAAAGCAATTGCACAGCAGTGATTTTGGATGTGCAGAACTCTGTTCTCCCGAGTCGGCCAAGAAACATGGAGCTTATGTATGGCCTGGGATGGAAAGCATTTTCTTTTTTTAAAAAAAAGATTTCTTAAATTAATTTTTGTTGACCATACATGGAAATGTGCGCGCGCGCACACACACACACTTATCCTTTATTTTTATTCATCCTTTTACCCTTTCCACTGGTGCCTCTACTTCTGTGGGTTCTCATCCAAAAGCTGTACTTCTTTCTTACCTATGTACACATATAGATGTTAGTCAGATGGATGCATAGATATATGATGTATAGATAGATAGATAGATGAAATATAAATGACAATGATGATAGATAATAATATGATAGAGATGATAGATAGGTAGATATGATAGTTGATAGAAATGATGAAATGATAGATGGATAGATATATGGAAAGAGGTGTATAGATAGATGGAAAGATAGATGGATAGGCAGATGATAGATCAATGGATTGATGGATAGATGATAGATTGATGATAGATAATAGATAGATGATAGTGATAGATGGCAGAGATAATAGAGATGATATAGAGGTAGATATGATAGAAGATTAATAGATGGTAGATGGGTAATAAATTTGTTGATGTTCCTCTGTAACCAGCTTTATTATTACTGCAGATAAACAGCCAGCCACTGAGAGGGTGTCTTCTTTCCTTTTTAAATGTCTACTCATGTGAAGTCAGTTGAAAGCTGCCCTTGATCAAAGACTGCTGGCAGGAGAATACAGGACTTTTATTATTTATTATTTATAGAGCATCACAAGTGTCACACAGCAGTTTGCAAAACATAAAACACTAGAGAGAAGACTCACGCTGTGAGGAGGTGACAATATAAACAGAATGTAAACCTCGTCATGGGTAATAGCTCTTGATTGACAGAAGGACAGATTTAAATTTGGGGGTGACAGGGCTAAAGTAGATTTAAAAGGATGTACCTAGAAAATATGAAGGCCCTAAGCCCTACCAATTCCTGTTCTCCAAAAGTGAATAGTTGAAATTTAGACTAATTGATGAAATCAAGACAAGAACAAAGTATTTCTCATTACATTATCAAAACTTTGAAAATGACACTGTGTATTCCTTCTAAGGTTTGGAGATAGTGTCATTATCCTTTATTTCTGGAAGCTGTACATGTCACTGTAACACTCTATGAAAGTGATTTAGCTGTAAATAGCTGTAAGAGTTCTTACAGTACACAGTTGCAATATACCGAATATTAAAGTATCACAGAAGAGAGAGGAGCACAGTCTTGTCTTTGTGTTTGCAAGGCAGCAGATGTCCTGTAGTCCACTATCAAGTGGACCTCCTGTAGTGCATTACCGGGTACATGTCCTACATGATAGCAGACATCCGAAAGTTCATTATCAAGTCATATGCCTACACGGTAATGGACATCCTGCAGCCCATCATCAAGTGTATGTTCTTATACCATAGTGGGCATCCTGGAGTCTATTATCAAATGGGTTTCCCTCCATACATTAAATTTGTATAGCATATCCCAGTCACCACGAGCTTTCACTCATCATTAGATTTTTGCAGCAAGCAATATTTCCCAATAATATCCAAGAACACAAAGGTGCTTTTGTATTTTAACCTTATCTTTAAATTTCTAGGATCATAAATTAAAGAAATAAAATAAAAATTTGGAAAAGCTCTCTATAGGTGAATATATTCATTATATGAATTACACCATAAAAACATACACCCTAACTGCTATCAAATGGAGGCTTCAGCAGTTTTTACCCCATCAGTTTACACACCATTTCTATGATTCTTAAGTAATAGCTTTGCAGATTAGATAGTGATGTGTAAAGTAATTAGATGTAATAGATGAAAGAAAAAATCTGGTATATCATTTATAGTATGACCATAACTAAGCTGAAAAAAAAAACCAGTGACATGGAGATAGAGTTAACACACCATTCAGTTAACAGTGGTGAGGGAATGAAGGTGAGTTACTGAGGGATGAGGCATGTTTCTCTGTCATTGTCATGGTCATATCATCACCACATCATCATCATCATCATCATATCTATCTACATCTATCTATCTATCTGTCTGTCTGTCTGTCTGTCTGCCTGCCTACACATGCCAATATACTTTTGAAATAAAGAAACAAGAGATTAATGCATGGCAGAATATAAGCTGTATATTGTGCCCTTAATGTGATGCCCCCCCCCCAGAGGAAGCTATTAAATCTCTGATCCACCTCTTAAGGATATGCTGAGATCTCCCATAGACAGCCTAAGGATTGTTTATAGAATGCTACACCACAGTAGACTATTCTAGGGAAGAAATTGGATTTTTTTCTAGTGCTACATTTTAAAGATAAAAAAATGTTTGCACCAAAAATGGAAAAAAATAAGATAAAACAAAACATACCTGTTCCATAACAACCCTGCAAAGATGTTCTGTACAATCGTATAATGGAGACCACAGAATACTTATAAATTCCCTGAAGAGATTCTGTGTTTAATGACACATGTAATGATAGAAGTAAGGAAAAGGGAAAAGCTAAGTTACAGAAGAAGACTGTCCAGAAGCCCTCAAAATGAGTGCTTGTTAGCAGCACTGAGTCCGAGCTTAGTGCTACTATATAGCTTGACATGGAGCAGAAAAGTTTTGTTTAGACTCTGGAAGGGGTGATCCAAACTGTCTAGTAATCTGTTTGTCCTAGTGAGAACTGCAGCCTGTGCTTCTGTTTGACCTTCTAGCATCTAATAGAAGCCAGGCAACTTGAGAACTACTGGTATCATATGGAGAATGCAGACTTTGTAGGTAGATGCATCTCAGCTCATCTCCCACTACTGTATGTGAGCTGTGTGACCGTGGGTAGGTCACTGCCTTTGTATAGCATAGTGGCCCAAAGCAATTGCTAATTAAATACACATAGCTATAGGAATCAGAGGAGGTAGCTTCAATGCAATGCCCTTCCTACTGATAATGAACCTACTTTCTGCAGATGTGAAGGCTCCCCTGGTAGGTCATGCTACTATTATGGAAGTGGTAAGAACCATTATGGGTAAGGTCCTTAACTAGAAGTTGCTTCTGTGTGTACTAGTTAAAAAGAGTCAGGTCAAAACCCAAGAAACTGCATTTCAAAGGGAGAGAGAGGAAGGACTTGGGCAAAAGCTATGACTGGAAATGCATGAAGCAGAAGCCATGCCCAACACAGCTCTAGCAACATGACTTCCTATGGGGGATAAGGGTAGCAGACATCTCTGAGAGGTCAACCAGGCAAACCTAGTGAAGAGTGACTTGCTTTGAGCCACTATGCCATGCAAAGGCAGTGACCTACCCAAAGTCACACAGCTAACACATAGTAGGTTATAGTAAGACAATAGTGCTCCCTGTGGACACATCAGCAGTGAAGTGAAATCCCCTTTGTTATTTTGTGCAATGTCTAAGAAGTGATCAGACCCCTTCTAGGGAAGGTGTCTATGTAAAATAGAGCTACCTTGGGACCAGAGAACAGGGAACAATCACAACTCAAAGATCCTGAATTTAACCTGCTCAAACAACATATGGAGACAACTCCAGGAGGCAGTTATGGAGTTGAGGGATGTCAAGATGTACAAGTGGCTAGAGGGTCAGCTCAGACAGTGAACTGTATTAAAAAAAAAGGCGGTAAGTGGCTGGAATAGACCTCATTAACAGACCAATCCTAGAGTTTGAAGCTCTGAACTTGAGGTTAGGAGGTAAATTTAACCTCTGGAGTTGGTGATCATCACTGTTAAGGAATTTGAAAACTGGAGCTCAGAGTATTATTTGACATTCACAGCTACACCTTCAGAGGGAAGATCAATACTTTATGAGCAAGGAAAGTCTGAAGACATGTCCTCTACTTGTACAGATCCTGTACATATCAGAGTACTGTGCTTGTTTATAAAACTCTCAATGAACTCAAGAGACACTCCCAATGTGAGAACATAACCCACCCAGGAAGTATAATGAAACAGGTAAATATATATTTGCTGAATCTTACAGTTTCAATTTTCATTATAAAAAAAAAAAGCACCAATGGAAATGCAAGGTCAGATCTTGATGCAGCAGTTGTGGTTGATTTCTATTACTTTAGTCTCAGTTTTGATATGTCATGCAAATAAAATTCAAGGGAGTTAACATACAACTTACATAAGTGAATGAACAGATATCTATTGAAATCCAGTGAATAGAGAATGCACACTCATTTCAGCAACCTATGAACCCCTTGCTAAAATAGATCACATTTTAGTCCACAAAGAAAGCATTATTAAATGCAAAAGAGAAAGAAAAATATCAGATCATAGGTAGATCTGATATTTTAGATCAGTTAATTGCATATAGATCCATTAATTGTAGGAGCCTAAAGAGTATACTTGGGAATGACCAATGGATCATTGAAGAAGTCAGAAGAAAATTGTCTACAATTCTTTGTTGAAATCAAATGAAAATGAAAGTACAACTTACCACAGCCCTTGAAATACAGCTTAAGGCATTTTAAAGAGCAAAGTCAATAATTATGAGTGCTTACTTTAAAAACTCAGAGAGTCATCAAACAAATGATTAAACTAATGATGCCCTAAAATGGCTTCGCAAAGCAAAAGCAAGTCAAAGTAGTAGGTGGCGAGAGCTAATAAAAAGCACAATAGAAAATGACAAAAAGCAGCAGAGGGGGAAAATCACAGAATTAGTCAAACAGAAGTTGGCTCTTTAAAAAGATAGTTAAAATTGTCAAATCTCTAGAGTCTAAATGGTCTTCTCTAGCTCTATCTATACCACTATTTCATGAGTAAATTTCCATTCATCTCTCCGCATGACACCATGAACCATTTACAGGTTCCATCCCTCCTCCTGGGAGCCCAACCAGCAGTTCAGCTAGTATGTGACATCAATGTATTGCCAGCAGCATGTGTGTCTCTCCCTCAGGAAGGTGTGACCTTGATCAGGCAAAGATCCTGACATCTGTGTGATAATTATCAGCTGACCACTCATCCCTCTCTACCTATTGACTTCATCCAAAATCAACACCTTGTTAGTACCAGGTGCTATATTTAGTGGGTGAGAGGGGAGGTTTTTTTTTTTCCTTAAACTTCCTGGGCTCATCCTGGTAACAAATAGAAACTTCACAGGGCTTTGAACTCTGTAAGCAGTCAGCAAGCATTCATTCTCCCAGTATTTCTATCTACTTTCAAGGAAATGTTTGCCAGTTGTTGACTTCTTTCTGGAGGTCACCGACAGCTTCTTAGACTTGATATGTTCCTTACACCTTTCATCCCCAAGTTTTAACATTTTCTGGATGACTCGGCCAGAGGACATAGTCCACTGAAGAGTCTTAAACATGTCTGTGAACATAAAGAAAACTAAGGAACCATGATCATGTACTAACCCCCTGGAGTTCACAGAGCTCCTTAATATTGCCTCTCAATCTTAAGTTATGAGCCTTGGATTAGAGGATTTACGAGTTTTCTAATACTTTTATTGTAATTACGAATGTGTGCATGGCAAGAAGGAGGGATATGTACACACTGTCAATTATATCTGTTGGGAGAGGGAAAATTGGTTCTCTCCAAGGAATGACACTGGGTCGATCAGTCACCCCAGGGTAGATCCCTGTTCAAGATTAGCTGACCAACAAAAATGGATTTCACAGGTGTGTGTGTGTGTGTGTGTGTGTGTGTGTGTGTGTAGCAGAAAATAAGGATGTGTACAAATGAGTCTAGTTCTAGTGGGGCCCAGAAAAGGGCAGGACTTTCAGGAGATTGTGAGATACCTCACATGGGAATTAGTAACCAAACTCAAGCAGCCTGGAAGAGTAGCAAGTGCTCACAACTGCTGAGCCAGTCCTCCAGTTATGAAGGTTCATTTTGTAAGTGGAGACAGTTTATTTTGTGCTCTATGTTACCACCAGGATAAAATGAAAGCAGTTTCTTTAAAAGGAGTGCATCAGGTAATTGTAGGTAGTTTAAATCTATGTAATAAATTGGATCAAGTCACAGAAGAGGTACTTCCTAGGGACCAGAGGTTAGCGCTACAGGGGGCTTACCTGGGCTATAGCTTTAATTCTGCCTCTTCCTGTGTTACTTAAGAGTTATTTCACTTATACATTATCTGATTTGATCTATATAATATAGATGATTACAAGTAAATGGTATTACTTAAATGGCTAGCTAATCAATATCACAATGCATAGGAAGTCCCTAGCACAGAACATGGATCACATTGTTTTTTCCACAAATGCTGTGTCTTAGTTAGGGTTTTACTGCTGTGAACAGACACCATGACCAAGGCAAGTCTTATAAAAAACAACATTTACTTGGGGCTGGCTTACAGGCTCAGAGGTTCAGTCCATTATCATCAAGGTGGGAGCATGGCAGTATCCAGGCAGGCATGGCACAGGCAGAGCTGAGAGTTCTATGTCTTCATTCAAAGGCGGCTAGTGGAAGACTGATTTCCAGGCAACTAGGGTGAGGATCTTAAGCCCACACCCACAGTGACACACCAACTCCAACCAGGTCGCACCTATTCCAACCAGGCCACACCTCCAAATGGTGCCACTCCCTGGCCCAAGAATATACAAACCATCACATGCTGGTTACTATGCTTTGTCAAATATACCTCCTTTACTCATTTAGAACTCGAATAGTGCTATAGTCCTACAGATTTCATGAAGCAGTGACAATAAGCACAAACCTACGAACACTAAGCAGAGAAATAAGCACATTCTTTCCCACCCTTTCTGACTTCAAGGGGAAAAATAATCTAGAGCAAGAGTTAACACACCATTTCTATGCTTAGGAATGGGAGCATTTATTTTCAAACCTTAAATACTTTAATACCTAGGTGCTTATGAATGAGCTGCCACTGCTACATGCTTAGTTAATGCTATTCATAGGATTCAGCTTCCATTAGCAAATCCTCTCGTCGGAACAGCAAGAGGGAAGGCTCTGCATGCCATCCACGTACAATCATCCACGCTGGCAACACATTTCGTAATAAAATTTAGCCTCCGATTACTATTCGGAAAATAAAATCTCAAACTTAATGCTTTATTTCTTCCTTAATTTGTTCTTTCTTTAAACCAACCCCATGCGGAACAGCAAACCAGCATCGCAGGGTCCGAAAGTCAAAAACGTTGAGCTTCTATGTAAAGGTAGGTTTGTGTTTGGGGTGAATCAATATCTTGGTCTTGCAAACTTTATATGCCCCAGTACAGGGGAAACCAGGGCCAAGAAGTGGGAGTGGGTGGGTAGGGAAGCAGGGCAGGGGGAGGGTATAGAGGACTTTCGAGATAGCATTTGAAATGTAAATGAATAAAATATCTAATAAAAAATTGAAAGAAATATTTTATATAATTTCCTTGTTCTATAAACAAATTAATCTATGCATTTTAAAGATGACAGTGTAGACGACATGTTTGGTTAGCTCTAGATTCCTTAAGACAGTGATAGAGAAAGTCTCCACCAGGACCTTTGTCTTATTTGCAAGGCTCTGGAAGAGCCCAAATAAATCTCCCCAACCTCAAGCAGAAGAAAACCTCTATTCTCAGAAAAATTACACATCCGAATGAGCTCCTGTCTCTGGGAGTCTGCACCGAGGTCTGAGAAGCCATAAATAGTTGCCAATTTCTCATGTTGTTGAAATTAAAAATCATAAAAATTGCTACTCCAGGCAATTTTTAATATGGAGTAAGCATCCTCTCCCCTCCTGGTGAGTTCAGACCCAGGCTTAAGTGGTGTTAATGGTGAGAGGAGAACAGGGCTCCTGCTTCCTCCCTCCCTGGGGCTGTGTGTTCAGCTGGAGCATGCGCCCCCTTTCCCATGTGCAAAAGCAGTGTTCACATTCTTTTCAAGCATTTTCTTTTCCTTTGAAATGTTTGATGTTTTCCGGACCACCAGGAGGTCATCATCTTTGGATTTTTTGCTTCTTAATTTTCCTCATTTTGGTTGACACTTTGACAAGGATGCTGAACTGGGAGGGAGGGAAGCACCTTGAAGCTCACTGGAGGCTCTGCTTGGTCACACAGAGCATTTTCCTTTGCTGAGGCTGTCAGCTGTTAGCTCCCTTCAAATGCCAAGATTGCATCCTGAGCTATCTATTCAGGGAGACACCAGACATGGCTAGACAGTGCTTCATGACCAGCAGTGTGGAGCATATATTTGCCCTGAAGGAGCCATTTATTTATCTGTGCTCTCTTCTGCCAGTACTCGGGAGACCAGGCCACATTCCCAGACACCACAGAGCCTGTCACCAGAAAGGCAAGCAACCTGCTAAGCCTGGCAATCAGTCTTTTATTCCAATCTGCTCTTGCCAGTGGCATTTCTTCCATCTTTAATTACCACAGTTGACACTGCAGCCCTGCTAGGAGGAATGGCACCAGCCAGATCAAGCTGTGGAACCAGTCTCTCTCAAATACCCTTTGCAGACATCAGGCATATTAAGAACAAGACAGAAGGCATAGGCCCAGAGAAGGAGAGGGAAAATTTTTCAGCTCAGTGAGACAGGCTCTGCCAGCCTTTTTCCTTGGGCCAACAGTTCTAACTAGAGGAGTTAGATCCTGAGCATTTTGTTCTGTTAGGGCTTTGCTCTCCTCTTCAGCCAGGTGGGGGCATGAAGACCTCCCTCCTGGCTCCCATGAGGACCCAGCCTTCCATACTTGGAGTTTTTCCCTCCAGAACCCATTCCTAAGCTGTGACTTTAAGTTAAAGACATCACAACAACCGGAAACAAACTCACGGGCTAAGTTGTCAGGGTCCGCAGGTCTACCTCACAGATTGCACTTGATATTTTTGTTTTGGGAGCATCCATCTCCTTTTCTCTCTTCTGAACACACATTTCTTCCTGCAATTTTTATACTCTAGTTACCTACTGTTCCTGTACAAATGTTATCAAAGGACAAATCCAAAAATAGTCATAGTGCCAGAATAAGAGGGTTTCCTGGTCTAACACCTCATTGTTTGTGGGTTTTCAGTTCTGGACCATTGTGTTTAGGTTTCATTTCATCCATTTCCCATTGAACTGTCCTATTACAAGTAACATTATACAGAGTGAGCAGGTTATATTTGTGTGTGCATATATATATATATATATATATACATACATACATACATACACATATATACACACATGCATATGTGTACATATGCATATATACATGTATATACATATATACATATATAGAGGTATATGTACACACATATATGTATATATTCCCATATATCCTCACATATATATGCAATACAATTAGTGAAGAAAGAGGTCATGAACTTAGAGAGAGAGGAGAGAGTAAGGAGGATTTGGAGAGAGGAAAGGAATGTAACTGCATTCTAAGTCTCAAGAACTAAGAGAGACACTCGGTGCTTGTTTACAACTTTATTCCTACATTCAGTGACCACCAGGCTGTGTCTGAGTTCTGTCCCACAGGGCTGAGCTGACATGGCACCATCCACTCAGTCTCTGGGCTTCCTGCTATAATTAGGAAATGAGCTGCCTTATAGCTAGAGGCTCATTGTTAAGAGAAGAGTTAGGGCAAATTGATGCTGATTACCTCTGTTGTGGGGTTGCAAGTTATATTTGATGATATTATACTCCCATGAAGGTAATTTTGTAATTAAAGCATGAAATATTGGATTAGCCATGTCCTGACACTCAGGCACCATGAGTTTGGAAAGTGCCAGGTTCATTCAGCACTTGCACATATCCCTAATCGCCTTTAATAAGAAGACAAACAAAACATTTCAGAATACAGGAGGCTGGGCCTGGGGATTGCCTCATGGAATGTTGCCTAATTTGTACAAAGCCCCGAGTCACATTCCTAGCACTGCATAAATCAAGTAAAGTGTAACACACCTGTGGTCCCAGCTCTCGTGCATGAGGTGGAAGCTGGAGGCTCAGAGATGCAAGGTGTCCTTTGGCTTCACCAGGAGTTTGAGTCCACCGTGGGATTCATGAAGCCTTGTCAACAACAAATAAATACATTCATATGTTGCTGCAGCTCAGCAATGCTGCAGTATCTCTTGCTGACTGTATTTTCAGTTTTAATGTTTTTTTAATTTATTTTAATTAAAAAGCAATCTATCTCATTAGCAATGTATTTTATTCCTGAAAAGAGAGTACTAAATTTTGTGAAACAGTATTTCTGCATATATATATATTTCTAAGTCTGTATGGTTTAGTATCCTGGCAGCCCTAGAAATTAATCAGCATTTGAGGTTGTTTTCATTTTCCAGATGACAGCACTTGAGGCTTAGGTAAGAGAAGTGAGTTTTCCAGGCTAGAAGAAAGTCAGGATTGTGCATTTTCCTACACAATCATCTGAAAATGCGGTGGTTATTGCCTACACTATTAATCAGGATTAGTAGTTTATTAGGGTAAATAAGCCCATTAGGATTAACTTGTAAGCACAGAATTCTCCGGGTTGTCATGTTTTAATAAGAGCTCATCGGGTCCAGCTTTGTTGGAAAGTCAGGCTGTTGAATGTTCCTGTGAGCTTGGTGGTGCTGAGGGAGGAACCTGCTAGCCCAGCAGGTAGCTCAGGTGATGTGCAAAGATGGGCGAACACAGCTCCTCCTTCTCAGGGGCATCAGAGAGAAAACAGTTGAGAAAGGCTGAGGTAGTAGATTGACAGCTCTAAGTCCTCAGTGGGTAATTTAGAGTAAGAGAGAGGGGGGCGCTAAAGAGCAAGAGAGCATGAGAGCTGGAGAGAGTGAGAGCAAGAGGGAGAGAGAGGGAGAGAGAAAGTATTTCTTGGCATCTAAATAGCAGGTCTTATTCTATTTGATGGGGAATAAATCAGGAAAAGGCCATCGCAAAAGTATTTTTAAATACCCAAGAAGACACAAAAAGTAAAGAAAACAGCCTAAAAAGAGATACCCCCAGATAGCATTTATAGCTGAGTCTAGGAGTCTGGGTACAGTTTAAAGCTTGCTCTCTATGTATGTTTTTCATCTGGTATATTCTCAAATTACAGTGTAAGTTCAGTTGAAGGGGAGAGGGTCTTCCATTTGGATAATAAAACAGATGGTTACGTGCCTTGGACACCAAGTCCCATGGCTTCCCAACTCACTAGCTGCGTGGCCTTAAGCCAAATTCCATGCCCACTTGGAACATGAGTATATTTATTTATACTGGTATAATTATTATTATACACTGTACCTGCAGAAGTCTTATTTTGTTCTTAGCGGTACTGATTAGTTTTCAGCTTTTTAAGTGAACTAACTACTTTGTTTTATTATAAGTTGCTAAAAATAATTCCAAGTTGGATATTAAGTGTTTTTATATTTGTTTGTTGGCTTAAATATCTCTATGCCTTTAACTACATTTGCTGCTGTTCTCAGTCACAGAACCATGGCAGTTAATGATAGTGTATAGGCCGAGAAATTTAGAGGAGTCAATAGGTATTGGTAGCTAGGACATGACAAACCTTCTGAATTGACTGCAATGTCAGGGAAACTAAACAACTGAACAGGGTAATTCAGGAGCTGGTTAAAAAATAGAATCAGCTGAGGTTCCAATTCCAAAACTGAGGTTCAATTGAGCTTATTACCATGTGGGAGAGTTCTGTTCTGTTCCCCTTTAGAGGGAGGTATTATTCTGCTAATTTTCTGAGCACATAAACAGATTCAAGAACAAAATGGATTTGACTGGAAGGCATTATATCTGGTTTTGTCTCTACAAGTTTATAACGCTGATAAACTGTATAAGGATAAAAAAGGATGAAATTCTGTTGCTTGATGCTAAAGGATCCGGGTTTCTAATTTTGAGTGTTACTCTGCTTGTGTCTGGGTAGTTTATCTTCAGTCTTCATCGCATAAAGCTGGCTCTTTCTTTTGACACGCTTTAAGTATTTCATTATAGAACAAGCCTATTCCAAAAAAAAAAAATCTATACAATTCAATCACTTTATGCTCAAATAAATGTGTGGAGGAACAAACCAGACATTTCTCGACATGACATGATTTATTGCTGGAAAAAATCACATCAGATCTGTTTTTGGTCACCCTTTCATCAACATCTTTTTGCCAGGTACCATTGAAAATTGTTTTCGCTTTACATCACTTTTCCCCCCTCTTCTGACTGTGAGTGTGCATGTACATTCTGTGAGTGGAGATAGTATTCATACCTACAGATTTTTTTACCTATATGTGATACATGAGCCTGGAAGCTTCACAACTATAAATTACTCCTCTGGATTGCTGAGTTATTTTTCTCTGTAGTCTTAGCTCTGTAGTCATCGCGAGAGTGGCTTCTTAGACAATTCCAACCTACTCCTGGGGCCAGCCACAGGCTGGAGGGAAAAGTGCTCAGAGGCTAGACCGCTAACATGAAAAGATTGAATTGCCTTCAAAGGGAAAGCTGGTTTCTTATTGGGATATGAGTCAGAAGGCAGTTGAAGATTTCAGACAATTCATCCTTCACTGCAGAATAAATACAGACCTACAAGAATTTCTACACTGACCAGTGGATTTCACCTAGCTGGTGCCAGCAGAGAAATGATAGATGAACCTGGGTATTCTTAGCATGCCTCTGCATATGCGCAGTGTGTTCTATCAGTGGCTTTGAGCTGACTTGGCAAGGTGAATGATAACACTCCTGCCTTTCCCCCATCTGACACCAGCAAGGTTAAGCTTGCTTTTCCTTCTCCCACTTACTCTTAGCTCCAATCGGTTTAAGTCTCTGAATATTTTTGACCTGTGTATTTCCTTATATGATAGAAGTGTGTTTATTTTTTCTTGTGTCATTTACAGATTCCATGTCTCTTTGCCATACATTAGCCCCACAGTATTGTTTGTATCTGTTTCATCAGCTCAGATCATCCCAAAGGCCTTGTATCTCTCTAAAATGCTTTCCCAACTATTACTTTCCACAAGGGTCCATCTCATTTGGATCCTCCCAGAAGTCAAGTCTGAGGAAATGGGGTTCATATGCACCAATTCAGTAGGGTATGTCAGCGCTAAGAGAAGCGTAGGCCTTCTCTGTTAGTTTTCTCCCTGACCCTGAAATGGGACAAATAAAGAGATTAAGCATGGGATGTGTTATATATATTTGAAAAAGCCATTTTGAGAAGACATATGTAGTTTAATAGAAAATGAATTATTTTATCACATTACACTAGAAAGGCTGACATTTTAGCTTTCAGGTAATTGTATGAGGACTTGTTATAATCTTAGAGCTAATTGTTGAAATGGGTACTATCTACCCATGTGTCAGGTATACATGTGTCTGTAATGGAGACCCTGTCTAGCTAAAGAATAAGCATTACAGTATTTGCACAGAGAATCTACACATAAGTTATTATATATATTGTATATATATATATATATATATATATATATATATATTGTCTATACAACTGATAAAGGATAACAAACAGCTCGAGGATAGTAACAAAGTGGGGGAAATTTACCCGAGGAGTAAGCTCTTTTTAATAGGCAACCAGATTAAACTATAAAGTAATAATCGAGATCAGAATACCGAGTTCTTCCAGACATATAAAGACTCCAAACGCCAATTCTTTGCAACTTAGTTATAAAATATACAGGAATAGGATAATAGCTACCAAGATCATTTCATGGTGCCAGTACTACCCTGATACCAAAACACAGTGTACAGCAGGGGCAACAAGGGAAATTATAGGGTAATGTGTCTATGATCTCTCTCTCTCTCTCTCTCTCTCTCTCTATATATATATATATATATATATATATATATATATATGTACATATATTTTTTTTTTCTTAAAGACCTAGTCAGATCTAAGAATTTCCTAGCAGGGTTCTTAATCTATTATGTCCTAATATATTAAGTCCCTAATATATAATAAATATAACATAATATGTATTCCATTAGCAAATTCTTAGATCTGGCTAATGCTCTAAGAAAAACTGAATTAAAAAACTCAACATACAAAAATCAGTAGCTTTTCTCTATACCAGAAATGAATTTATTGAAGAAGAATTCAGGAGAAAAAAAATCCCAACTGTAACATCTTCAAATAATAAAAGTCTCACAATAAATCTTTAAAAATAGTTAAAAATTTTTTTACAATGGAAAGTTTTAGACATTGAAGAAGATACTAGAAGGTGGGAAGGCCCTCTGTGTTCACTGATCATAGAGAGGGCAAATTAATATTATTAAAAAAACTGTCTGTGCTACAGAAAGTGATATACAGATTTAATGCAACCTCTATAAAAATTTCAATGGCATTCTTTGCAGAAATAGTCCAATCAATCCTGATTTCGATATGGAAGCAAAGAAGATTCCAAATAGCCAAAGCGGCCCTAAGCATATAGAGCAGTGCTTAGAGAGGACTCTCTAATGGAATTCATTATTTTTACAGAGCCATAGTAACGAAACCAGCATGGTACTGATGCAAGGAAGTAGCTTCCTATTTCTTGCTATCTATAAAAACCAACTCAAAATAGATCAAAGACCCTGATGTGAGACTCACAACTAACTCTGAAGTTTTTTGGAGCACAAAGGGTTGGGGTGGAAGGGAAGCGCGCTACAAGCTATAGGAGTAGGCAAAGACTTCCTGAATAGGACTCTAGTTGTTCAGAAAACAATGCCACAATTGAAAAATGGGACCTCATGAAATTCCACAGCTTCTGCACGGCAAAGAGAATGGTTTATCAAATGAAGAGACAGCTTATAGAATGCTGGCTTTACATTTGACAGGGGATTAATTCCTAGAACACACGGAGGACTCAAAAGGCTAAACAGCAAAAACAAGCAACCCAAACAAAGTGGGACAATGAAATGTGCAGACAGTTCCCAACAGATGAGACCACAGAGAACTATCAAACACCTGAGAAATCTTCACCCTACTAGTTGCCACCAAAGACATCTAACTTAAATCTGGGTGAATATTCCACCTGTCCAAGGCATAATGGAAATGATGAGGCGAAAGCAAGTAGACTCAAGGAAACTGTATCCACTGCTGGTAGGAAGGAATGCTGGCCTGCCACTATGGGAATAAATATGGAAGTTCCTTAAAACATTAAAGATAGATTTACCACATGACCCAGCTTTACCACTCCTGGGTATTTATTCAAAGGACTCAGAGTCAACACATTAAAGAGATTGGGTTTGCCAATGTATATCCCTACAGTGTTCATAGCAGCTAACTAATGGAAGAAAACCTAGTGTCCAGCAATAGAAGGCCAGAAAATGGCACAGTGGGATTCCTTCACAGCCTTAAAGAAGAACATTGTTTTGCTTCATAGTAAACAAACCACCAAATATGAGGAAGGAAAACACCATGTTTTATTTCCTATGCATTTCCTAGACTTTATATAGCTATAGAAAAACATAAACATACATATGACATAGAGTTGAAGTGGAATAATCTGAGGGAACAAAAGAAACTAAAAGGCTACAGGAATGGTGGAAAAAAATAAGAGGTTTGGGTTTACTGGGAGATCTACCCAACACAACATGTGGCTGTATAAAAATGTCCTTGTGGAACACCATACGATGCAGAATGAATACATACAATTAACTGTTTTAATTTGTGAAAAAGATCTGTATCCGGGCTAGAAAACGGAAAGTGTGATGGTCAGCCAGAAATAGCTCTGGCATTTAAATTTTTGACCATAGCTGAGTGAAGGGGCTCTGGTTTCATTATCTACTTCATGTGGCATGATAATAATTGAAAGGGCTTTCATTTACAGAGTTGTTACATTGCCTCGCATGATCAAGTGCCCCATTAAATTTTAACTTCCTTTCTTTAAGCTGTTAATACACACTATGCCTTGCAGTGTTGCTCTGTGCCTCTTTCGGTACTGAGCAATAATGACAGAAATTAGATGCATTAATGTACGAACTTTCTGTAATTTATATTGGCTTTTCTGTAGGAAAGCATAGAAGGTTTGCTCGGGCTATAACTCATGCAGGGAAATGGTAATCATCTTGATGGCTGGGAAGGAGCCATGGTGGGAGCACTTTCCCTGAGTGTTTAGCATCTATGGCTCACTCTGCTCCTTGTACCCAGGGTTCTGGAAATATCTCAGATGTTTACCATGAATATTTATCCCCTCTTTGCTACTTGCTTTTGGCGCTTTTATTAAAAATTTAAAACACTCCTTTTTTTATTTTATTAAAAAGTCTCTACTTGCTTATGGTAGAAAAACTAGAAAATATGGGTAAGTAAAATTAAGCATGAATTATTAAAAATATACCCATAATCCTACAGAGCTCTCCTGGATTTTTTTTTATTATATCTGATAAGGGCAGGAAATGGGGTGTCTCAATATGTGGACATTTCTTTAACATAATGTTTAGATTGCCAGGAGATTTTTCAGAGAGCAAGAACAGGCTGACTTTTTAACCACTTTCCAATACATAGGTAAATAAGTAACTCTCTTACTGTATCCTATAACCTGGTTAGCTGCTTGGAGTTATCTGCTGAAAACAATGTCCTGCTTGTAGCACATTTAGTGAAATCTAATAATTTTCAAAATGATGTAAAGAATACATATTTTACATAAGCAAAATTCTCTTATCAGTTTACGATTTTTAAGATTTATATATTTTGTGTGTGTGGATATCTTGCTTGCAGCTATGGATGTGTAACATCACATGTTTGCATTTGCAGAGGCCAGAAGACCCCCCTCGGTCAGAGCTCTTGTAACTAGAATTATAGATGGTTGTGGGCAACCATGTGGGTTCTGGGAATTGAACCAGGGTCCTCTGTAAGAACAAGTGCCTTGAACCACAAACCATCTCTCTAGCCTCAAGTTTACATTTCTTAACTGTGAAAAATGCCAGAGCTGTAGAGACTAGATATTTGCTATCATTTTTGGATCATGACTTTACAAAGTTATAGTTTAATAGACTTTCCCCTCAAAGCTCTATCCCATGAAGCAAATAGCAGGGCTTAGATGTGCTTCATAGTAGAAAACCTGCCTGCTGGTGTAACAAAATGACCTGATTCTTCCTTACTGATAGTATTCTTTCTAAGGAACACTCAATCTTCAACGCAAAGCAATGGACTACACACACACATACACACGTATATATGTATTATGTGTATATATGTGTATATGTGTATGCATATCTATGTAATATATATGTCCAGTAAATGCATATGTATATGAAAGCATTTAATTTTCATTTTCACTAAGCTTCAGTGTTTTTTTTTTAATCATTAACTAATTCCCTTGATTACTTCCTGAGGTTTTGGAGGAAGCTGCTTTTTTAGCTTACAGGTAGAGAGTTCACGTAGCATACATGAGGCCTTGAGTTCCATTCTCACTACCGATAGATAGATAGATAGATAGATAGATAGATAGATAGATAGATAGATAGATAGGTAGATAGATAGATAGATAGATGGATAGATAGATAGATAGATAGATAGACTGACATACATACTGACATACATACTGACATACAGACATAAAGACATTCAGGCAGATGAATAGATAGATAAACATGTGCATACATAAATAAATCTCCAAAGCTGAGGCTGGACACTAGAATAACAAATCAGAATCTCTGGAAGCGAGACTCGGATGTGTTTCTTAGGCTGCCATGATAACCGTAGGTTCAGTAACTTCACACAGCAGATATACTTTTCTCACTCTGCTTCTAGCTCCTAGAAGTCTGAAATCACAGTGGTCTGGAGACCCCTGCTCTCTGCAAAGGCCCTGGTGGATGGCTTACCTTTGCTTCTCCCTAGCTCTGGTAGCTAGGGAGTCTTCAGCATTCTTCCAGCTTCTATGCTGTCAGTCTGTCTGCTCCAAACCTCCCCTTCCTTTTTCTCATTAAAAACACAGTTAGATTAAAGATCTACCCTAATGCAATATGACCTTGTCACTCATTTGGCTCCATCGTCAATGAACTTATCTCCAATTATATCACACTCACAAGTGGGGTGTGAGCATACTTTTGAAGGGTGAGGAGTGGTACAATAGAGCCCAGTATATGAAGCAGGGATAACCAAGTGCTTAGGTGGTTCTATAGCACAGCAGCTAAAGCAGAGAACCACATCATTCAGAACAGTGTTTCTCAAATTGGCTGTGCTTAGGAATCACTTGAGGATTGAGATAAAATGTGCTGTGATATGATAATGTTGAAGTGAGCCTGAGACCCAGCATTTTTTTTAAAAAGGTTTTTTTTTTTTAAATTAGGTAATTTCCTCAATTACATTTCCAATGCTATCCAAAAAGTCCCCAATACACTCCCCCCCCAGTCCCCCATCCACCCACCCCCACCCCTTGGCCCTGGCATTCCCCTGTACTGGGGCATATAAAGTTGGCAAGTCCAATGGGCCTCTCTTTCCAGTGATGGCCTACTAGGCCATCTTTTGATACAAATGCAGCTAGAGACAAGAGCTCTGGGGTACTGGTTAGTTCATAATAATGATCCACCTATGGGGTTGCAGTTCCCTTTAGCTCCTTGGGTACTTTATCTAGCTCCTCCATTGGGGGCCCTGTGATCCATCCAAAGCTGACTATGAGCATCCACTTCTGTGTTTGCTAGGCCCTGGCATTGTCTCACAAGAGACAGCTATATCTGGGTCCTTTCAGCAAAATCTTGCTAGTGTATGCAATGGTGTCAGCGTTTGGAAGCTGATTATGGGATGGATCCCTGGATATGGCAGTCTTTAGATGAGACCCAGCATTTAACACATATTCTAGAGACACCAGCGCTATCGAGGCAGCAAAGCAGAAGGTCCAGGTTAGCAAGGCAGGATTTTAACCCCAGAAGTGTGCCACCATCAGCTCATCTAGCTATATACTTGACAGCTAGTTGCATACAATATGCACACATCCTTCTCATAATAGAATACCTACCAACCTATTAGGAACCTAGAATCTCACCTACTCTAGACTGCACATACAACAGCTTTAAACAATATAAATAAGTTACTCCCATTAGTAGCCCCTTGACATTTCCAGTTTCTGTTTGAACACATTTTGCAATGCATTTGGGAACTATGAGCAATGAGCTAAGACTGTCTTTTATACTGGTCTGTATTTCCAAGTTGAATTTGAGAAGCAGTATTCCCTGATTAGCAGTTGTGCTATAGAACCACCAAAGGATTCAGTTATCGATGCCTCATAGACTGGACTATACTGTGTCACCCCTTGTCCTTCAAAAGAATTAAGGAATATTCCTTATTTATCATCTTATTTCTATGTATAATCAAGCAAACAAAAACATGATTAAAATAATATACATTATGGGAAGGGACATTGTAGTCTTAGATTTTTCAAGGCCTACTTTAATTGTGGTTCTTTAATGCTTCAACCTTCTCCCACCATCCACCAGAAGTAGGGGAAAGAAAGGATAATAGGAAACAGGGGTTGTGGGCCTGTTTAGAAATGGCTCTTTGGGAGTAGTTTTAGTCTTCATAGTTAGCAGTTCAGTCCACTAGCAAAACACCAAACATGAATAAGCAGTGGCAGTCTAGTTCACTTGGCAAACACCAAACATGAATAGTAGCAGTGGCTTGATCCGGAAGAAACCACAAGGCTCTGCCGATTGGCACGAGTCCGAGGAAGCAGCAAGAAGCATCTGGAATACCACCAGAAGTTTTTTGGTGTGTTTCTCTGTACAAAGTCATGACAAGTGAAAACCAGAAAAGAAAGCAAGGCAAACCAATGCAAGAGTGTCTTCAGGGAAGACCAGCATCAACAAAGCCCAAGGAAGACCAGCAAAGAGTTGCAAAGCAAACCAATGCCAAAGTGCTGTCCACTGTCTGTTGGGTTACACTTATACCTTATACACTAAACCTCACATGTCTTCTCAAGCATCCGATCCAGCAAGATCTCACATGACCTTTCACCAGGCAGCCTCCAGAAAACACCACGTCTGTTCTCAGCAAAACATCGTCTCCCATGTCTCCTGCAGCAAAACATCTCACATGACTGTTTCAGCAAAACATCCTCTCTTAAGACAGTTTCCAGAAAAACATCACATGACACAACTGAGTCTCCAAAGAACCCCCAAATCCCCACTTCAGAAAATACATCACAAGCAAGGTCTATGCAACTCAAGCCAGGCGGTCAAACTAGAGAACCTTCCAAGCTACAGCTCTCATAAGCAAGCTCTTCCACTTGAACCCCAATAAAAGGAGGTTTTAAGCAGTAATTTGGGCCTTTGAGTAGGTCTTGATCATGCATCCCACCTAAATCTATACTATTACTTTGCTCTGGTTAAGTTATCTTTGCTACCTTTGTAATCTGTGTACACTCTCATTTCATTCTTGAATAAGATGTCACAACCTGGAAACAGCCACCCCAGACCCCACCCACCCATAATACCATGTCTGTACCTTAAAAGCTTTGTGGGATGATTTGTGGATCCACCACTGGATGTCCCTTTGACCCAGGAGCCAGAATCTGTTTCTAGGAAAGGGACAGGATTCATTTATCCTTCTAAGCTACATAGCCATACCTCACTTCCTTCATCCACCCTCACTTCCCACACGAGTATATGTATGTAATAGGCAACATCTTTATCAGTCCTGCAACTTGCCATCTAATGTTTAACAGAACTTTTATCCTCGGGCTAAAATAAAATCTAAAACACATTTAAACAGAACAAAATGCAGTCTTACCAGAGCTACAAATTGATAAGAACAAACCCTGCTGGGATTTGTTTCTCAGGGCCTTCTAAAATAACTTGAAACTTCTCTAGCTGGGATTAAAAATAACGAAGAGGCGTACTGGCTGGGCACAACAAAGACAAAATAAAATAACATTTTGACAGATACGTTCCCCCCTTCCTGTTGGATCACAGATGCCATTTCTTTTATTTGACTCCTTTCTGGAATTTAATCAGAAACCATCTTGTGGATTTATTTAAACAACTTTGGCCAATTAAGGAGAAAGGTAGACTTTGCAAAAGTCTTAAAGGATGCCTGGCATGTTGTGTTTACTTATTTTTTTTTAAGTTAAGCTGAAATATGGTTAGGAAAATAAAGAGCAAAGGGTTTTTCCCTTAATTTTTATTTAGAAAAATGTCGAATTTAAAGAATGCCACATTCACTTCAGCTACAATCACCAAGCATAACCTTTTTATATTTTGCCTCTGTTCTCCATTTGTAGTTTTGACAAGCCATTTGAATACTACACACAACATGGTTCTTCCCATGTGAATAGTTGAATCAATTGTAAGGACGTTCTCCTAACTAATCCCAACACCATGATCACAGCTATGTTATCTAGTGTAAATAATATTG
The DNA here is from genome assembly GCF_978045245.1 of Mus caroli. Lineage (NCBI taxonomy): Eukaryota > Metazoa > Chordata > Mammalia > Rodentia > Muridae > Mus > Mus caroli. Next base: position 50,503,751 of record NW_028227266.1, read on the forward strand.
TCCATCTCTCAGTTTTCTTAATGGTTGTGGCTCTTCCTTCCAATTGCTGTTTTGATCAGGGTCAGACCAGGACTTATTAATTGCATCAGGATATCATGTTCTTACTTTACTTTTTTTAACTTTATTTTTTAAATTTAGTATTATGTGTTTGTTTGCCTGCATGTATGTGCATGCACCATGTGCATGTCTAGTGGCTGAGGATGTCAGGTCCTCTGCAACTGGAATTCCAGATGGTTGTGAGCCACCATGTGGGTGGGTGTTGGGGATCCAACTCAGGCCCTGTGTATGAGTAAACAAGGATTCTAAACTTATGAGTCCTATCTCCAGCCTGCCCCCTTTATTTATTTCCTTATCTGAATCATGAATATACAATTGCAAGATGATACTCGGAGTCCAACTGGATTCAATGCACTTGTACCAACTACTTTAACACCTAGCAGATGCTTTTGACTCAATATTATTGGCAATTTCAGAATGTAGACATGGTGGTTTTAGCATTCCTTCTGCTAGGCTATAAATGAGCTAGCATTCTTTTGTAAAGATCTTCCACCCAGACTTTTCTCTTATGTTTTATAGTGTCACTAGAATCCTATGACTCTTTCAATGTTCCGATCTATTACATTCATTTTTCATTTTAGTGTTTATCTTATTTCTAATTTGGCCTGTGTGAGCCAGCTCTTGCTCCTCTCATATGTCTCCTAATCTTTGATGTCTTTTCCCGTTGTTATAATAGCACAGGCCTTGGATGTTTTGTCCATTCGAGACCTAGGATGGGAATCAGGAAGTCTAGAGTGGAGTATGGTAGAGTTGCAAAGCCCTGGCTGCTCACCATGTTCTCACTTAAGGCCTTTAAATTGACAGAGCATAAGAAATGTAGCTGAACAGCCGGGCGTGGTGGCACACGCCTTTAATCCCAGCACTCGGGAGGCAGAGGCAGGCGGATTTCTGAGTTCGAGGCCAGCCTGGTCTACAAAGTGAGTGCCAGGACAGCCAGGGCTACACAGAGAAACCCTGTCTCGAAAAACCAAAAAAAAAAAAAAAAAAAAAAAAAAAAGAAATGTAGCTGAAACTTTGACATTTACAATTCTTATCTTTAATTCATATCCTTCCCTTGCTCCTTTATGTTTTCCTGCTCTGATGGTAAGAATCCCAACTCTCCAATCATTAAAATATTTAATCATTTGTTCTGTTTCATGCTGTATACACAACGATGCCAGAATCCCTGAATCAAGACTCTACTCATACCATTCTAATGCTTTTGTGCTTGCTTCATTTTATTTGAAGTAATTGTGGATTTATTTTCAGTTGCAGCAAAGTATTAGACCCATTGACCTCTTGGCTCCGAATGGAAACCTCTTGAAAACAAGTGTTATGCATTATCCAGGATCTCAACAGCCTACCAGTTCCATGACATAAACCCAGGTTGACTGTGTACATGGCAAATGTAGTCTATAAGTTGAATCCTATGTAGTATTCTACTCTGACCTAGTCCATGTCCCAAGGTCCCTCCAATGGCTCTTATAGACCTCCCCTCCCCTTTAGCCTATATCGCTCTTCCTGGACAAGACATAGTAGAGAGACTCTACTATGTCTCTCCTCAAAACTTTTTTTTTATTACGTATTTTCCTCAATTACATTTCCAATGCTCTCCCAAAAGCCCCCATACCCTCCCCCCTACTTCCCTACCCACCCCTTCCCATTTTTGGCCCTGGCGTTCCCCTGTACTGGGGCATAAAAAGTTTGTGTGTCCAATGGGCCTCTTTTTCCAGTGATGGCCGACTAGGCCATCTTTTGATACATATGCAGCTATAGTCAAGAGCTCCGGGGTACTGGTCAGTTCAGAATGTTGTTCCACCTATAGGGTTGCAGATCCCTTTAGCTCCTTGGATACTTTCTCTAGCTCCTCCATTGGGAGCCCTGTGATCCATCCAATAGCTGACTGTGAGCATCCACTTCTGTGTTTGCTAGGCCCCGGCATAGTTTCTGTGTTAACTAACATTAGAACTCAGGCTCTTAACATTGCTAAACAAACATTATACCACCATGCTGTATTCCCCCACATCCCACTTCTCACACTTTGCCACTCCATAAACGTATAGAAGTAGGGCCACACAGTATCCCTTCTGAACATGATTCTTTCCTCTCTATAAAAAAAAATGCCTCAAGACCCAGTAAGCCTCAGTGTAGGCATAGCGTTTCTTTCTGCACTGAGAGGCTTCAAGACTATAGGAACCATTGCCTAACCACAAGTGATCTGGCACCTCCTTGGCATCCTTTCTGAACTTAGAATGTACCCTTCTAGTGGCGTACAGAGTTAATGTCATGATCTTTGAAGTTTTGCTACAAACCCAACATAAAGTTCACCTGCTTTGCTTGCATGTAACATTTTAATTTGTGATCTAAGTATGTTTTGACTAACCTTTTGGGAAAATTTTTGTTATGACATTGAAAAGTTAAAATTGTGGGAAAAATGTACTCAGAGAAATTAAATCTCATTATTAACTCTTTACTTCCTTGCCATGCATCTCTTACAGGCAGTATTTTTTTAATTAAACTTTTGTTGACTTTTCCTACTTTTGGCAAAAATATAAACTCTTGTCACGAACACACATTTTAATTACTTCCTTTATTTCTTTCACAAAACTCTCACGGACTTTTGTCTGAATCTTTTCTGTTTTACAACCCTTGTATACTATATTTAGTTAGTTCTGTTCTTAGGTAACATTTCCTCTTAGTCATTTTCCAAGTAAAAATCAACATGGTATTTAAGAGTTTTTGCTACAGAAGAGAAACGTTTCAACCGTATACTTTTAATAACTCAGCAACAAGTTGGGAACATCTTAAGAATTAATTATAATCAGCCCTTTGTTGTGTATCATTTATGGCAAGCAGCAGAAGACCTAGGTCCCCTCGATTATCTTTCCCCCTTGTCTCCAGCCCATTCTTCCTCACCCCTGAACCTATGAATCATGTTTCCTGAAACTCAAGGCCGGTTGTCATCAAATTTTTCTCTTCATCGGAAACTCCCACTGAAAATTTTCTCACTTCTTGTTCTAAATTTGAGTCTGGTTTCCACAGCCCTTATGCCACCGAGTCTGAAAGGCACACATACCCCACCTTGATTTTTTTTTCAGGGCTCGTCTAGCTTTTCTTTTAAACCTACCAGAATTGGACATTTTCTGCCTTTTCCCATGGTGCCACTTCTAGAGGCAGTAGCCCTGTTTCCACCATTTTAGCTCCCAGCCTATCATTTAGTTTCTGTATTATGCAGAGTTAACAAAAAAAAAATAGAGATTAGATCATTGTTTAAATACGTACTATGCTTGGTGATAGGCTTAATGCTATTATTAGTTCATCACTCAGGAGATCATATTTCATTATTTTAAAAGGCTGAAATAACAAGTATTACTGTCAGATTAATTTGAACATTAGAGAGTAGAAATGGCACACAAATTACAGTAGAGAAAACTCATATTTATTTGAAATTTGAATCAATAGTAACAAAATAGTTGATTGAGATAAGAAAAAAAAAACAGAATATGATGATCTACCTGTAGACAAGTACTGGTTTTGTTCCTTATTGGCACCAAAGAGAAACTGATGAAAACTCAGAGGTGAGCACAGGCAAGCAAATGAAAAGTGACTCCAAGTTCTGACTCCTCCTAACAAGCCATGTTTGTATGTATACTTGACATTATTGATTGGTATTGCACAAACTATGGTGAAAGATTTTGCCATGTATTCAAAGACCAGTTTATGTTTCTTTTCCTTTTTTGTCATTTTTTGTTATTTATTTTTATTTTGTTTTTTACCTATTTACATTTTGCTTACTGCCCCCTCTCATTCACACCCCATCCCACAGCCCATCCCTATCTCCCTTCCTCCTCTGAGAAGGTGGAGGGTCCTCTGGGTATCCCCCTACCCTGGCACATCAAGTCTCTGTGGGGCTAGGTGCTTCCTTTCCCACTGAGGCCAGACAAGTCAGGCCAGTTAGTAGAAAATATCCCACAGACAGGCTATAACTTTTGGGATAACCTTCTTCAGGACCCACACAAAGACCAAGCTGCACAACTGCCATATATGTATGGTGAGACCTAGGTCCAGCCTGTGTATGTTCTTTGGTTGGTGGTTCAAGTCTCTGAGAGCCCCAAGTGTCCAGGTTAGTTGATTGTGTTGGTGTTCCCATGGAGTTCCTACCCCCTTAGGGGCCAACAATCTCTCTCCCAACTCTTCCATCGGAGTCATCAAGCTCCACTGTTTGACTGTGGGTATCTGCATCTGTCTGAGTCAGTTGCTGGGTGGAACATCTCAGAGAACAGCCTTGCTAGACTCCTGTCTGCAAGCATAACAGAGTACCATTAATAGTGTCAAGGATTGGTGTTTGCCTATGGGGTAGGCTTCAAGTTGGGCTGGTTATTGGTTAGCCAGTCTCTCAGTCTATGGTCCATTCCTGTTCCTGTATTTCTTGCAAACAGGATAAATTTTGGGCCAAAAGTTTTGTGGGTGGGTTGGTGTCCCTATTGTTCCATTGGTGTTCCTGCCTGGCTACAGGAGGTAACCTCTTTTGGTTCCATATCCCCAATGCTATGAGTCACAACTAAGGTCACCCTAATTGATTCTTGGGTGTCTTCTCTATCCCAGGTCTCTGTCATGTCCTTGAGATGCTGCCCACCTCTCCACACCCTTGTCAGTTGCAAATTTCCACCCAATCTCATGGTCATCTGGCATGACCTGTCTCTCCCCACACCTGATCCTGAACCCCTCCATTCCCTCCTCATCCCCTTTCCCACCCAGTTCCCTCAATCCATCTGTCTCCTCTGACTATATTTTCCCCTTTCTAAGTGAGATTCAAGCATCCTTGATTGGGCCTTCCTTGCTTCCTATTTAACTTCTTTGGATTTGTGGTGTGTAGCTTGGGCATCCTGTATTTAATGGTTAATATGCACTTTAAGTGGGTACATAACAAGCAAGTCCTCTGGGGTCTGGGTTAGACAACACAGCAGCCTACAGATTGGGAAAGGGAAAGGATCTTTACCAACCCTACATCTGATAGAGGGCAAATATACAAATATTTCATAAAGAATTCAAGAAGTTAGACACCAACAACCCAAATAACCCAATTAAAAATGGGGGTACCAAGCTAAACAGAGAATTCTCAACAGAGGAATCTCAAATGGCTGAGAAGTACTTAAAGAAATGCTGAACACCCTCAGTCATCAGGGAAATGGGAATCAAAACAACTCTGAGATTCCATCTTATACCAGTTAGAATGGCTAAAATAAAAAAAAAAAAAACTCAAGTGGTAGCACATTTTGGCGAGGATGTGGAGAAAGGGGAACACTCTTTCATGGCTGGTAGAAGTGCAAACTCATACACCACTTTAAAAATCAATTTGGTGGTATCTCAGAAAACTGAGAATCGTTTTCTCTCAGGGTCCAGCTATACCACTTTTGGGTATATATGCAAAAGATGCTCTACCAGCTGTCAAAGATACTTGCTCAACTGCGATCATAACAGCTTTATTCATAATAGCCAGAAACTGGAAACAGCCTAGATGCCCCTCAATTGAAGAATGGATATAGAAAATGTGGTACATCTAAATAATGGAATAGTATTCACCTATTATAAACAAAGACATCAAATTTTGCAGGCAAATGGATGGAACTTGAGAATATCATTCTGAGTAAGGTAACCCAGATCCAAAAGGACATGCATTGTATGTATTCAGTTTATATTTTCTATATTCAGAATATTTCCAGTCTTGAAAAATATTTCTTCTCTGAATATCCATACCAGTAAGATTTCTATAGCACAAATTAGCCACACATTTATTCTTGATTAAATATGACAAAAATATGAGTCTCTATGAAACAATACAGAACAAACTAACCAGATTTAGATTCCTTCTTAGTTTGAGACTTTTTGAGATATATAATATTCATGATTATAAATTTTGTGTATTTATTTCAGAGGATTGTAGGGTGCTTTTATTGTATTAGAATAGGAGCTTAATCTTATTTTCAATATTTGTTGAGCAAAGTAAAGAAAGGTATGTAGACTGTTATGAAAGCCCTTGCTATTTCTCACTGCAGCACATGCACAGATTGGGGTGGCTGGCCCTAGGAATCTCTTTCACACTGAGAACAAATGCACACATATTGGTGCATACATTCTTAGTATTCAAGCCATGCAGGAAAGCCTGGACTCCTTCCCTCTTCCACACAAGACAAGCATGATCAATATAAATTATAAACAGAGCTGAAAATTGATAAAGCTAATATACATTGCTTCAAATTTGCTATTCTGACCAAAGGCACTGGACTGTGTACAGCACCACAGTCTCCATTAGCCTCATCTTGAAGTGGTTAAAGATAGTTTTAGCTCTTACATCCCCCCAAATTTTGCCTGAGATCTTACCTGCTCACCAAGATAAACATTACTACTCTGAAACTGATTTTTCCTTGAACTTAGGATAGAACATGATGGGATGGCTCCATTGTTAAACTGAGAGCTTCAGATGGGTTGTCACTTTAAATTCTTCATGTAGAATTTAGAGGATCCTCTATGGCATGTAACAGAACCTATTTCCAAATTAATTTTGTGATTTAAAAAAATATATTATCTCTGTACTTGGAAAAAACAATGAGGTGTCAGATGTCAGAAATGACTGGATATGGGCGCTCAAATACTGTAAAGTGGTCCTATGCAGTCTAGCTTTCCTTCCTGATTATAAGCTTTGTTCTTAGACCAATGTTTTTAAGGTAGGTACCAGGAGCTCTAGAATTATAAGCTTAACAACTCTAGGGAAACAAGTTCAGCATTTCTCCAGTAGTATGCAAAGTACCTTCTAACACCATGAGCTCCAGTCTGTAGAAGTTTCTCATTTGGGATATCTTAATTTCTCCATGTAAAATGAATTAACTAGTTGTTGTTTTCAGCAATAAAACCTTACTGCCAGGTTATGAAAGATAACCAACAGCCTTGTCAATAGCCTATAGCTTTTCTTTTCTTTTTCTTTTCTTTTCTTTTCTTTTCTTTTCTTTTCTTTTCTTTTCTTTTCTTTTCTTTTCTTTCTTCCTTCCTCTCTTTCTCTTTCTTCTTTCTCTTTCTCTTTCTCTTTCTCTTTCTCTTGCTCTTGCTCTTGCTCTCTCTCTCTCTCTCTGTCTCTCTCTATCTCTCTCTCTCTCTGTCTTTCTTTCTTTCTTTCTTTCTTTCTTTCTTTCTTTCTTTCTTTCTTTCTTTCTTTCTTTCTTTCTTTGCAGGGGGGGGGTATAGGACTGCTTTGGCCAAAGACACACAAAGATGTAAACTACTCCTGGCACTAGGGGTTGTATCTGGCTATTCCCCCTATTACTGCAGAAAGTTGGTATTTAACACAGAGAGCCACTGCTGAACAACATGCAGAGTGAGAGATGTTGGAGTACTCAGCTCTACATTGTATGTCTCTTTCAAACCCCTCCTCTCAAGGCTCAGGGAATCTATGAAGGATAGGAGGCAGAAGGATTGTAAGAGCCAGAGATGGTGGATGACTCCAAGGAAAGAGCATCATCCAGATACAGCAGGGCTGATACACACATGAACTCACAGAGACTGAGACAACACATACAAGAGCTAAACAACTTAAAAGCACACAAAACCCAGCACAAAAAGGGGAAGTGAACACAAAGTCCTACTTTTAACCAAGAAACGATTTGTAGTTGATACCTCTTTGGAGATGTAAAGTAAGTTTTCTACAATGGATTGACATTGAGTCTATAATGTACATACATTGTAGACCCCATGCCAAGGAGCATTGGCCAACGCAAATGGACTTCATGATTTTGTACATATGCTTCTTGTTCTGCTTTGTCTCAATAATGTTGTTGTCTTATTTTTGTTTGCTTGTTATGACTTTTTGGGCTTGTTTGATGCATTTGAGAAAGGAATAGAGAGAGAAAGAGGGAAGAAAGAGAGAGAGATAACATGAAATTGAGTAGGTAGGGGTATATGGAGGAACTTGGGAATGGAAAAGAATATGATCAGGATATATTGTATATAAAATTTTTAATTAAAAACAAAATCATATTACTAATTATATTAAAATATCTTAGGTAAGAGCCTCACTAGCCCATCCTGAATACCGAACTAATTTGTAAGGTTAAGAACACTGTCCTTATCAAGGGGGTCTGGATTATGACACTGACTGGGTAGGAGAGGAGGGGAGTTTCCCCAAGGTTGCCTGGTCAGCAACAAGTATTGAATAAATGATTTATTGAGTCTTGGCAACAAGTGATTTGGACCTGTTCTAACACAAAGATCTTCCAGATCAACTAACAACAAATCACATAGTCTCATTTGCAAGAAAGTAGCTGTTGGCTTGAACAATATACCACATAATAATCTAGAGCATTCAGAGTCGTTACAGGATAATGCCTGACGCTCAGGCAGAATGGTGGAATCAGAGTTCTGTGATATCATGTCCAAAATGACAAGGTTATTCATATGTGTAAGTAATTAGCTAGACGGATACACAAACACACATTTTAGATAATATTTTAGTAATACCATATCATTTACAAAGTCTGTTGATATATATTAACCCTAGGAAATCCCTTGACTTACAATTGACTCTAAAAATCTCAGAAACAAACTTTGTAAAGCCATTTGGTCTCCCCAGTCTATATGTTCTCTTGGTGCCTGTGGTGGTTTGAATAGGAATGGCCCCCATAGAATTATGTGTTTGAATGCATGACCCATAGGGAGTGGCCCTATTAGGAGATATGGCCTGGTCGGAGTAGGTTTGGCCTTATTGAAGGAATTGTGCCACAGTCTGAGTGGGCTTTGGGGGGGGGGGTCTTACATGCTCAAGCTATATTCAGTGTGGTTCCTCTCTTGCTTCCTGAAGATCAAGATGCAGAATTCTCAGCTCTCTCCTATACCTTGTCTGCCTGCATGCCACCATGTCTTCCACCATGATGATGATGGACTAAACCTCTGAAACTTTTAAGCTACCTCCAGTGAAATGTTTTCTTTGTAAGAGTTGTGGTGCTCATGATGTCTCTTCACAACAGTGGAAACACTAAGACAGTGCCTTTTAGAAGCCTTTTCTCTATACTCGTGAACTCTTCTGAACTGTACTAAAGGACACTTAGTGCTTGGTGTTATCTCTGCTTTATACTTTACAAAGCCCATTCACATGCATTATTTCATTAGCTCCTCTCATATTATAATAAAAACCATATGCTTCATACATATTTATGAGTCTTCTCAGACAACCATTAAACAATTTCTCTGCCAACCTGGAATGATTTTCAACTTTATGTAACTATGAAATAAAATTACTTCTTTCCCCACCCATGCTGCTACTTAGTGCAGAGCTTTGTCAACAGAGTGGCTAAGCTTCTGCATTTCTGTTTCTCATAGTTAATTACCCAAACAAAGGCAGCATAGATTTAGGCAACCTACCGTAACTCCATGGGGGCTCTTTTTCTTTTATGGATGCCTTTCTGTCATCTATACTATCAAGCCTATCTATTGTCTTTTAGCTAATTCCACAGTTTGTCATTTTATTCTGAGTCTAGGTTAAGAGGAGTTACCCTTGGCCAAGCTACTTTCCCAGGAGAGGAGAAGATTAAAAACAGGATGGTCCTCCAGAGAGTGGGCATACTTGCATGTAGAGGGAGAATGTATTTATCCCATTATTACTGGAATGAAGTTAGTATGCAACTGAGAAGAAATTCAGTTAGAAATCCAACAAGGCTAAAACTCCAGGCAGCCCAGAGCTTTTCCTCTCAAAATAAACCCCAAGGGGAGCACATATGCAATGTCACAGATCACACACAATGAGGTGATTGTAGTAATTACTGAATTTCTACAGCTTTGTTGGGTAGAGATGAAATCTGCAAACTGTATGTGTTTTAACATGTATTCAACCAGAGAAGAACCACTGTAAATGAAGATCAGAAACAGATCCATCACCTCAAGAATTGTAACCCCCTTCTTATTAGTGGAAATCTCCCTAATAAATATAGATCTCTACATTTTGTCTTATATTCCTGGCTAGTAATATCCCACAAAATGAAAGACCTTATGTGTCTGTTTCCCTAACCACTTAGTGGGGATGTAGATTTTGCAGCCTAGCTGAGCTGAGTCTACCTGCCCTGTTCAGTTTATTTTATTCTCTTTTATCCCCAGATGACTTAACCTTGGTGTGCATAGATACAGATGGATTTATGCTCAACCACTTTTCAAACGTTTGTAGCTTTGCTTGGTTATATCACAATCTTTCTTTTCTTCTGGGCTTCCTTCCAGACATTGTCTATAGAATTGGCTTCTAAATTTTAATTAAGAGTACCTTTTGTTTGGGCCATAAATTAAAATGTTCAGCATTTCTTCCTCCTGTGTCAGGTTCAAGGAAGGCAGCCAAATGTGAAGTGCTAAGGAAAAAGTGGATGCTCTGCAAACACCCCTATTCACACTAGAGTGGCTCACACCTCTCTTCACACTAGAGTGGCTCAGTTTTAACATAGAGTCACGAGATGCTGAGGCTACAATTAATTTTCAACAGTAAGTTGTCTGGACAATAACAAAACTCACAGCCAGCCCCCAGTATAAAGACACTGATCTGGCATCTCACAACTGTCACACAGCAAAGTACACGTGAAACTTGATTGTTCTGAACTGGAGTGTCTAGAGCTTTCTACTTTGTGACTCCTCCTGCTGACCATCTTCTCAGGCTTCGATGTATAAGGAGAGAGGGTCAGAAGTGGAGAGACTGTGGATTTAACAAAAACTCTTTTGAGTTTTTGTCAGCATTGAATGCTAGAGGTAAGATATTTTGGCACTCGATAAATTTTACCATCTCTAGTACTAAAATTGTTATTCATATTTGTTGAATGCCTTCTATAAGCAAAAAAAAAATGGAGTTCTTTACATGGACTGACTTGTTTAATCATCGCAAAGGCCTGTTGCTGAGAAACAGGTTCAGAAAAGTCAATTTGCCTGTGAATTCTCCTGTGCTAAGGAAGCCAGGGTCCAAAGATGAGCATGGCTTTTGGGAGTGAACTTGCTGTATTACAGCTGAAGGAGATAACTGTACACTATGTGTTTGGAGGTGATACTTCCTTTTTTCCCCATGTGTATGTGAGTGTGTGTGTGTGTGTGTGTGTGTGTGTGTGTTGGGAGGTTATCAAAAATGTTTTTTTTTTTCTGTGTATTCCTGGCTGCGCTGAAACTCACTCTGTAGGCAAGGCTGGCCTTGAACTCACAGAGGTCCATCTGCCTCTGCCTCCTGAGTCCTAGGATTTAAGGCATGAACCAGCCTTTGCTGGAGGTGATATGTCTAGTCTGAGGTCAAAGAATAAGCCTTATGTCTTAGTTAGGGTTTATATTGCTGTGAACAGATACCATGACCAAGGCAACTCTTATGAAGGAGAATATTTAGTTGGGGCTGGCATGCAGTTTCAAAGGTTTAGTTCATTATCATCATGGTGGGAAGCATGTCAGCATCCATGCAGACTTAGTGCTGGAGAAGGAGCTGAGAGGTCTATATCTTGATACAAAGACAGCCAGAAGGAGACTGTCTTCTGCAGGCAGCCGAGAGGAGTGTATCATCCATAATAGACAGAGCTTGAACATAGGAGGAGACCTCAAAGTCTACCCCCACAGTGACACACTTCTTCCAACAAGACCACACCTACTTCCAACAAGCCCACCTCTCCTAATCATGCCACTTTCATTGGCCAAGCATTCAAACACATGAGTCTATAGGGGTCAAACCCATTCAAACAACAGCTTATAACGAGCTCCCTTAGATGTCAGGCACTCATTAATACATGGACGAGAAAGACTCACAGATAGCTTCTGTAAACCAGTGACTTTATAGACAATGAGAAATGAAAAATAAGGGAGAGCACTCCCCCAATATAAAAACTAGAATCTGGTGGAGAGAAGAAACAGAAGCCAGAAGTCAGCTCCCTACGGTGATCTGCAACTGGTAAGCTTTGTGTAACACAGATTCATTCTCCTTATATTGACACTATAGATTTGAATACAAGAAATATTTTCAATGTTTAAGAAAAAGTTATAATTCTTTTCTCATTGGATACCTTTAAGCACCTAGGAAGAGTATGAGAACTCAGTGTCCCTTCATAATGTTGTTCCCTGTTCTAACAGACTCACGAATTGTTATAGAACTTGCATTGGCCAATATGCTCTAAGACTCAAGTCCCCAGCCTCTGATGCCTTCCATCCGCACCACTTCCTACCTGGAGCTCCACAGTCACTTGCCTATTTTTGGTTTCTGTAATCAAAATATGAGCTAGGTTCAAGAAGGTGCTTATTCTCAGAAGGCTTTGCAGTCAGCACTTAACTGCAATCAACTAGAGGGCTCTGGCCCTCTGGCTAGGCTGTTCTGGCTTACTCTGGGAGCAAGGCCCTCATCAGCACAGCAGGCTGGGCTCTGCCTGTTGGGGCAGCACCCTGCAAGGCAGATAGCAAGTGGGATTTTAGGGATGAAAATAATGTCTTTTTAAAAGATATTATTTCCTCAGAAGTGTCTGAGGGGGAAGGTAGTTCACAAAGTAAATTCACGTGCAGAGAAGCAAATGTACAAAGTTCCTAGACTATCCCATATACTTCTCATATACTTTTTCTCCCTTATTTTTTTTCTTTTATTTTTGTATTATATGTATGTTATTTCACCTTCCTTTTCTGCCTTCCAAACCCTCCCATATATCCTTCTACTATTTCTTTTAAATATACAACCTCTTTGTATTAATTATTGTTACATGCACACACACACACACACACACACACACACACACACACACACACCACACGTACCTAAATATAACCTGTCTGTATATCAGTTGAATATACAGTTTAAGGCTGGCCACTTGGCACTGAACAACTAATTGGTGGGCTTTTCCCCGAGGAAAATTATTTCTTTTCTCAGCACTCCTTAGTTGCCTACAGTTCCTTAGGTAGGGTTAAGGCCCCATGGTCCCTCCCTTGTCTACTTTGACATGTATATTGTTGTTCTTATTCAGCTCACATTTGAGCAGTTACATTAGTGAGACTTGGGTATCGCTTCTACATTACTAAAAGCACAATCTCAAGGTAAACTCACTGATTCTCTGGCTTTTACAATCTTTCTACCATCTTTCCTGAGCCTTAGGGGATTTTTTTTTTAAATTATTGATTATTTTATTTATTTACATTTCAAATGTTATCCCCTTTCCTGGTTTCCCCTCCAAAATCCCTATCCCATTCTCCCTCACCCTGCGTCTATAAGGGTGCTCCCCCACCTACCCGCCCATTCCTGCCTCACTGACCTAGCTTCTCCTACACTGGTGCATCAATCCTTCACAGGACCAAGGGCTTTCCCTACCACTGATGCAAGTTAAGGCCATCCTCTGTTACATATGTAGCTAGAGTCATGGGTCCCTCCATTCTTTGGTTGGTGTTTTAGTCCTTGGGAGCTTTTTGGGGTCTGGATGGTTGATATTGTTGCTCTTCGTTATGAGGATGCCTTAATAGCCAGAAGCTGGAAACAACCCAAATGTCCCTCAACAGAGGAATGGATACAGAAAATGTGGTAATTTACATAATGGAGTACTACTCAGCCATTAAAAACAACGACTTTATGAAATTTGCAGGCAAATGGATGCAACTAGAAAATCTCATCCTGAGTGAGATAACACAGTCACAAAAGAACATACATGATATGTACTCACTGATAAGTGGATATTAGGAAAAAAAGCTCAGAATACCCATGATACAACTTACAGACCATATGAAGCTCAAGACGAAGGAAGACCAAAGTGTGAGTGCTTCAGTGCTACTTACAAAGGGGAACAAAGTAATTACAGGAGGTAAAGGGTGTGAGGAACTTGGGAGGAAAAGAGGAGAGGGAAAGGAAAACAGGGGGCAGGATCAGGTGTGGGAGGAGATGCGGGAGATGTGCAAAGGGTCAGGAAATTGAACAGAGGTGTGTAGCAGTGGGGCATGGGGAACTGGGACTAGTCAACAGAAAGTCAGAAAGCAAAGGGAGAGAGAACCTGTAGAGGCCATATCCAGAGGTACAGCCCTAGTTGACAGATGGGGCCACCCACCATCTCAAAATTTTAATTCAGAATTGCTCTTGTCTAAAGGAAATACAGGGACAAAGAGTGGAGCAGAGACTGACAGAAAGGCCAGCCAGAGAGTGTCCCACATGGGGATCCACTCCATAGGTAGCCACCAAACCAAGTCACTATTGCTGATGCCAAGAAGTTCTTGATGACAGGATCCTGATGTGGATGTCTCCTGAGAGGTTCTGCCAGAGCCTTACAGATACAGATGTGAATGCGTGCAGACAACCATAGGACTGAACACAGGGACCCTAATGGAGGAGTTAGGTGACAGATTGAAGGAGCCTTAGAGGATTTCTGTGTAGATGTATCCATTAAGACTGGCTTCACACCCTTCAGGTCCATGCCAGCACTGGGGCACCTTGGCACGGAGTCTGCAGACACCCCCAAAGTCCCCACAGGACTCTCCACGGGATCTTAGGACCTCTGGTGAGTGGAACACAACTTCTCCCAGGAGGCAGGTTCGAACACCAGATATCTGGGCACCTTCCCTGCAAGAGGAGAGCTTGCCTGCAAAGAGTACTCTGACCACTGAAATTAAGGAGAGAGCTAGTCTCCCAGGTCTGCTGATAGAGGCTAACATAATCACTTGAGGAACAAACTCTAACCAGAGACAACTATAACAACTAGCTCCAGAGATTACCAGATGGCGAAAGGCAAACGTAAGAATCCTACTAACAGAAATCAAGACCACTCACCATCATCAGAACGCAGGACTCCCACCCCACACAGTCCTGGGGACCCCAACACACCCAAAAAGATAGTCCCAGATTTAAAAGCATATCTCCTGATGATGGTAGAGGACATCAAGAAGGACTTTCATAAATCACTTAAAGAAATACAGGAGAACATGCTAAACAGATAGAAGACCTTAAAGATGGAGCACAAAAATCCCTTAAAGAATTGCAGGAAAACATGACCAAATAGGTGATGGAATTGAATAAAACCATCCAAGTCCTAAAAAAGGGAAGTAGACACAATAAAGAAAACCCAAAGTGAGACAATGCTGGAGATAGAAACCCTAGGAAAGAAATCTGGAACCATAGATGTGAGCATCCGCAAAAGCATATAAGAGATGGAAGAGAGAATCTCAGGTACAGAAGATTCCATAGAGAACATCGGCACAACAATCAAAGAAAATACAAAACGCAAAAATATCCTAACTCAAAACATCCAGGAAGTCCAGGACACAATGAGAAGACCAAACCTACGGATAATAGGAGTTGATGAGAATGAAGATTTTCAACTTAAAGGGCCAGCAAATATCTTCAACAAAATTATAGAAGAAAACTTCCCAAACCTAAAGAAAGACATGCCCATGATCATACAAGAAGCCTACAGAACTCCAAATAGACTGGACCAGAAAAGAAATTCCTCCCGACACATAATAATCAGAACAACAAATGCACTAAATAAAGAGAGAATATTAAAAGCAGTAAGGGAGAAAGGTCAAGTAACATATAAAGGCAGGCATATCAGAATTACACCAGACTTTTCACCAGAGACGATGAAAGCCAAAAGAGCCTGGACAGATGTTATACAGACACTAAGAGAACACAAATGCCAGCCCAGGCTACTATACCTGGCAAAACTCTCAATTACCATAGATGGAGAAACCAAAGTATTCCACGACAAAACCAAATTCACACATTATCTTTCCACGAATCCAGCCCTTCAAAGGATAATAACAGAAAAAAACCAATACAAGGACAGAAATCACGCCCTAGAAAAAGCAAGAAACTAATCCCTCAACAAACCAAAAAGAAGACAGCCACAAGAACAGAATGCCAACTCTAACAACAAAAATAAAAGGAAGCAACAATTATTTTTCCTTAATATCTCTTAATATCAATGGACTCAATTCCCCAATAAAAAGACATAGACTAACAGACTGGCTACACAAACAGGACCCAACATTCTGCTGCTTATAGGAAACCCATCTCAGGGAAAAAGACAGACACTACCTCAGAGTGAAAGGCTGGAAACAATTTTCCAAGCAAATGGTCTGAAGAAACAAGCTGGAGTAGCCATTCTAATATCGAATAAAATTAACTTCCAACACAAAGATATCAAAAAAGACAAGGAGGGACACTTCATACTCATCAAAGTTAAAATCCTGCAAGAGGAACTATCAATTCTAAATATCCTTGCTCCAAATGCAAGGGCAGCCACATTCATTAAAGACACTTTAGTAAAGCTCAAAGCACCCATTGCACCTCACACAATAATGGTGGGAGACTTCAACACACCACTTTCATCAACGGACAGATCGTGGAAACAGAAACTAAACAGGGACACAGTGAAACTAACAGAAGTGATGAAACAAATGGACTTAACAGATATCTACAGAACATTGTATCCTAAAACAAAAGGATATACCTTCTTCTCAGCACCTCACAGGACCTTCTCCAAAATTGACCATATAATTGGTCACAAAACAGGCCTCAACAGATACAAAAATATTGAAATTGTCCCATGCATCCTATCAGACCACCATGGACTAAGGCTGAACTTCAATAACAACATAAATAATGGAAAGCCAACCTTCACGTGGAAACTGAACAACACTCTTCTCAATGGTACCTTGGTCAAGAAAGGAATAAAGAAAGAAATTAAAGACCTTTTAGAGTTTAATGAAAATGAAGCCACAACATACCCAAACCTATGGGACACAATGAAAGCATTTCTAAGAGGGAAACTCATAGCTCTGAGTGCCTCCAAAAAGAAACTAGAGAGAGTACACACTAGCAGCTTGACAACACACCTAAAAGTTCTAGGAAAAAAGGAAGAAAATTCACCCAAGAGGAGTAGACGGCAGGAAATGATCAAACTCAGGGGAGAAATCAACCAAGTGGAAACGAGAAGTATTCAAAGAATCAACCAAACGAGGAGCTGGTTCTTTGAGAAAATCAACAGGATAGATAAACCCTTAGCCAGACTCACTAGAAGGCACAGGGACAGCATCCTAATTAACAAAATCAGAAATGAAAAGGGAGACATAACAACAGATCCTAAAGAAATCCAAAACACCATCAGATCCTTCTACAAAAGGCTATACTCAAAAAAACTGGAAAATCTGGACAAAATGGACAAATTTCTAGACAGATGCCAGGTACCAAAGTTAAATCAGGATCAAGTTAACGATCTAAACAGTCTCATATCCCCTAAAGAAATAGAAGCAGTCATTAATAGTCTCCCAACCAAAAAAAAAAAAAAAAAGCCCAACTCATTCTATGAGGCCACAATTTCTCTGATACCTAAACCACAGAAAGACCCAACAAAGATAGAGAGCTTCAGACCAATTTCCCTTATGAATATTGATGAAAAAATACTCAATAAAATTCTCACTAACTGAATAACAGAACACATTAAAGCAATCATCCATCCTGACCAAGTAGGTTTTATTCCAGGGATGCAGGGATGGTTTTATATATGGAAATCCATCAATGTAATCCATTATATATAAACAAATTCAAAGACAAAAACCACATGATCATCTCGTTAGATGCGGAAAAAGCATTCGACAAGATCCAACACCCATTCATGATAAAAGTATTGGAAAGATCAGGAATTCAAGGCCCATACCTAGCCATGATAAAAGCAATCTACATCAAACCTGTAGCCAACATCAAACTAAATGTTGAGAAGCTGGAAGCAATCCCACTAAAATCGGGGACTAGACAAGGCTGTCTACTCTCTCCCTACCTATTCAACATTGTACTTGAAGTCCTAGCCAGAGCAATTAGACAACAAAAGGAGATCAAGGGGATACAAATTGGAAAGGAAGAAGTCAAAATATCACTTTTTGCAGATGATATGATAGTATATATAAGTGACCCTAAAAATTCCACCAGAGAACTCCTAAGCCTGATAAACAGTTTCAATGAAGTAGCTGGATATAAAATTAACTCAAACAAGTCAATGGCCTTTCTGTACACAAAGGATAAACAGGCTGAGAAAGAAATTAGGGAAACAACACCCTTCTCAATAGTCACAAATAATATAAAATACCTTGGCCTGACTCTAACTAAGGAAGTGAAAGATCTGTATGATAAGAACTTCAAGTCTCTGAAGAAAGAAATTAAAGAAGATCTCAGAAGATGGAAAGATCTCCCATGCTCATAGATCAGCAGGATCAACATTGAAAAAATGGCTATCTTGCCAAAAGCAATCTACACATTCAATGCAATCCCTATCAAAATTCCAACTCAATTCTTCAACGAATTAGAAAGAGCAATCTGCAGATTCATCTGGAATAACAAAAAACCTAGGATAGCAAAAACTCTTCTCAAGGATAAAAGAACCTCTGGTGGAATCACCATGCCTGACCTAAAGCTTTACTACAGAGCAATTGTGATAAAAACTGCATGGTACTGGTATAGTGACAGACAAGTAGACCAATGGAATAGAATTGAAGACCCAGAAATGAACCCACACACCTATGGTCACTTGATCTTCGCCAAGGGAGCTAAAACCATCCAGTGGAAGAAAGACAGCATTTTCAACAAATGGTGCTGGCACAACTGCTTGTTATAATGTAGAAGAATGCGAATTGATCCATTCCTATCTCCTTGTACTAAGGTCAAATCTAAGTGGATCAAGAAAATCCACATAAAACCAGAGACACTGAAACTTATAGAGGAGAAAGTAGGGAAAAGCCTCGAAGTTATGGGCACAGGGGAAAAATTCCTGAATAGAACAGCCATGGTTTGTGCTGTAAGATTGAGAATTGACAAATGGGACCTCATCAAACAGCAAAGCCTCTGCAAGGCAAAAGACACTGTCAATAAGACAAAAAGGCCACGAACAGATTGGGAAAGGATCTTTACCTATCCTAAATCAGATAGGGGACTAATATCCAATATATATAAAGAACTCAAGAAGGTGGACTCCGCGGGCAAGGAACCCCAGTGCTGGAGTGGACTGGAAGGGCACAACTCTGTGTTTTAATTGGTTATGGTTTTCTGTAATGGTCTCTGTTGCAAGGAGAAATTTGCATCATGAGGGTTGAGGACTTTATTGGCTGGTGTGTTGAAGGACAAATGTTTAGGATGTAGTTAGGGATTGTACTGATTTTGTAAAGTGATTTTGTAGGTTCTCCTTCAAGATCCATGACCTCACTAGCACTGAGTAGTTGGCCAGTTTATACCTGTTTTCCCTCTTGATGAGTGGGTCTTAAGTGTAATTAGACAGCAGTTTGGTTACTGCCAAGGCATATAAGCCTGTATTGTACCCATAGGTTTTTCATGACATACTGGTTGTTTTTGTGGCTCATAGACCCTTATAGCTATGACTTATATACTTATATACTCTTTAGCCTTATACAGTATGACTATTGGTTGCTTCCTTTGTAAGTTTTTGCTGCACTTTTTGGTACTTTGGAAGCCAGTTCTCTGGAAAGAAGTATTTAAGTTAGTGATTTGTATTAGTTCCAGCTCAAGCGTCTCTGGACACTGTGCATGAAGTGCATGGTGTCTTCATATATAGGGACTTACCTTATGTTTATGGGGAGTAACCAACAGCAATAGCAATAGACTCAATGTTTGGGAAATCTCTTGAGCAAACCTGACTGTTTGGTATTGGAGTTTTTGCTACCAAGTCTTTGTCTCTTGGAGGCATCTTTGTCAGTCAAGTGAGAAAATTTACTCTAAATTACATATGTATGCAAAGAATCATGTGTTATAGACTTTTTACTAGATAAATACTTGGTGGTATGTTTCTTTATGACTTTACATATATTGTTTTACACTCTTTCTGAATTTACCTTCCATTCCTAAATATTCTCTCCCCTTTGCCACTTTCATGTGCTCTTCTTTAGGAAGTTCCTTTAATTTAAACTAGCTAGCTTTGTTTGAATAGCAGTTTCTGTCTTTTTGTTTTACAAAGCCAACAGAAAAATGTAGAAATTATCTGTGAGGCAACCGTAACAGGAATGCCAATATTTCCAATTCTGAGTGTAGGTTCATAGTTTAAATCTTTAAATGCCATACTACTAACATATGGTATCTAATGAGAAGTAGAGGTTGAGCAGCAGATGTTTGCCAAATGCAATCCCAAAGCATCTGAAATCTTGTTTACATTCAACCTCTGTACCAAATCTTAGCAATCAACCTCAGGCAACAACAAGGTTATTAGACCCTTAGCAAACACCCCAGGCTTCTTGTGATGGAGGCATCTTGTGATGGAGAAGGCATACAGACAAAAATTTGTGTTCTCTCGAGAGTTGCCTGTGCTGGTAATTCATTATTTTAATAATCTTATAAATGAATTAAAGAAGACAAATGATGTGGTTTTCAAAAATCAGACAGTTCTGTGTTATAAGGAAATTCATAACAACTATATATATATGCATAAATATATAAACTTTTCCCTTACATATGTTAAAAGAACAGCCTTAGTAATCTGGATGGAAGAGGTCACAACACAGAATAAATGTTTTGATAATAAAATGATGTCCCTTTATGCTATGAGTTTAGTCATATATAGAAGAGTATAGAGTCCTAGCAACATGGCAACAGGCTTGGGACTAAGAAAAGCAAAAGAGAACCCCTGAGACAGAGAATGGACAATGGTTTCAACCACAGCACCGTTGAAGATCCTCTTGCAGGATTGCCTTCTGTTACAACTGTCACAAAGAAACTATATCTTGTCACCATGAACAACCCTTAGATTCTTTGTAATATATAAAAGTAGTCTCAACAAATACTGAAGCTAGTGGCATTAGCCACTGCCCCTTACTTAACTAGGCTAAGGTTTACTAAATATGCAAGCACATTCTCCACCTATAGTACTACTGAACATACCAGTCTAATATAATTAATAAAATCTGTTTTACAAGGTCAGTGAAGTCCT
Organism: Mus caroli; assembly: GCF_978045245.1. Taxonomy (NCBI): domain Eukaryota; kingdom Metazoa; phylum Chordata; class Mammalia; order Rodentia; family Muridae; genus Mus; species Mus caroli. The sequence goes on from NW_028227266.1 coordinate 50,524,714, forward strand.
AGCACTCATCACAGAGGCTCTGTACACTCTTCCACATGAAAGTCAGCCAAAATTCTCAGCATTTATTTCCAGGACTCAGTGAGTCTATACTTGATGCCAACCCGTTAGATATGCTTTTTGTAATTCCATTTAAGATGAAAGACACAAGCTACCAGGCTTGCTGATATTTTCACTCTCTTTAAGCCAGTGTAGAAGGTATTTATAAAATATTTAAGCTGATCCATATATATTAAATGCCTGTGACTGAACAGCACTTCTCACATTTACTAGGTTAATAGAAAAGCCACTAGTTTTACAGAGAGAGAGGGAGGGAGGGAGGGAGGGAGGGAGGGAGAGAGAGAGAGAGAGAGAGAGAGAGAGAGAGAGAGAGAGAGACTGACTGTCATGTGTCTTGTTACTTAGTCATGTTTTGGTTATTATGTGTCCCTAGGTCTTGGTTACAAGTGTAGCTCTCTAGTGCTCCAGTCGAATAGCCTTATAGGAGTAACACTAGCTGGAGACTCTGGGTGTTAATTTTTAATTAAGCCAACCAGTTAGACCTAGAGCTGAGTCCCAGTCAGCCCATAAAAAGTGAGGATGTGTCTACAGACATCAACTTTTCTAAATACAATTACAGACATGTCATAATTTCCAAATTTGTTTCCAAAAAGTTTCAAGTAAAACCCCGTTATGTCCTCAAGGCAGGTAGAAACTTTAAAAATAAGCAGAGATCAGAAGGATAGGTTAAGAACTGGAGCTGGCTTCAGGCCTTAGCATGCTAACCATGTTAATTAACTAATACAAGTGCTTTCTACTATAGGAAATTGCTGAGAAGTTCTGTTTGGGGAGGGGCATAGGAAGTACCTGAGAACTGCCTGTATTTTTGCTTAAATTTTGCTCCCTAAAAAATTTGATTAAAAACAAAAACAAATCAAGAACTATATCTAAAATTGACTTCCAAAATGACAGCATTACAGAGACCGTCTGGAGGATAAGTGCATTGTCCAGGTTCCTGGCTTTGTCATTTATCTTAGCTCTTAGTTCTCAATGCCTTCTGGTTCCTTTTCTGTGGGATTCTAATTACTAGTAAATACAATGTAAGAGAGTTATAATATTTAACGAGTTAATATATCTAATGCACTAAGAATTGCCCTGGCTGAGCTGGGCGGTGGTGGCACACATCTGTAATCCAAGCACTCAGGAGGCAGAGGCAGGTGGATTTCTGAGTTCGAGGCCAGCCTGGTCTACAGAGTGAGTTACAGGACAGCCAGGGCTATACAGAGAAACCCTGGCTCGAAAAACCAAACCAAACCAAACCAAACCAAACCAAACCAAACCAAACCAAACCAAACCAAACCAAACCAAACCAACCAAACAAACAGACAAACAAAAGAATTGCCCTGGCTACAGAATGTTTTGCTATGTCAATCAGAAACAGTGACAACGTAACTAACTTGCTTGGCAGTCTGATGAGACAACTTCTGGCTTTAGAAATACAAAGTGTATTGTTCATCTTTATTAATACTGAAAAGCAATGTGTTAGCAAACTTGATGCTGAATATGCTTGGCTTTATGGCTCAACAACATAAAATTTTAGTGTCTATCCATAACATAGCTTATTCAATGACAGAGAAGCCAGGTGACTTTGGCTGATGGGAAAGCAGACAGGATGATGGTGGTTATAAATATATATATTTTCAGTGTCTAGAGACTTGAAAACAAGGGAGAGTGGCTGTAATAAGATTGAAGTCTGCCATTTTGAACAAAATGTAAATTTTTCTCTTTTAGTTTGCTTTTCTAAGGGTCTTTTAAAAATAAATACAGTAAATGCATATTACTTAAAATGCTAGCTAGCATTTCAGAGATGGCAGGATGGTTCAATAGATAAGGAAAAGGCACTTGCTGCCAAGCCTGAGGACCTGTGTTCAATGTCCAGAACGCACATAGTGGAAGGGAAGGAAGTGTTGACTCCTGAGTCGTGAGCTGACCTCCATCTTCTATGTATTCCATGTGCAGCAGCCTTCTCCCCCCCACACACTACATTTAAAACATCCTACTAAAACAATGTTTTACTTATAGGTTAATTTTTTAATAATGCAGTTCTGAGGGCCTATTAGTTTTTAGAGTGATATGTTATCTCTTGATTGCCTAAATCAGTTTTACTGTTTTTAAAATTAAATTTTAAAAATTAATTAATTTATTTATTTATTCCCCTCTTTGTCTGTCTGTCTGTCTCTCTCTCTCTCTCTCTTTGTGTGTGTGTATATGTGCACACTCGCATGCACATGCATGCATGTGTGAGTACCATAACATGTAACATAGTGGTGAGAGTTTTGAGAGTCATTTCTCTTCTGCCATGTGGGACACAGAGATGGTTTAGCTTTGTGGCAAGAATTTTTACCCACTGCTACAACTTGATAGCCTTGGCACTACTCTTAAATAGAGTGAAATGAAATAGAATGAAATGAAATTATGGTGTTTAAGCACGGTTAGACATTCTTTCAAGACCACCCTCGGAAAGTTCTGTTTGTCAAAGCTGTTGCCTGTCTGACCCAAGTGTGCAAAAGTTGTCAAAGCTGTCGTCGTACTGCTGTGGGAAGTTGCTAGGATATTTCCATGGAAACAATTGTTTCAAATTACTAATTATATGAGTTGGAGCTCTGAGAGCAAAGGGCCAAGGTTGGGAGAGAGGACACGTATGCCTTCACTGTGAGAAAAGAGAATACTAGCAACAAGCTCATGATATGTTTTCTTAAGATTCATTTTGCCTCTCAGCGTTAGTTTTTCTGTATTGTTCTGTTTGCTTGAGAGACCTTGGGAAAACCCATCACTGAAGCTATTCATGCAAGTCCTGGAAGACTCAAAGGACACAGCCCATAGAAGTTGCTGCTTCTGCCTCACTCAAAGGATCTGCTGATCTGCTGATACAAGAAGGCATAGATGTCCAGATACTCTATGAGAACCCTAAGAAATCATTCATCAGTTTATCTATTTGTCATTTATTGGGACCCATTATGTAAAAGTCAGTGGGGGGTGGAAATCAGATTGTGATTGTATTCCTTGATAAGTTTCACCTACACGTGAGGCTAACAACCCAAACAATGTTATACTCTGGGTCTAATTGGCCTTTACAAAGGGGCAGCAAATCCCTGTGCTAGCAGAGGTCATTTCATAAACACAGCAGAGAGATGGAAATTAATGCGCTACTGTCTAAGCAGAGACTGACTCATGTTAGCTATATTAATAGACACCCAATGACTATTTGTTAAATGAATAAATAAATAGAACTATTTCTGTTAAAGTTGTTAAAGAAGATAGCTTACAATACATATCTTAACTGTACCATAGAAGGATGTAAAAAGCATCCTCCAGGTCACCAGCTACCTGGTTCAACATTTGCTCACTTATTATTTACTACTGATTATTTAGTGATCCTCCGTGATATGCGTACAATGGGAAGCCTGTAGCATAAAGACAAAGGGTTCCTACTCTGATGGGATTTTTATTATCTGTGAAGGAGGAGACAACTTATAGCTTAAGGTTGTATATTATGCATTTGTTAAATAAAAGACAGCAGAGTTGTAAACAGTTATTGCTTCTGTCTGTTGAGCATCATGTCTCAGTGCACTAAGTATGCAAGGTGTATTCCTCACATTGCTGACATTTTTGTTACTTAAAGGAATGGAATCTTAACAAATATACACCTAGGATACTATAAATATTTAGTACAACCAAAGCTCAATCTCAATTCTCAATGTTTGCAAGATATCAATTAATAGAAATCATATAAATCTTGACTCCAGCTATCAAAAATTTCAACTTCTGAGATTGCCCTCCTCCACTCCCATTTCCTCAATAGCATGGCACCCTGTAAATTGATCCGATGTGACTGCCTCATGAACACAGTAGTTGACTATGATCTGGGCACCAACACTGTCTATTTCCAGCATAGAGTCAGTGATGACTTAAGGTTGGCTGTGCTTCCACTAAACTGGCCCATTGCTGCTTTCCCTACTAATTTCAAACTGGAAACTATATAACCAGAGAGAATATCTTATTTCTCTCTCTCTGGTTGACAAGACTGTAAAATATAAACCCAGTATGCCTTACTTGGGATCATCACTTACATGTTTATACAGTTATGAGCTCATTAAAAGAGACAAAGAACACACTAAGAGCTGGTCTAGACTGCAGTGGTAGCTCCTGCCCATTTAAGTCTGTGTTGTCACATGGGACAGGAAAAGAGAATTCTACTCAACATCACATACAAAGCAAAGGGTCCCATCCTTCCTGGCACTCGCCTGAACTTCTGCTCAAATTTCCTTGACTCATTTCAAGATCTTTAAGATAAACTGCTGATCTCCCTTTGTGGTTTTGTTTTCACCATGGCTGACAAGCTGGAGTGTGGCTGAGTAACGACCACTCTGCTTCTGGGGTCTTCCTCTGACCATAGCAGGAAAACCACAATGGCTCCAAGAGGATAGCCACTTTCTCACATGTCAGCAACATCTGTCAGCACCCTCTCCTGTTCCAGTGATTTGCGAGCTCTCACTTTGTGCTGAGCAGAGTGGTCCGCATCTGGAAAACATCATCTCACCATTTCCTTTAATCGTTGCCAATGACCTCTAAGATGCGATTGTATGAAACTCATTCCATTCCTGAGAAAAACTAATTTGCTATAGATGACAGAGGCACAGATGAGTAAGACATGACTAAGCTTGGACTTGGCAGTAGGGCAGAGCCACACCAGGCTCCGGCTTCCTCTGCACTCACTCAGTATTCAGGAGTATTGAGCATCTCACACCCAGCCCCCAGTTTTAATTTCCCCAGGATACCAAGGAATGTTGCAACAGCAGTGGTTAGTTTCCATCTGGACATAACCCCTCCCATCCCTGCTGCCGTTTTGCTGCAGTTGAGAGGCATATTTGACTTTATCTGCTTAAGATACCTTTCTTCCAATTGGGTTTGCCATTTGCCATATTGGTCTTCCTGGACCAGGCTGCTCTTCACAGGTGTGAACAGCCTCTTGAGATCCTCCTGGTGAGGCCAATTCCACTCCATTCATATTTGATTGTGTCAAACAACATCTTCCTTTGTCTCCCCATTGCCTTAAGTCTGTGCCGTTTTCTGTAAGAGGGAGAAAACAACCCGAGTCACAAAGACAGAGTTGTTGAGCCAAATAGCCATTTTGAATGCGTTTTCACTGAAGTTGGAAACATCCCAATTTAAAAACATAGAAGGAGTTTGGTTTTCTGAGTCAAGAGCAGAAAATTGCTTCAATTCTGTGGTTTCCAAGCATGGGGTTGCTACCTGGATCCAAAGCTTGAAATGCAGATGGGGTAGGGGAGAAACATCAGTGAGTTTCTAAGAGGATTGAGATATAGTTGCAGCTTCATGGCCTGGGCCTTTCCCCATGCCTCCATGATTCTTCACATGAGAGTGGCCCTCTCTGAAAGCATTCATCTTTCCACATCCACAGAAAGAACCCTTCACAAAGGGTGTCTTTTTTTCTACTTCCTTCATCCAGCTGGGTCCTTTTCTTCTCCAAATTACCCAAGATGCCAGTTTACCTCTGATTACCTGGGTACCTGCTGGTGCATCTAAATTGCCAAATGAATTCTCTGTCTCTTTTTTTCTAATGTCAATGCCAAGCAGGAAATATTACTAACAACAACTCCTATGAAAGCTTAAATAGTGTCCCGTAGCCCCCATCTGGGCTTTGGCATGAAACCACACAACATGGTGCAGCCGGTGACAGCTTACACAGGAGCGTTTAACCCAGACCACAGTTTCTCTTTGCTTTTACTCCACAACAGCTTTTCTACCTGTCTTCAGACCACTCTGGCTTTTTCATAAACTTTGCTACATGGTAAATATTAGAGATAATCGGTGACTCTATCAATTGTGTTACTCTTAAGATGACTCTAAGAAGCAGCTGAAGCAGAAGGGCAGATGATTAGAACAAAGAGCCAAGATTTCAGTGTTTGCCCTCTTTCTCATTCCTGGCCCCAGGTTTTCATGAAGTCTGGCACAGCATACTTTATTCCATTCTGTCTTACTCCCAATATTGAACTTTTCAGCAATCTGATTAATTGGTGTCACTTTAGACTTTGGAAATGTTCCGCTGAAATGGGCAGAGCTGTTTATGAAGCATGGCCAGCAGAGGTAACGTTCATGTCAGTTTTGTCTACAGTGAAGCTTAAGTCTCAGAGATGGATGCCTCAGAGGGTGAGCATGCTTCCCGGCTTCCCTCCTTTGCTTTCTGTTGCTATGATAAAGCATTCTGATTAAGAGCAACTTGGAGAAGAAAGGGAGTATTTGGCTTACACTTCCATGTTACAGTCATTTTTGAGGGAAGCCAGGGCAGGAACTCAAGGCCGACCCTGGAGATAAGAACTGAAGTAGAGACTATGGAAGAATGTTGCATACTGGCTTCCCTGATGTGCTCAGTTTGCTTTCTTACATAACCCAGGAACACCTGGCCAGGGGTGACACTGCCCACAATGGGCTAGGTCCTCCTACATCAATTATTAATTAGGGAGTTCTCCACAGACATGTCCAGATGCCAATCTGATGGAGACAATTCCTCATATCAGGTTCCTTCTTCCCAGTAAACTCTGGTTTGTGTGAAGCTTCCATAGCCTAACCAGCATCCTAGCATGGGAGTCCTCCATGGTTTCTTAGACAGAATTTCCCAAATACATCATTGGAGTCACCTAAAGTCCCAAGAAAAGAAGGCCAGAATGAAAAAGAAATGAGGATTTAGTTTTGACCAAAATCTCACTTAACAATTGAACAGACCTAGGCAAAGAGTTGTCCTGTGTGTCTGAGGGTCCTTCCCTCTCATCACACGTAAGCCTTGCTCTGAGGTAAGAGAACTTGGGAATGAGGCAAGGAGGTAAGCGAACAGGGGCAAAACACAGCTTCAAGTTTTCCTGGCCAAGCTAGACAGCTTGAAAAAAAAAACAATGTTTCTGTTTGCAATTTAGACATGTATGTTTTCTATATTTTTAATATTTAAGAAATTGCTCACAAATGTTCTATAGGTAGACTGAAATAATTTAAAACAGGCAAGATGTGTCTTATATGTTTATATTTGATAGTATATAATATATAGTATATAAACATATGTGACCTTTGAAGGACATTTAGTTGTTACATATTATACACATTAAAAATAAAATATTTAAAACCAAGGGCCCTGAAGAGTGACTGAATTGTGCAGTATTATTAGATGTTAAAGAATTAAATAGCTCATTTTATATTTTCGTCTTTTTATTGCTCTGGGTACACACACACACACACACACACACACACAAAACCTTTCTATTTCAGGAAGAATCCAGGAACTCCACTTTTAGTAAAATGTTCTGTCTATTATATCCTGACTATATCATGGATTCCACTGGTGTTTAGCATTTCATCAGCCTGCTCACTACAGTACTTGTCAACAGTAAAGCAAACGAGCAAGCAAGCAAACAAACAAACAAGCAAAAACATAACTCTCACTTCAAAACAGGACAGAGATAGTCTATTTTGGATCCTGATAGGAGTGCACATGCCTGGGACCCATAGACTCAGTTTACACCCAATTCTATGTTCTAATGTAGTAACAGTTTCATGATGTTTTTTAATAATAGAGAAGAGAAAGTAATAAATCAAGGTATTTCTTTTCTAAATGCATAGGTGAAAACACCAGGTAATGAGTTGTAGAAAAGTCAGGAAATCTCAGCTGTAGGCTATGAGTGTCTCCTTAGCCTTTTGGTTGGGTCATGTTTGTACATTCTAAAGAACTTGCCTTGAAGTCACAGAGAGATTGACTCACATACTGTACCAGCTTGCTTTTTAAATTTCTGTTATAAAGCACTGGCTAAAAGCAATGTGGGAAAGAAAAGGTTTATTTGGCTTACAGGTTACAGTCAGTTAGTGACAGAAACCAACAAGTCAAGAACCTGGATGCAGGAACTAAAGTATGAACCATGTTGGAACCAGGCTTACTGGCTTGATCAATTACTTTTCTTATACTGCCCAGTCCCACCTCACCTAAGGATGGTAGTATACACAGGGCACTGGGCCTTCCCATATCAATCATCAAGAAAATGTCCCACAGACATGCCCACAAACCAAGGTGATAGAGATAACTCTTCAAGGAAGGCTCCCTATCCTAGGCTATGTCCAAGTAGGCAATAAATGGACACTAAAGAGGTTTTTTTAAAAAAAAGTCCAAGATAATTTGATTCTAGACTTGCAGTATTCTAACCCTCCACAGAATTGAAGTTCTAACCAGTCAGCCTTAAAAAAAATCAGTTAGGATTATTATAAACCAGCAATGCTCACAAGTCTTCTTAAAGTATATGATTCTTGTCTCATACCCAGATATAACCAAGCCTCTATGATTTGTTAGGTCTCTAAGAATAATTAAACCTCACTAGGTTCTATTTTATTGGAGTAGCATTTGCACTGGCAAAGAAGTGTTTGCATGACCATATGACAGTGGTTCTCAAACTATGTGTCATGACCCCTTTAGGGTCACATATCATAGCTTACATATCAGATATTTACATTGTTATTCATAGCAGTAGCAAATGGGATCACCACAACATGAGATACTGTATGAAAGGTTCAGAGAATTTGAAAGGTTGAGAACCACTTTTATATGAGGAGTACGAAGAATGGGCATCAACGGTTAACTTTAACTCATAGATGCATCCTCCAGTGGAAGGTCTGGGTTTATTTTGCCCTCCTTGTCCCTCAGTTTTTCCTCTTCTGATAATCCTCTTGTCATCACTTTTTTGAACAAAGAGAAGGGCAACTCTCCTTTTATATTAGATGTATTTTGTATTAGACATATTTAGCACTTATAGTGATTATGCAGTGGATCGTGAGCATTTTTCAAAGCCTATTAGTGGATCACTGATAAACTTTATTTCTATAAAATCCCTTCCTTACTGGAGAGTAAAAGAGGGGAGAAAAGATAGGAAGATATATCTTTAAATTTATAAAGCAAAAAATTATATCATATGTTATTTCTGAATTAGTATCTAAATGCATCATTTCCCCTTTCTCTAGTTCTCTCTAAACCCATGGCCCTGATACTCTCTTATTCCCTCTTAAGTTGATGGTCTCTCTCTCTCTCTCTCTCTCTCTCTCTCTCTCTCTCTCTCTCTCTCTATATATATATATATATATATATATATATATTATAGATATATACACATATATTCAAATATATAAGTAAATCATAAAACTCTCTGAGTCTACTGAGTCTATTTAGTTGCTTGTATACATGTGATTTTGAGGATGACCACTTGGCACTGGATTATCAATGAGGGGACTCATCCCTCAGAGAGCCTAACTCTCCCTCTTTCAGCAGTCATTGTTTACCTGTAGTTCTTTGTTGGGGGTGGACTCCACAAGATTACTCCTTTCCCTGTCAACATATCTATTGGTACTGTCATTGTCCAGGTCTATATTGTTAAGATATTATGGGTGTAGCCTCCCTGTCAGTTCTAGGACACTCAATATTGTGGCAGACTTCCTGGTCCTCTAACTCTTACAAGCTCCCCACACCTTCTCCCATGGCATTCTGGAGCCTTACATGTAGAGAGTTGTGTTGTGGATGTATCCATGAGCCAGGCTCGCCAGGGTCAGTTTATCTTTTTGTTATGACCAGCTGTGGTTTTTGTTAATGGTCTCTGTTTTCTGCCAAGAGAAGCTTTGTAGATGGGTAATGAGAATTACATTTATCTGTAGGTATAAGAATAAATTATAGAATGCATTTAGAAATTACACTGGCCTAGTAAAGAGGCAGCAGTAGATTCTCCTCTAAGATCCATGAACCCCCTGACCCTGTGACCCTGAGTAGTTGACTAGGTTCTTAGCACCAAGCGTCACTTCCTTCCTGTTGAGTGACCATTAAGTCCAATTGAAGACCTGTTGGTTAGAACAAAGACAAGGGTGACACTATCACATCTTTAAGGACATCTTGCCATGCTGGTCATTGCAGTTTATGGGTAGGACTATTATAGGACTACTGATTGCTTTTATTTGGCAATTTGTAATTCTTTTAGGTACTATGAAAGCTAGTCCTCAGGAAGGTTGCTTTCAGGTTAGACCTGGAAATCTAAATCTTTGGAGCCTTGTGTCTAAAGCATGTGGTGTTGCCAGCAAAAGGAACTTACCCTCAACCTCTGAGAGGCAACTAAGAGCAAGAGCAACAAGGCTCCCCATGAGAGCTTTAGATGGTCTTAGAGTTTCATTGCTGTGAAAAGACACTACTCTTAAAAAGGAAAATATTTAATTAGGGATGGCTTACAGAGGGCTAGTCCATTATCATAGCAGGAAGTATGGCAGTGTGCTGGCAGACATGGTGCTGGAGAAGGAGCTGAGACTTCTGCATCTTGATTCAAAGACAGCAGAAGGAGATTTTGTGCCATATTGGGCATAGCTTGAGCATATATGACTTCAAAGTCCACCTCCACAGTGACACACTTCCTCTAATAAGGCTACACCTCCTCCAATAAGGCCACAGCTCCTCTAATATTGCCACACTTCCTCCCATAAGGCCACAGTTCCCAATAGTGCCACTCTGTATGGCCAAATATTTAAACACATGAATCGATGGGTGCTAGTTCTATTCAAACCACCACACTATCTAACAACAACAACAACAACAACAACAACCAGTCTGTACCAGATACCAGAAAACTATCAAGTTGTTGGTCAAGGTAATCTATTTGGTCCCATAAGACAAAAATCATTAAAAACAAACAAACAAACAAACAAACTTCTCAACTTCAATTGGATTCTTCAAATATTTGAAGTATTTTTGAAACTCTTTATAAATACTTTGCACTTCACATTTAAAATTGAAGGAATTATGTATTTTAAAACTTCATATATTTCACCTGTTGTCTATGAATGACATCTTCACTGGCTGTAGAGGACCTACTTATTCTCACATTAGCAGCTGCTTCCCTTGCCAAGAGTTTACTCTTCCAGTCTCCATGGTGTAGAGTCACCTTGTACTGAGTTACTCTTCCTAGCTGTATCCTTGTATGTGGGGACAGCACTATCAGCACTTCAAGGACAAGAGCCCAAGTCATTTAATTAAAACAAAATGTTTACAAATTGAAATGGGTAATTTCTTATCTTCTGCTGGCTAAATGGAATTATAGGATGTAATGGGAAGAGCAAGGGGTTGGTGATTAAAGACCTGAATTTTAAGGGTTGACTTTGGGCAAGTGGTTTCACATCTGAATATCAGTTTGTTTAGCACGCAAATGGAATTAGTAGTGATGATCTGCTGATAGCCAAAAGGAATGGAAATGTTAAATGTTAAGGGAAAACAGATACCACCAAGGTAAAGGAAGAGGCACAATGAGTGTGTGTATGTGTTGGGGTGTGGGGGAAGGGATGGATGGTGGTCCTGGAGGCATGGATAAGGTATCTGTACTAAACCCATCCCTGTATACAGTGAATATACATCAATAATTTTAAAACCATAGCTGGAAAGAAAGTTTCACTCTGAAAAACACACGGTTTGCATTACTTCATAAGGACAGTTTCACAAGAAGCTGGTGTAAGTGGGAAGTGGTGGAGTGAGAACCTGGGCCTGCTGCTACTAACACTGCCTTTGCTAGCCTCTAGTGGCAAGGCCTTGGCATTTGATTCAACATTGCTTTCTACGCAGTAGAACGGTGCATTTATCTTAGCATTTTAAAAACCCCATTTGGCTTTATAGAGCAATGAAAGAGTTCTATGGAGTCTCTACCCCAGGAAGCGCTGGCTAAGATGACCGCCTTAAGAAGAGTGAGAGGTTGCCAAGCAAGTCTAAGGGTAAATCTAAGAGCCAGAAACTTCACAGGCTGCTTTGTTAATTGTTTAGATTTCCCTTTTATATTGGCTTTGGAAAGGTCTGGACATGTGACCCAGGTGGGACTTGCTTTCTTAATACTCTCGTCTCTGCCTCCCAAGTTCGAAAATTACAACAGTATATTTCCTGGCTTCTTGTTTGCAATTCTGAGATTGATGATTGGCTAAAGTGCACTCAAACTATAACAGCCATGGAACTAGGCATGATAGTACCGGCTTCATAATCCTAGGTACTGCAGCAGAGGCTGAAGCATAGGATACCAAGTTTGAGGAGAGCTTGGGCAACTTAGGGAAACTGTCTCAAAATAGAAGTTTAAAAAGACGTGTCTGAAGATACAGTGTATTTATTTACTGACAAGTGTTTATCTACCATCAGTGAGGTCTTGGGTTTGACGTCTAGCACTGGAAAAGAAGATGAGATGTTTTTTAAAAGTGTAAGGGAGATGATGAGATGGCTAAACTTTCTCAAAGAGACATTCTTTTGTTATGATTTTGCTACACATTACAGCTAAAGAAATAAAGAAAACCGTAGACAATAATTACAGTGATAAAGGCTGGAATCAAAGTGTCTAAGGTGAATTACTTTGCCTTAATTGTGTTATCATTGTCTCAATTTCCAGCAGAAGGAAGTGAAGCATATGGAATATGAAGGAACTTGGTCATGGTTATGCAGTAGGTAGCGATAGAACAAAGATTAAACCAGGGTTACTCAGCCCCTTCGGCCACCTGAACTATCGTTGTGCTGCCAGTAGATGCATGGTAATGACTTAAATTTTATTGAAGGTATGGAGCACGATTACTGGTAACTGAGTAAAGATTCCTAAGCTACAGACAAATAGCAAATTCATGAAAGGAATTACAGACAAGCACTCACTGTGCTGGGCAAACATTGAACTGCTGCATGGCAGTTTATGTATTCTCTTTCTTGTATGAAAGTTAAGGTTCTCAGAGCTCATGAGAGCACTGTGCAAATACACCAGTGCTTGGTAGGACCCGAGACATTTTTTCAGGACCTTGAGCTGAAATAGCATCAAGTTAGATTTCAACTAGCTTGGAACTCCCAGTAAAGAAATTATATCATAACAATGATGCATTGGTTAAGAATTGTGGTTTATCACAGTTATGTGGCTACTGAGTAATCCCAAAGTGGTCAGCATTTGGACACTGGCTATCAAACCACTTCAATTCAACAAGTAGATGATAGCGGATGTGACCTCAGACTGCAGCCTATTACAGCTGCTCATACACTTGAGTTTGAGAGTAGGTAATCCTTACCCACGTTTCCTCATTTAACACCCATTTGCATGTTTTGCTTTAAAGCCAATTCTAGTTGACAATTTTTCTTCACATTCTTTCCAGGCAGTTCTCATATCTAGTTGATTCCTGGCACATAGTAGGGTCTTTAAGGATATTTTTTTGAATGAATAATTGGAAGTTAAAAACCTATCAACCATCATACTATAGGTAATTAAGTACACAAAAGATATCACCATTTCTTTTTAACTGAATCCTCACATGTCTCACAAGGACTACTGGCTCAGATATAGAGATCCTGTTTCAGATAACAGGGATCATTGAGATGAGCCAGTCCCCACTTTAAAAGGTGATATCATGAGTCAAGTTGTGTGTGCACATGTATGTTGAAGTCTAGATAACGCTCTGATGAGTAATTCAAACTGACTGAAATAAGGTCTTGATCCACTGAGCAGGAACAGTTCTTTGAGAATATAGCCATCCACCCCTTACTCCTTTTTATCTTATGCAGCCATAGTTAATCAATGACATTTGCTCTGTAGTGTCCTGAAAAATCTCATGAAAATAAAAAGTTGGATTTATTTTTTAATGAGCTGATGAAACACACAAGGAAAGAAGCAAACAACAACAACAACAGCAACAGCAACAGCCTCCTACAGCAAGGGTAGAAGGGGAGTTGACAGATGATCAGTGATGGGGAGTGCCGCTGGCCAAGAAAACACAGAAAGCCTAGGAACTGTAGACAGAGGCTCCTTGGGAATTCATTTTGGTAAGACTAAAAGTAAAATGATTAAAGCCACAAAGCCCAGATCCACTTTAGATTGCCTCCAGCAGGCTATTCATCCAGACAATTGCTGCTCTCCCACCCTACAAGTCTGAAAGAGTTTTTCTCTTAGAAAGAGTAAGTGGTATGTTTCTTGATTGAAACTTATTCCAGCTAAGGATAGGAACCATGCAAATATGATGATATTTACTGAAATCTTATACCAAATACTTATTTTTTTTTAACCAACTCAATTGCCAAAGGGTGTTAGGGCTATTCTCAGTTGTCAACTTGACTACATCTGGAATTAACCAAAACCCCAAATGGAGTGCACACCTGTGAGGGGTTGTCACTTAATTTGAAATTGGAAGAGCCACTTCTAATCAGGATCTTTGTGGTAGAAAGACATGTCTTTAGTTCAGATCTTTTGATCTAGGGGAAACACTTGCCTTTCATCCAGATCTTGAGGCAGGAAGACACACCTTTAATGTAGATCATTTGATCTGGGGAAACCCACCTTGAACCTGGGCCACACCTTTTGCTGGAAACCTACATAAAGACATGGAAGAAAGAAGCTTTTGTACTTTGCTTGCTTGATCTTGCCTTGTTAGCAAGTCCATTCCTTCAGTGGCATTAGGGTCTACTTCTTCCAGATTTCAGCATCTACTGAAGACCAGCTGAGACATCCAGCCTTGTGGACTAAAGCAACTACTGCATTCTTGGACTTTCCATTCATAGAGAGCCATTGTTGGATTAGCTGAACTGAAGCCTGTATGTCATTCTAATAAATCCCATATATAAGGGATCTATATATTTTATTTTATATATTTAATTATATATAATATTAAATTCATGTATTAACATGCTGTTATATTAATTTAACATTCTTATTTAATAATTAATATATTATTGTATATGAAATGTATATTTATAGAGATATATGTAAATATAAAAAATGACTATATCTAAATATTCATTCTATATAATTCTAAAATATTCATTTTATATGACATATATTTTCATTCTATGTAATATATAATATATATATTATATTACATATATACATGCACATGTATATAATATTCTATATTACATAGAAGGAATATATATAATACATATGCTTATTCATTCTACAAGATCTTTTACTCTAGAGAACTCTGACAAATACACAGAGCACTGGTCACTAGCTAGGATTTTTGCGAGCAGCCTATTGCTAATTCAGTGTATTTTATATCCAAAGAACCTGGTAAAAGAAATCATACAAAGCAGAAAGGAGAAGAAACAAGTGAAGAAGTAATCTAAGAAAATTTGAGAGTCATACATTTTTCAAATGTGTATCTTTCTTTGTATGAGTGTGTGGGGTTGTTTGTCCTAGTGTGTGCATGTGTATCTCTGCATATGTTCATGTGCCTATGAGGGTCAGAATAAGGCACTAAATCCCAGGAAGCTGTAGTTCTAGGAAACTGTGAGTCACTCAACATGGGTACTGGACCCAAACTCAGGTCCTCTACAAGAGTGGCAAGCATTCTTAACTGCTGAGCCATCTCTCCAGCCTCAAGGCCATGGAATTTTAGATTGAGGATACTGCTGGTTATTCAGCATAAAGGATGGAAATGAACTCACAGTTTGAAATGTTATTGTGAAGTTTAAGAACTCTGTCCATTGAAGAGAGATATTAAAGTGTGGAGAGCCGTGCATGCCGCAAGCAATCGCCATTATAAGATGGCGCTGGCCTCCGCTGTGCCTAACTAGTAAACAAGCCTTGTACGCTGGTGCGAGAGTGAACTCACTCCTAGTCACTGCCCATTCTTGGGGCGTAATAGTGGGGTGATGAGCGAGCAACAAATCAGGAGCTGACACGCCATATCAGGTGCTGAAACGCCATGGCTGAGGGCTATATAAGCGACTCCATTTTCTGGGGTCGGGGTCTTCCTGAGAAGTAAGCAATAAAGCTTTGCCGCAGAAGATTCCAGTTGTCCTGAGTGTGTTCTTGCCGGCGGGAACAAAAGCTCGGGATATTAAAGGTAGCTCAGTACTAGAGAATGACAGTCAGGGATGAGGAGTGGCAGTGGACAAAGAAACCACAGAAAGCTCAGAACCTGTAGTCAAAAGGCTTCCTGAGAATAACAGTTTGAAAACAGTTAAAATCATCTGATATTATGTTAGTATCTGTGAATCATTGAAGAATGGTACCCTAGACTCAAAGAGTATGCAAAAGCAAAGATCATTTATTGATCAAATTCCTGCATGCAGGGGTCCAATTCCATCTGGATGGAAGGATCCTGACTGAATTTGAAGATTCAGTTTAAAGCAAAAAAGAGAGTGATAGGTGATCTATATCTTGATTTGTGGGTTCTGTCTCTGGGGGGCTGGGTGATGCTATGATTCAGCCTAACTATTCTTGCTTCATGTCAAGGAGGGGTAGCTCTTGGCCTCTTGGCTACAAGCTTGGCTACTTGTCTTTTCCAAAGCTGGGGAGGGATCCCTTTCACATGAGCCTGTGGTTGTTCCAGTAACTGACTTGGCCAGTTCTGAGAAGTAGAAACTCAGGCCTGGTCTTCTGAACTGCTAGTTTGTAGGCTGTCATGGAGTCAGCCTGTCTCAGGTCAAATCACTCCTTTCAACTGAAATATCTCATTCTTATAACTATGCAGTTCTTGGCTGAGGTTTGAAGGTAAGTTTGAAATTGATCAAGGAAGGATAAACTTAACATTAATGGTAGGAGGCTTAACTTGTAATATTTTTAGTGTTAGCAATCCTCTTTAAATTGTGAATAACTAGGTGAGTGGATGCTGAAACAGGAATCAGATAAATATCTCTCTGTGGGAAAAAAAAAAAGGCCTTTTCCTTAATGTCAACTGCTGGGTATTGGCTGTATATAAGATTTCAAATAACATCTTAATATTGGTCATTATTTTAAAACTGCATGCAATGGCATTAAATGAAGTTTTTTCTTTCCTAGCTGCTAGCCCTTCTCAGCATCTTTATTTTTCTCACATTTTGAAAGTAATGCACAAGACAAATTCGCAGAGGGAGTGAGCTGATGTTTTATTCATTGAAATTTGTTATTAACTTCATATTGGATGTCTTTCAATGTGTATTAGAAACACTTGTGATACAATTATTATTTTTCTAAAATTACAGATCAAAAATAAGTTCAGCCTGCCTTTGTTCTTTTCCCACACCATGATGCTAACTCATTGGAGAGGCAAGAGACAGGCCGAGGAAGACATTTTCACTGCCAGTGGCAAACAGAATGGTTCTACTGGGGAGGGAAAAGGAAAAGGGAGGGTAGCTTAAGAATTCTTCTACCAAGAAAGAATATCCATGCAGGTGGGAAGCCCCGAGTAAAGGTGCAAGTTTTCTTTCAATGAAACCCAAGTACAGAAAATATTCTGAGAATCCTTCCAGCCAGCCCTCCCCTAGAAGTTTATTATGGGCTGCCTGAATTATAGAAGTCATTCCAACCACCCAACTCCTTTGATTCACAAGGCTAGGTCAGCCGTCAGACACCAGAATTATTTCACGAGAAAGGGAAAGGACAAAGCACGCGAGGATAACAGTTTAGGACTGGTGGGTATTTCATATATCATCTGATTCTAAGGGTTTATTCTCCCATAACAAGAAAATAATTTGACTGTGCTGTCATTAAATAGATACGCCAGTAGGTTTCTTCATTAATTTGCTGTACATCGCTTCTCTTGGGGAATGGGCTATAGTGTACATTCATTGCCTTGTAACTCCCCATATGAAACACCTATCTGAGAAGAATTAAAAACAGCCCACACAACTGGGAACAAATATGTGAAAATATCTGGTCAAATGCACTTCTAAGTGGGGATTCAAAGAAAACTATCAGACAGACTAATTCTTACAACTCTTCAAAATAAGACCAAACAGATCACTAGAAAGAACGCTACAGGGAACCCTCACCAGCAGGAGGGACAGGGGATTAAGCAAACAAAGCTTTCCAATCTCTGCTTCTGATAATTCCAAGCAATTGTTTGAAGCTGTTCATAATTAGGCTCAATTACGGGATTAGTTTGAATCATATTATGAAGCATTGATTTACAGAGCATAACTACAAAGATCAAGGTGCTGACTGCAGTAAAAGGACCACAGTCTTGAGTAACAAAATTCAAGCAAGGAACAGAGGGAGGAATATTGACCCATTTATAACAAATTTATATCCAAAGTATTTCTTCTTATTCCCAGTTACAAAACGAAATGCCAGTTAAAACAGAATATATTGGGAAGTTCTGGTCCATTTGTCAGAGACAGAGACACAGAGAGAGACAGAGAGGCAGAGAGAGACAGAGAACAGAGAGGTAGTTTATTTGACTTCAGGGGGCAATTAGCTTCCGATTTCTGAAAAGGCAGACAGACTGAAGTGGGAATGGCTATGGAAGGTAGTGGACCGCTTTTCATTTCCTTCACTAATTCAGTATAAAATTCCTATAATACTGCTCTGAAGATTGGCATGTGTGATAATGTGCCAGGAGGCATGATAAATTCAGCATACTTAGGGAAGCTAATCAGATCCATTCCAAACCCATGGTTAGTTCCTAGGGCCGGCCAGGAACAGTCCATGTTTGAAAGGCTGAGCGACATGTTTAGACTTGAACCTTAACCCAGAAGAGATAACACTGATCATGATTATGTGGTTACTGTGTGCAGGCTCTGGAATAGGTAGTTCCACCCTTCAAAATGTGATTATTAACCACGTTTTGTAGACCTGCAGACTGACAAAATCAATCTGGCCCATCTGGGGCTTCCATCATGCAATTATCTCATTATAAGGGAAAATGTGCATTAATTTGTCTGCCATTTAAAATGTTCTACATTTGTGGAGAGTTGCATGAATGGTTCTAAAAAACTTATCATTTTTTTTAACAACACTCTTTGACAGTAACTTTGTAATTAGCACCACTATAAATGTACAGTCTATGTCCTTGCCCTTGCCTTTGAATTGGGCCATATGACTTTCTGTAGCCAGTAAAGTATTAATAGTCACATGCCTGGGCTTACTGCCTTCTGTCCCTGTTACTACTGCACCTCCTCAGTTGTGTCTCAGAGGAGGACAGGAGACATATTGACTTAGCTGAGTCCTCAGGCAAAAACAGACCATCTTGGACAACCTCTATGGGCTTTGGGTATAAGAGAGCCCAGCTACATCAGCAGAGACTTCCATCTGATTCCAGTTGATAACATATGGGTGAGTGAATTTATTTATTTTGTAGCACAACACTGAGATTTTTGTGTTTGATGTATAGCACTAGCCAAATAAAACAATACTTATGTATGTTTATGTGTGTGCACATATACCCAAGTCTTTGGATACACACATACTCTCTCATTAGCTTGGAGCTTGCCAACTAGGGTAGGGCAGCTGTCTAATGACTCCCAAATATCCTTCCAAATCCACCAGCTGGAATTATGCCACCAACTTTTAAAAATCAAATCAAAATACATGATTTAAGTTTGAACTCAGGTTATTACTGGATTGACTAAACTTTCTCCTTGGCTCCAAAGTGAAGTAATATTTAAACAGAGACATGGTTTGAATCAAATGCAAGATTTCTTGGCTTTCGATAACAAGTGTTGGAAGTAACCAGTCTTTTGTGATTTTTAGTGAGTGATTGCCACCACAGGATATATGTCTTCCCACGTCATTTAGGGTTGTTTGGTAGAAAACTATGAGGAAGATTGGAGAAAGGCTTGAAGGAAGGAGGTAGTCATGGATAATTCCAAAACCTCAGAGTAGTGAAATTGCAGCAAGGGACAAAGGAGGAATATTGATCTACTGACAAAGGTGTTGCAATAGAAATAAAGACTACATAAATGAGTCACCTCTAATCTCACTGCTTTAATCCCAGTGTTTAGGAAGCTGGGGTTGCTTGATTTCTGTGAGGTCAAGGTTAACATGGTCTATACAGCAAGTTCCAGGTCAGCCAGAGTTGCATATTGAGACCCTGTAACAGCAACAATAATAACAATATACACACAAAGGTTGTGTAAGACATTAATTGGAGAGTCTATTAAATACCTAAGTAATGCTGTCCACCAGGTGCCTGGATGCATATTATTATTGACTGTTCTTTTCTTGTTTGAGTCAGTAGCCCAGGTTATCCTGGTAATCCCAATGTACTCTAGCTGCCGTGAACTTGAGTAATTCTCCTGCCTGAGTCTCCTAAACATTGAGGACTACATCTGTGAGATACTACTCCTGGTTAGCCAAATATATTTCAAATACAAATTACAATGATATTAATAAATGATGGTGGAAATGAAGCATTATACATAGAGACAATCAGAAGTGCAAACCAGAATGTCAAGTTATTTCTGATATAGGTGTATACTAAAATTAAAACTTATAAATCATGGGATATGATCTAACACATAACAAGACACTGAATGTCCCTCTATACTCTAAGTGCTACTACCTCCTGTGACCTCAACTCTGCTCTGCTCTTAAATAGATTTTAATAAGCACAAACACACCTGTGGTTCTTCCTCAAACTCCAGGTATCTCTCATCCCTGTGCCATTTTTTCCCAGACAATTCTTTCCTGCACTGCATTCTCATCCCCCTTTACCCATCTTCCTACTTGCTGTCTCCCCTGTTCCTCTAAGACTGAGATCAGTTGCTGTTTCCTCGAGCTCCCAGCTGTTAATTGTTCCTGCTTTCCTAGACTGACTTAGGGTCTCTCCTAGGTGCATTTTCTCATATCTCCATCAACAGATTTTCCATTTTTATAAGTTTTGCCCTAAAAATATGTATCCTCTATCTGATCCCAAATTTCTTGAGGGTGCAGACTATAGCATTGTCTCTTGTGTATATTTGGTATACATCAGCATGTTTATTTTGAGTAAGCAAATGAATGAATGGAAGGTGGGCAACACAGTGTTACAGGATTCAAACTTAGCTACATACCAAATAGGAACTGAAACTAAAGTGTGTAAGGACACAGCGGATGATGTGTGTTCAAACATACTTGGAAAAAGCATTTAAGAAGAGAGTGGAGCAAGAAGAGCAACAGAGGAAACTGAGTAGAGAAGGAGAGTATGAAGAAAGAGAGAGAGACAATGTGATTCTGAGGGAGCAGGCATGGAGGAGGGTCTGGGAAGAAGACAGGATGAAAAGTACCACTGGACTAGGTAATGAAATGGTCCAAGCCACTCTAGAGAACAGCTTCAGGGACTTGGTAGAACTTGAAGGTGAAAGGTAAAGGGACTTAGAAAAGGAATGCAGCCACGGAAGAGCATATTTTGATGGGAGATGATAAGACAATAGAAGGTTAGGTTAAGACAGAATGAAAAACAGATCTGAGAGAAGAACAGATGAAATGGAAGTGGTAGGGCTTACAGAGGGAGCATGTTCTGCAATGGACTTTGACAATTGAAGGTTTGGGGATGCAGCAGAGTTGGAAAAGGATGGTGCTGAACCAAGGGTTCCTAGTGGTCAGTTTATGGGTGTCTGAAGGTTTGTTTTTTAAAATTAATTTTTATTATAGTACAAGGAAATGAAACACAAGAAAACGCCATGATGTGAAATGAGATTGTTAACCTGTAGCAACAGGTGTTTAATGATAAATGCTAAGCCTGGAGGTGGCATTTCCAGCTCCATGGGAACGTAAGACTGAGAACAGGATAGACTACAAAGCTTGATATCAGACATATTTTGATTCAATGTGGGGTCCTAGAACTTGCTGAATGCCCAACAGTTTAGCCAGTGCATAAGTCTATACTCATGGGAAGCCACCACCAACTCTTCACACCTGCTGTTCTATTTAGCTGACATCCTAAGAGTTAGCTATAGCCCTTCCTATGATAGTGATGTAGTTCCTAGAATGTTTGCTTGAACACAATGGACTCCTAAGCCTTTTCTTTCCCAATTTATTATATGTTGGACACTACATGAACTGAACCCATGGAGAGAGAGAAATTAGAAGAACATTATTTTTCTAGCAAGGAATCCAGAAGGGAACAATTGCCTCGAACTCTTCAAAACTGTGTCTCCTGTAAACACATTCTTTGAGAAAAAAACCAATCCCCCCCTTAATCTTACATTTGTTGTATTTTTTTTTTACTAAGGTTTAGGTGATATTTCCAATGTGCCCCCTCACCTGTTATATACAGAGAAACATTGTTCCCTTCCCAAAGCTGACTCAGCCAAGGCACAGGAAGATTATTAAAGTCCCCCAAAAGCAAATGTTGGGAGTTCTTCAGGGAAGAATGATCCTTTTGAAACTGGTCATAGAAAAAAATCCCTGGCTGAAAAAGAACCAGTAGTCCAAAGTCTGTCTTCTACATCTTGGGAAACTGGATCAATACAAGTGCCACCAATAACAACTGTTAATTAATTGAAGAGAAATTGGATATGGCAACCACTGTGCCTAAAATCATGTTTGTACAGGGCAGATTCTGATTTGCAGCAACAAGCTGTATTTACATAACTTGACAGAAATAAGTGATTCCTGACAAAGGAATGGGAATGGATCTCAGGCAAGGCAGCAGCACTGATGGTGTCTTACAACTTTTCTTTCCTTTGCTCATTTGTAAACTGCCACTCTGTATAATAAATTTACCAAATAGTTCAGGCATTTTACTTCCTGGAAAGTTGGATGTCATGACTAACATCCATCAAAGATGGTTTAAATTGGGAAATTGGGCTGGTGGAGGGACGTCTGTTCTTAGCCTAATGATTTGTTTATTTAACTCTTCTTGTTAGAGACAGCCCATCATAAAGGAGATGTTGGTTTAAAATTTTATATTGAGAAGAAAGAGTAAAAACAAAATCAGTTTCTTAGTCATCTCAATTCGGCGCTCAATCAATACTGTGTTGCAACACTAACCATAATGAAGACAACAGTCCCTAATTAAATCAACAGGATGCACACTCATAAAAAGACTAGCTTAATAGACTCAATCTATTAATTTTCTGACTGTGAGATTTAGAAGGACAGCAATAAAATTAGCCTTCCTGTCTTCCATTAGACATTTTTTCAGTACGCAGGGCCAGACTTATAAAGTCGCCAGGCAAATGGTCAATCGTTGATATTTATACTTCCTGAATATCAACTGCCTTGTAAACATGCCAAGAAACCCCAAATATATTAACAGGGTGATTAACTGCCCATCTTTATAAGGTATTTAGAATCAAGAAAGCTTCCAGGAAAAAATATACCTATACATGTATGTATATACATATGTATGTATATACATATGTATATATATAGTGTGTGTGTATGTGTGTGTGTGTGTGTGTGTGTGTGTGTGTGTGTGTGTGTGTGTGTGTGTTTGCTTTTCTGTAATACCTTGGTTAATGTCCCCATTGGTTTTTTTTTTTTTTTTTTTTTTTTGGTTTTTCGAGACAGGGTTTCTCTGTATAGCCTTGGCTGTCCTGGAACTCACTTTGTAGACCAGGCTGGCCTCAAACTCAGAAATCCGCCTGCCTCTGCCTCCCGAGTGCTAGGATTAAAGGCGTGCGCCACCACACCCAGCTGTCCCCATTGTTTAAAGTGATCAGTCCCAGTGCCAGTCTCCTAAGCCTTGTCCCGCTCTTTCTTCCATTAGGCTATACGTAGGCCAAGCACTCCCATTTTAAGCTGTGTTATAACTCAGTGTCTCTGCTTCAGCTGGAACATGTCCTGGCCCTCTCCACAACAGTTAGTCTCTTAGTTAGAAGATGGCAGAAGAAAGAATGTAAGTGGCCATTGTCTTTTTACAGACACAAGCTACAGCAGGCACTGTGTTGATCATGTGGAATTCCATTCTCATAGGACGATTAAGCATCCAAGCTTTCATTTTCAAAATGAAATTGAGGATAAAAAAATGGCACAAAGACTTGTTCCAAATCTTAGTGGGGAAATTGGTAGGGCTGAGGGCACTCTCAAAGTCTTTAAAAAAGATTTAATATTTATTTTTAATTATGTGTATCTCAGTGTAAAATTGTGTACCTGAATGAAGATGCCCCTGGAATCCTCTTGGATCTGGAGTTGCATGGGGCTAGGAATTGCTTGAATGGGTACTGGAACGAAGCTTGGGTTCTCAGAAAAAGCAGTGTGCACTCTGAACTGCTGAGCTATCTCTGAAGTCCTGAGAAACAGTCTCTATGTCATGAAAGCTTAACCTCATTTTGTTAAAATGTTTTCAGAGTCTTAACTCACTTTCAACTCAGTGTCTAAGAAAATATTATATGCTCATGAAATATTATTATTAACTTTGTTGATTATATGAACAATCCAGGATAGAAATTAACAAATAAATTTAATTGTTGCAGTAATGAAGATATCAAGATTACACAGCAAATAGATGGCAGCATTGGGATTTGGCCTCTTGACTGATTCTGAGACCCATATATTGGTATTTATACTATAATACATCTCTAAAGCCTAGAAATACAAACAAATATTAAAGGAATATTCCCTTAAAAAAAGACTAAGAAACCGAGTTTGTTTTCGCTCTAAGATCTGTATGTGTCATAGTAGATCAATAAAGTTTCTATTTCCAGGATACCAGACAGAACTGGTTTACCCTGATTGCATGAGGCACCCAGCCTTGTTCTGTCATGCTGTTTGTTAATGAGTGTCCATCCCGTGAGCTTGCTTCTCAACATCCCATGGATGCCCTACCAGAACTACCAAGTGACCTTAGAAATACAAGGATTCTTGTGAGTTTTGCGACTGTCTGTCATAATGAACATAAGCAGTGGTGACTCCTTAGCCTTTGATTATACTGAGTCTCCTTAGTGGAGACCTGGCAATTTTCCTTTTAATGTTATGTTGATCAGCTCATAGACATACTCAGCCTATTGTCAGTGATGTGAACTTTTACGCTGGGGGCATAAGGGAGTAAAATTACAATCGTTTGCCATTCCCAATAAAGAATGAAAGAAGTAGCCTAGATGTAAGTATGGCTCTTGCCCTTCATCAAAGAAGCTTTTTTTTTTCAGCAGATAGTGACTATTACAGATATCTACAGCAATCAGGAAGAAGAACAACTGACCCTGAGGTATTGAAACCCAATGGGTTCATCTACAGTATAACTCATACACCTACAGCTCAGGCAAAGTTATATAAAAGGGGGTGGAACAAAGTGAGAGTCAGAGGACTAGGATGCCTACTGAAGGACAGTATCTGCTGGACATGACAAGCTGAGCCCATGAAACCTCAAAACCATGGTTGCTAAAGAAGACCTATGTAATGACAGCTCCAGTTACATGCATAGGTAAAATTTCACAAGATTCCACCCCCAGATAAGTGTTTCAGAACCTGTGGGTCACAAGCTCAAAAGATGATCAGAAAATAAAGATATTTACATAATGATTCATAAGAGGAACAAAATTGCAGTTATGAAGTAGCAATGAAAATAATTTTATAGTTGGGGTCACTACAACATGAGGAACTGTATTGAAGGGAAGATTGAAATTGTTAGCTTAGATGAAAGGATACAGGTAATTTACAGCTACACAAAAGGAGACACTCTGTTTCTCCCAAGGATAAGCCCTATGACAGGTTATCCAATTCTAAGTGTTCAGCCCTCAGCACATGTATATACACATAACATTAAATAGACTCAATAAGTTGTATGTATGCACATATACCTATATCTATATATCTATATAGATTTATTTAATAGTAATACTTAAAGAAGGTCATGAATTTGAGAAGGGGAGCATTGGAGGTGAGGAGAAAATTGTGAATATTATGTAGTACTCATGTATTAAAATCTCAAAAAAAATAAAAAAACTTAACTGAAAAGTTGCTTTAAAAGACATTTACTTTGAAGTGGGCTTTAGGAAAATCTCTTATTTTGAACTGCGGTGACGAATGCCTCCTTAGGTAATTGTAAGATAGACTTGGCTATGATAGCCATCTTTTCCACCTGCTGAATCAAGAAGACAACAGGGAAAGAAGCACATAAAATTGTATTTCTTTCTCTGTCTCTCTCACATTTTGACAGCATTGATTTATACACACACACACACACACACACACACACACACCTTCTTAGAGAGGAAAAGCAGTCTAAAGAGGTTACTTCAGGAAGACAGAGATGCAAAGAGCCAGTGTGATCCACACCATGGATAATTATTGCTCAAAGAATCAGATGTGCAATGTGCAGCCTAATTATAGAAAATAGCAAAATGAGATAAACATGTCCTCACAAAATATCCCCAGAAGATATCTATCTGACAGGGTGTCAAGAGTTTGTTTCTGTTCCAAATGCTGTCAATTCTTAGCATGGAAAAAATGGGAGAGGGAAATCCTGGTAAGTCTCTGAAATGGAACCCAGTGGGCAAAAAACTGCTTTCATCTGAATCATGACAGCAGCTATTAGAAAGGATGTCCTCATTATGACCAAAGCCTGGTGTTTCAGGGGGTTTGTGTCAATGCATGGCATATATGGAGGAAGTCCCTTAAGCACTACTGCTAATACGGTTTTTTTCTTTTCCCATGTTCAGAAACTATATGAAGAAAGCATTATGTCCCTCACAGGAATGAAAGACTGAGAAGGCACTGGGCATTGTGACGGACCATGAATAGCCTAAAGAGTTTTGGGTTGGAGTAGCAGGAAGATCCCAAATTAACTGAATTAATAAGATGTCCTAGACAGTTATCCCCTATAGTAATGGTCAGGCCTTTCCCATACTAGAGGACAAAAGACCAAACCAGTCATAGAGAACTCCAATATGCAATGATTAAAAGGTCAGTTTGGTTTACATAACTTAGCATCTGGCTAACCAGGCGACTTGAAATTATAGCCTTCTGAAGAGGTTTTTAAACGTATGTATACTAAAGTACTGTCTCAGCCTAATTGAATTAGCATGTATGTATGTATGTATGCATGTATGTATGTATGTATGTATGCATGTATGTATGCATGTATGTATGTATGCATGTATGTATGTACTTGCTTTTAGGGTAAGAACATTCTCTTCAAGTGGTTGATGGGCAATACATACTTATAGTCAGACTAACTATGATTCCTAGATGGCAGTTGGGACAAAAGGTGTCTGTCCGACTGGGACTTATGAAGGTTGGAAGGGCAAGAATCTAGAGTTAGAAGTTCATGTAAAAGCTTTACAAAATGGTATAGCTCTGGCTAACATTTGTTTCTACTTTTTTGTTTGTTCTTTTGAGATAGGGTCTCACTATGTAGCTCTGGCTATCCTAAAACTCACTGTATAGACCAGACTGGTCTATGAACTAGGCCGTGAACTTACAGAGATCTGCTTGCCTCTGCCTCCAAGTGCTGGGATTGAAGGCATCTTTTACCATGCCCAGTGACTTTGTTGCTCCTGGATGGATTAAAAGGGCTTGTGTGGTTGTGACCCTTGAACTCTTCTGTGGGAAGAGTGGGCTTTTTCATTAGTGGAGAAGAGGTGTAGCCTCTGGCATTAGAAATTTTTGAAAAAGGATGCTGTTAGGGAAGGTTCCTTCCTCAATGGCCTCCAAGCCTGCTAGTGTCAGTCTAGTTGCCTCACATTCTCTCCTCAAGTTATATTAGTGTTCTTAAAGTGATTTCAAAAGATACCTACCATATAACCACAGTAGAGAATGACCAGATGAAGATGTACTATGTATGAACGAATAGATTGTAATGATATTTTATACTTTCGAGATTCTTGTGGAAAACTTCCTAGAGCATTCATCTTACAAAATAAATTAAACCAGGTAAATAGAGCAGAATAAGGCAGATAAAATAATGCATAATTCATGAATATTTGAAAAATAATTCACAAATCCTCATAGAAACCAGTAAGCCTCAGACTAACAGCCTCTAATTTGAGATCCAACAAAGCTAGAGACTGAGTACTACTCATTGTTTGTTTTCTTTGCAAAAGGCATTAGACTGGAAAGCTTTGACTCCAGGGGGTACAGAAGGAACCCTTTAAGAATTCACATGCTACTCCATGCCATTGGACTTATGGATAAATACTTTCCTACAAGGGGAAAAAATGATACCTTCCAGAAGTATCATTTTTCTGGAAGAGGAGAAATCTTCCAGAAAATTTCTTGAAGATCCTAGAAGAGCAAGAAATTCTTCCTAGCTGCAAGAACAAGGGTTGAGTTCTACCACGGGGGTACAATTTTCATCCTGGAAAGGAAATGACAAGTGCACTAGAGTCTGTGTGGATTCCATGGTTGTGAAGCCCCTCCTCCAGAAAAATATACTCAAGTCTGTGTGGTGTCCATGGTTCTGAAGATCCTCCTCCAAGGACTTTTCTGATCCAAGTAGCAAGAGGCCAGGCAGAATTAAGACTGCGATCCTTCTGACAAATCTAGATTTTCTAACTTCTTTTAATTTTCACAGCACTGTCATTTTGCCCTACCCAGTACAATCATATCTCCAAATATTATTAGAAACAACCTGCTTAACCAAAACTGACAAAAGCTTTTATTCTTTGATCATAAATCTTCACCTCTTAAAACAGAGTATAAATTTAAGAATTCATCACACTGTGACACCTTTGATATCAGACAGACTTGTTCACCTCTCTCCCACAGTCTCACACTATAGGTATGAAGGCTTGACATTTCTAAATGTGGTTAATGTTTTCCACACATGTTCTTTAAAAAATGAAATAGTACTACCATTTTTTGTGCATTTAAACACATTTGCATTTCATTCAAGGAAAATGAGTTTTCTGTTTTAATTTCATCTCAGTTCCATTTAATTAAAGCCTAGCTCATTTGTCTTTGAACACTTTAAGTGCTAGAGTTTGGCTAAATCACTCAAAATGAGTTTGAAATTTGGACAGGATTTTTTAGGCTATGAATAAATTTACATCTGATGATTCCTAAATCCCCCTGATCCCTCCCCCACCCTCAAGTTAATAGAATGCTTTGTGCTTCTGAAGTACCCTGTCACATGTTATTTTACAATCGTTTTGGACTAGTCCCAACAGAAGGATAAATCAAGTCTCATTATCTGCAGTTTACAAACAGAAACTCGAGTTGCAGAGAGATAGAATGACTTAGCCAGGATCACACAAGCCCTAGTCACTGAGTTAGAACTAGACATACCTGTTCAAGGAATTATCAATGCATTGTCATCAAGATATGCTTGCTTTACATCCATCTTTTCAAGGGAAGCATAATTCTTCTCAAGTCTTTCTAAAGAGTCTCTCTCTCTCTCTCTCTCTCTCTCTCTCTCTCTCTCTCTCTCTCTCGTGTGTAAATTAAAGCCAAATTCTAATGGTGCTAATGCCTATTGTGTCATAGGCTCTGGGGAATGTGTTTACTAACTTTCTTATAATAATTATTTTTTGTAGTGATGAGTCTTTAACCCAGCACATCTTGCAATGAGGCAAGTTCTGTACAACTTAATCATACTCCAATCATATCTACATTATTTTTATTTTCATAACAACCCTTATTGCTTTACTGGGGAAGAGATGAAGTTAACATGAGGTGTATAACTTGCCAAAGTCACATGTGTTTTGAGCTCTCCTTAGCTCTCACTCAGGCTATGTCAGCATTTGTAATCCAAGGCTAGGTTAGCATCCCCTGAAATACATAGTCAATGTTCTGTCACCCTGACATGGGCTTCATGAATATTTCCATTGCTAAGACATAGTTATGGAACATTTGTACATAGATAACACAAGGTTATATATAATATCCACTTATCAGTGAACACATATCATGCCTGTCTGTTTGGGTCTGAGTTACATCACTCAGGATATTTTCTAGTTCCATCAACTTGCCTGCAGAATTCATAATGTTCTTGTTTTTAATAGCTGAATAATATTCTGTTGTGTAACTGAACCATATTTTCTGTATCTATTCTCCCATTGAGAGACATCTGACTTGTTTCCAGATTTTAGCTACTATGAATAAAGTTGCTATGGACTTAGTGGAGCTTGTGTCCTTGTGGTATGGTGGAGCATCTTTTGGGTACATCCCCAGGACCAGTATAGCTGGGTCTTCAGGTAGAACTACTTATGATATTCAGAGAAACCCCAAAACTGATTATCAGAGTGGTTGTACAAGTTTGCAATCCCACCAGCAATGGAGGTGTGTTCCTCTTTCTCTACATCCTTGCCAGCATCTGCTGTCACTTCAGTTTTTGATCTTAGCCATTCTGATTGATGTAAGGTGGAATCTCATGGACATTTTGGTTTGCATATCCCTGATGATTAAGGATGTTGAACTTTTCTTTAAGTGCTTCTCAGCCATTAGAGATTCCTCTGTTGACAATTCTCTGCTTAGCTCTGTACCCCCATTTTAATTGGGTTATTTGATTGTTTAGAGTCTAACTTCTTGAGGTCTTTATATATTTTGGGTACTAGCCCTTTGTTAGATGTAGGATTAGTGAAGATCTTTTCCGAATCTTGTAGGCTGCCATGTTGTCCTATTGACAGTATTCTTTGCCTTATAGAAGCTTTTCAGTTTCATGAGGTCCCATTTATCAATTGTTGATTTTAAAGCCTGAGCCATTGCTGTTATGCTCAGGAAATTGTCTCCTCCACCAATGTGTTCAAGGTTGCTTTCCACTTTCTCTCCTATTAGATTTATTGTTTGAGGTCCTTGATCCACTTGGACTTGAGTTTTCTGCATGGTGATAAGTATGGACCTATTTACATTTTTCTACATGCAGACATTCTGTTGGACCAAACCATTTGTTGAAGATGCTTTCTTTTTTTTCCCATTGTATGGTTTTAGCTTCTTTGTCAAAACTCAAGTGTCCATAGGTGTATGAGTTTATTTCTGGGTCTTCAGTTCTATGCCATTGATCAGAATACCCATGATGGTGTATAGACTCAAGGAAGGATGCTTGAATTACATTTAGAAGACAAAAAAAAAATAGAGGAGACGGTGGTAGAGAGGGAACTGTGTGGGAGAGGGGAGGTGGAGGGGAATGGAGAGGCAGGATCAGGTGTGAGGCAAGACAAGAGAGAAGCTCAGATGGTCAGGAGAATGAGTGGAAATCTGCAGCTGCCTGGCTTGGGGGCATAGGGAAAATTTCCAGAATATCTCAGAGTCCTAAGATGGGTGAGGCTCCCAGAAGCCAATGTGAGTGACTTTAGATAAGATGCCTAACAGTGGGGACATGGAACTGAAAGGGACACCTTTTATAGTCAGGCAGAACCCCAGTGGAGGGATAAGGACATTAACCCACCCACAAAACTTTCAACCTAAACTTTGTTCAGTCTAAATGAGATAGGGTGAGAGAGCAGCATTTGGGATGTAAATAAATTTAACAAACAAACAAACAAAAACTCCCAAGAAAACACAGGGTTATAAACAAAAAAAGCCCATGAGTCTGAGTACAGTGTTTGCCCTTCAGAAGTTTACCTCTCTATAACTAGTTATGTTGATACATAACAGCACAAAAAAAAAAAACAAGTAGGAAAGAAGGCTGCTTTCCCCTAGCAAGAAGTACACGCTTCAGACTTCATCCTGTAAATACCACCAGACTCCAAGCAACAAGGAAAGCCATGCTGATTAAAAGAAAGAAAGTAAAAGTGGATAAAAGAACTCATGCAAGTAGAGATGACTGAGAGTGCATTCTGCATAGAAGCGATTCTAACAAGAGTTACATAGCCACAAATGTTCATAGCATATTTGGGGAATGATCCTATCTTCTTATGATTTTCCATGAAACTTCAAGTGTCCTATGCTCTCTGGACCCACAGTCAGTCTTCCATTTGATTATTGAGTTAGAATTTTATCTGCAGGTAGTAGACACTCAAATTGACATGAAAGCACTATGCACCCAGTAGAAAATGTATCTTAAATGATGAATTTTAATCTTTTCCTAGGCAGCAGTATGCAGTATGATACTCTGTCAATAATGAGCCATGCATAGAGTTTCTGCTCCTTGTCAGTCACAGAACCACTAGGGCAAATTGTTGGGATCTCGCAGTTCTTTGTTGCCAGGTAGTTGATAAGCCATGCCCACCCTCCAGCAGTTCACTATAGAAACAGGGTTTGTATGAGACGGTTTTACTCAGCCATAAGAAAACATGTTTTATGTTCAACGTAGGCTGGTTCAGCCATGCTGTTCCGTAAGATTAGATTTGTTAAACACATATTCAGTTTATGAGAGTTTCAATCAATTATATATTCATTGAAATATAACCCTATCTTAATTGAGAAACAGCTGTAGAATAAAGTAGAAAACCATTATGAAGTGGTTGCTGGTACCTCTTCAGCAGCCTAATGATGCTTCTAAGCAATAAACGAGCTATCATTTTGGATTTGTTTTATCGTGTTTGCATGATGGCAACGACCATTCATATCAGTTTTTATCTGTGAAAAGAGAGGCCTCCTTGGGAGCAGTTCTCTCTTTTTCTCTGTGAAAGGTAAAGCTTTCCCAGGAACTCTGCCCAGAAAGGCTCCAATGTAAGTCTCATTGTTGAGAATCAGGTCATATTGCACTCTCACTTTGAGACAGGTAGTGAAAATAAAAGCCTGTCGCTGCCCTTGACTCAGAACATATCATTATCTTATAGCCTCCACTAAAAACAGAGTTTTATAGTAAGAAAGCAGGGAAAACCCTGAGGAGGTAAATAATAGTGGCGGTAACTCTGACAGTCTCTCCTGCAGAAACAGGGATGCACCCCAGCTCACTCTGTGTTGGGGTTTATTGCACTAAATGGTGGAGAAGTAGGAAGTCCGAGGAGTAATTTTAAGATGACCTCAACAGATTCCACAAAGAACCAGGATGGTAGGGCTAGAGGGTTGCTCAGTGGGTAAGAGCACTTTTTACCCTTGCAGAAGACCCGAGTCACACATGGGGCAGCTCACCTCTGCCTTAACTTCCCCTCCAACACTCAGCTCTTGTTTCTGGCCTTCATGGACACCGGTACTCACATGTATGTCCCTTACACAGAGAGAGGCACAGGCACACATATATTTTCTTAAGAACCGTGCCAGTCTTATGGCTGCTGCAGTTTTTCCCCTAGGCATGGCATCTGCTCCACAGCCTGAGCTATGCTTCATGCTTTCCTAGAAATGGAAGAATATGGTTTCCTATTAGTGAACCATTTCCTCTTGTGTCTCTGTGTATCTTCTGTTACTTACATTTTCCTCTTCCTTACCACACAAGTTTTCCCGAGCTCCAGTCTGAAGGCAGTCATAAAACAAAACACAGTTGCCCTAGCTAGGTTTGAATTTCAGATAAGTGGAAATACAGTTTGTATTTATGTGATCTGTGTGATATTTGTAACACTCCATGCTACATTTGTAACATGATGTGCTGGGGAATGATCCATTATTTTTTGTGAAATTCAAATTCAACTAGAACAATTTTGCAAAATCTAACACTTCTAAAATTGACTGGCTAGACTAATCATGAGTGAAGAATCCTAAATTATAGATACATGTCTATCTGGTAGACCACTGACCCACCTATAGGTTGCAACCTTTGATTTAGAAATCAGCCATTCACCCAGAGAACTAGGAATCCTTATTGCAAGTCACAGTAAATGTAGAAAGATATGCTTAAGGAGTTTCCGGTACCCTGATTCATCCTGTGGGATTTGGGGAATGACATTCCTGGAATACCCAGACAGGTTCTACATAAAGTACTTCATTCCATTCTGTGTCTTTACTGATATAGGCCATGTTCAGGCTTAATTCTGCCTTTTTCTCATATCTGTCTCCCATCAGTGATTCTTCGGCATCTTCCTATTTAGACACAAATGCTAGTTTTGTTATTGTTTCCAAGACAAAAGCTTTCCATATTACCCTGACTAGCTTGGTGCAACGTAGCACAGGCTTGCCTTAAATTTACAGTGATCCTCCTGCTTCAGCCTCCCAAATGCTGAAGTTATGAACATGTGCCACCAAGCCTATCACCACAGGTACATTGACCTCCACAATGGGTAGTGGGTGTGTGCACAGAACAAAAGGCACAGTTTTCTACAGTGTGCACAATTACTTTGCAGTTCTCTCCACTTATTACAATTCCATCCTTTTTTTAAAGC
The DNA here is from genome assembly GCF_978045245.1 of Mus caroli. Classification (NCBI taxonomy): domain Eukaryota; kingdom Metazoa; phylum Chordata; class Mammalia; order Rodentia; family Muridae; genus Mus; species Mus caroli. Next base: position 50,558,525 of record NW_028227266.1, read on the forward strand.
TTTGACTCCTTTTGAGAGAGCCAACAAATATGCAGTATCTTCCATATGTGCAGAAGAGGTGACAGGTGCTGACCATGGGCATGAAGCTAAATAAGTCCTAGAATCCACCCTGATTTCCATTCTGCATCCTATAACCTTGCCTAGTCCTACTGTTATCCCTTCTGATTCATTTTTCCTTTCTTCACTCCAAGGACAGCTAGTCACACCAATGCACTCACCACTGGTAGCTCATATCAAGGTGTGTAACCAAAGAATAATGATGAGGTGAATAGATGTTACCTCCTTTACCGGGTACAGAAACCCTCTCGCCACCCTCACAGAAGATCTGTGCATCTCTCTGTCAATACCATAGGAAATAGCATAACCTGGTTTTGAGATACAATGTAATTACAAGAAAGTCTTTCCCACCAGTGGTCTAACATTTGTCTCCAACAGCCATGAGACTGTAGAGCATAGGCAATGCTCCCACCTTGCTGTCACTCTTACACAGATGCTCCTCAAACTCCTTGTCCCAGTCTCGTTCATTTCTCTCCTTTGCTTTTCCCTTATGTTACAGTGATTCTACATGCTCCTGGGTACCCTGTTTCACAATGACCTTCAACCTATCCATTCCCCTAGAACCATAGGGGGCTTCAAGGACTCATCTAGAAGAAAATAGAAATGTCATCATCCATATCTTATGGTTTATTTCCTCATTTTACCATAAGAGATATTATATCATCTCTTACCATATAGTGAGGAAATTTATGGGTTGGGTCTCCTTGCTTCCCAACAGAAATCACAATAAAAAAGGAGGGAAATAGTTTCTTGGACTTGTTGTATTTGGATTTGTACACAGATTCTCCTCCTCTTCCTCTTCCTCCTCCTCCTCCTCTTCCTCCTCTTCCTCCTCCTCCTCTTCCCCCTCCTGCTCTGCCTTCTTTTTTGAGACTTTCTTTAAGACAAGATCTTGTGTAGCCCAGGCTAGCTGCAAACTCGTTATATAGCTAGGATGATACTGAACTGTGTTGCTCCTGTCTCCACTTCTAAAGCACGGGCCATTACACCTAAATTTTGATTCTTCTGTTGAATTGATTCCATGCACAAGTGCCCTCACCACTCAAAAGTTCATTTTTTCTTTCTCTGTCAAATATAAGTCACAGTCTGTGGAGGAGGGTTGTAAAGAGTGGTATGCAAAATGTCTTCAAAAACCAAAATTGAGACTCTTGTAGAGATATTTCTTCTGTTTTGTTTCATTTTATTTTGGTGGTTTTTTTTTCATTTTCCATCAGTTAGGAAAACATGGAATTAAATGAAACATTCACACATCGAGAAAAAGCTTTAACTTTTCTTGATCTATATAGAAACATTGACATCCAAAGCTGTTTTGTGTATCCAGCTGATTTGCAGAGTCTTTCATGAAAAGTCTGTGGACCTAATGTTCATTTCTAATTTGCTACCCTGGTCCTACTTTGGATCACAAAAGCAAAGTATTCTATTTGAATTTATATACAGATCTTCTCCAGTTTGGCACAAAATCATGGAGGAATTTCTGTTCTGTAGCTCAGGGCTCAACCTTCACGCGAAAAGGATTAGTCTCAACAGGTATCAGACAGCAGGAAAGGGAGTTCTTGTCACTTCTGTCACTCAAATAAACAATGCAGGGTACTGCTTTGAGAAGTGATCGTTATAGACATGCCAGTAACTAGGTAACGATGGGGAGAGCTTCCTGGCTTCACCAACGGCAGTGGGAGCTCATCCGCATTACTTTCTTTAAAAAAAGACAGGATGAAAATATTGTAGGACCTGCTTTCCAGGCCTGTGCTGAACCCAATCTGGTTATAAACTAGCCAATTTCCTACTACATATTTAAGGTCTCAAACTCTCATTTTTCCAAGAAATAACATAGCTTTAAACAAGTGTGCTTTATGCAAAAGCAAACTCTATTCTGTGCATGTCCTACTCATTAAGAAGCATGGTAAAAATAACTTCAGAAACTGTGCAAAATAAACAGTATCAAAAATGTTCCCCAAGTCCCCAGTGATGAAATTTGCAAGATGTATGTTGATATTAATGAAATGTATTTATTTGCACTCTGCCACTGCTTCCTCTGGGGAACGACGCAGAACAGGATCTTGCCTTAGCTCTGCCAGAAAGGGAAGAATGTAGAACCATGGTGTCCACATGGCCACTAGAAGATTTGTGCCAAGGCTTTACCTGTCATGGGGGCTATGTCCATTTGGGATCTAGGAAATAGCAGAATGAAGATTCATTTACCTTCAGGCTGTCCATAAGTGACATCGGAACATCCAGCGAGTCAACCCAGTCAGAAATGTCACCCTGCTGCTTGATTGGCAACAGGTCGTTCAAACTCTGTCATATTGGAACTAAGCTCAGAAGACACTCAAAACTTGCATGTAAACCTCTGGATATAGAAGGCAATTTCCTGGCTGACTATTCTGTCTGAGTAACTCGAGTGCCTCCATTTTGATCAATTTTGAGTTTTATGTGTGCTGACTAAGTGCTGCGTGCTTATTTCCTCTTGATTGTTTGATTCTCTGGTCACAAGGCAGCATGAGTTATTGACAAACTTTTCTTCTGAATCCTAACTCTGTTTTGTTACTCGTTAAGGAGCTACAGTCAATGTCTGTAATGTGTCTGAGCTTCGTTTCCAGTCTATAACGTAGACATAACGATACTCTACCATAAGTCTGGGTGTACAAAGGTTTCATAATATATTTATAAATGAATCTAGATAATATTTGTGGACTCCTGACATCTATGCAGCTGATTTGAGCAAAGTGAGCTATGCTTGTCTGTTGTTTTGGTTTGGTTTGGTTGTGGCCACTTGTTACAAGCTAGAGTTATCTAGGAAGCAGAATCTCATTTGGAAAGTGCCTCCATCAGATTGTCCCTGGAACATTTTCTTGATTGATGGCTGATGTGAGAGGGATCAAACCATTGGTGGCAGTGCTGCCTCCAGGCAGAGGGTCCAGAGTGAGATACAAGCCACAGGCTGAGGAAGCCAATGGGAGAAAGCCAGCAAGCAGTCTCTGCTTCACGGCCTCTGCTTCAGCTCCTGTTTCTATGTTTCTGCCTACATAACAGACAGAAACTTATAAGCCAAATGGATATTTTCCTCCCAGAGCTGCTTTGGGTTAGTGTTTGATCACAACAATAGACACCTAACTAGCACATGAGCTATATGTATTCAGAAGAAAAATCAAAAGACTGAGAAAGAGTATCACACACAGAGATCGTTGGCATCACATATGAAGTGTTCTCTCATTTCCCTTCTGCCTATGCAAGATATCAATGTGCCTCAGTTAAAACGCTTATTCACCCTAAAAGTAAGGGGATGGCTAGGACCACATTCTGGTCAATAGGATGTTAATAAAATTTCCTAGAGAGAGCAGTCTTCACAGTCTCCGAGGAAGAGTCCTTTTTCTACTGTCTTCCGTTCTCTCTCTCTCTCTCTTGTTTGTGTTATGCATGTTTATATCTATAGGGTATGTGTGTGTATTAATGTGGAGGCTCATGGCTGGTAGCTGGAATCATCTTTATTCATGAAGCAATCTCTCATCAAGCCCAGAGTTCACAGACACAGCTCATCTCTTTAACCAGATTGCTCTAAGGCTACTTTCTAGGGCTGGAACTGTAGATGAGCCACCAAGCCAATCTGGCATTTTATATGGGTTTCATGATCTGAACTCTGGCATTCATGCTTGAGGGCAAATGTTTAAGCACTGGCTATCTCCTCAGGCTAGTCTCAAACTAAAAAAATGATGCATCAAGATAACGGCATAATCACATTTATGAAAATTAAATAAGATTCTTCCTTAAACCATGTATAAAAACCAACTAAGGAAGATTAAATACTCAGTCTAACTCTTAATACTAAACTTGCAGGGGAAATAAGAGGAGATATACTTGAGAACATTTATCTGGGCAAAGATTTCTCGCAAGAGCACAGACAGCAGAAACAGAAATAGGTCAATGCAATAAACATTTATGAAATAGCAGTCTTTAGACCTCAATTAGTCAGTATATGGTTGTAAGTAGAGAAGGAAATAAATGACATTATAGTCGTTATCCTGGATCATAGCAGAGAGAGAGAGAGAGAGAGAGAGAGAGACAGAGACAGAGACAGAGACAGAGACAGAGAGACAGAGACAGAGACAGAGAAAGAGGCAGACAGAGATAGTGAGACAAAGACAGACAGTGATAACATAAACAGAGCCCAGTTGTTTTGTTAGCATAATAGACATTGGTTTCTGAATTTTAAGTGACTAAGCATTCCTGGAGTAGTCCTCACAGGGGCACAACATTTTTACTTCCATTGTGCTTTCAGTCCTTTGTGAGTGTGTTGTACTTCATTATTTTCTATTGCTCTAGTTGGCATCTTTGCTGCTGTAACAAAACAACTGGGGTTTGGGGAGGGGGAGAAGAAAAGCTTTATTTGACTTTTCCTTACACATCCCAGCCCATCACTAAGGGAAGTCAGGGCAGAAACCTGGAGGCGGAAACTGAAGTGGAGACCAGGAAGGAGTGCTGCTTACTGGCTTGCTCCCTGGGCTTTTCTCTACTACCTTTCTTACACAGCCCAGGTTCATCAGCCTAAGAGCTAGCGCCCACAGTGGGCAGGGACACTCTTGAATCAATTAGCCGTCAGGAAAATGGTCCACAGACATGTTTGTCCACAGGCTAAGCTGATGGAGCCAATTCCTCTGTTTAGGTTTCCTCTTCACAGGTGTCTGAAGTCTGTGCACCATTAATCTTTATTATTATCATTTTTTTTTCTTGTTCTAATTCATCGCTATTTTTCTGGGTTCTAAAGGTTTAGAGTGTACATATAGTTTATCAAGATGGAGTTCAGATGATAATATAGCACAGTTATAGCAGCAAAGTTTGCCATTGGTTACACTGGATAACGAAGTGACCCATGTATCAATCTAGGCTTATAAACTTATTTTGTTTATTTGTTGTTGTTGTTGTTATTTAGAGAGACACAAATGAAAAGGAAATGTTCACTCCTGTAAGTTGTTATCTGGCCTTCACTTCGATACATTTCTGTTTCTATACTTTTATGTTTCAATACATTTCTGTTTCGATACATTTCAGTTTGGATACATTTATGTTTCAAGGTGTCATCCTCTCCCTCAGTCCATGACTCTTCATCTTTCATTTCTTATCCTTCAGGTCTGTCAGCAGTGCGTGTTATTTCTACTTATTAAAAATCTGAGGAAAGCTTTACTTCACAAAGAAAATTGTGTTGTCAATGGGATTCTGTGTATCTTTGCGTTTTTCCAGTTGTTTCTTCTCAACTCTACAGAAATCTGACTTCAAGGTCTTCCTGCTTAGAGTGTTTCACAGAACATCTTAATCTCTGTTCTTGAGCACATACTGTTATTTGGTTCTTGTGTTTTGTTTGTTTGTTTTGAGCTTTTTGTTTTGCTTGTCATGTCCTATTTTGAAAATTTTTTTCACATTTCTTATGCTTAAAATTTACTAAGCATTTTTATATCTGTGAATTTATCATTTTCTAAAGTTTGAGGAACTTTGGATTCTAGCTACCCATGCATTAGGCTAGCCATGTCTTACACATGGGCGATTCACTGATGTGCTTTGGAACTTATTTTTTTTAATATTTTAAAAATGTGTCTCATTATATTAATATTGGTCTAACAAATATCCAGGGTACTTGTCTGATTTCCTCTGCTGTTGTCAAACACACAAGACAGCATTCTTTATAAGAAGGAAGAAGAAGAAGAAGTAGGAGGAGGAGGAGGAGGAGGAGGAGGAGGAGGAGGAGGAGGAGGAGGAGGAAGAGGAGGAGGAGAAGAAGAAGAAGAAGAAGAAGAAGAAGAAGAAGAAGAAGAAGAAGAAGAAGAAGAAGAAGAAGAAGAAGAAGAAGAAGAAGAAGAAGAAATTTGTTTTGCTCATACATTGCAAGTCTGAAGGCTCTGGCTCTAGCTCAGGAAAAATCTTCAGTTTGGCCTCTTGGATAGGCATCCCTGGCTCTGTGATATCGTGAAGGATGGTGTTCTAGAGGGAACATGCATGAGATCACATGGCCAGATAGCAAGTCAGACAACAAGGAAGAAGCAGTTTTGGTCCTTGTAACAAGCCTGCCTCTACTGAACAATAAGAAGGGCTGGGAGAGACCCACAGGTGACTCTTCTCCGCAACAAAAGCCTGATTTTCATGCTTCTTTTGCATTGTGGAGATTTTTTATATGGGCTGCCAAATATTATAAATTTTTATCGCTGAATGTTGAATAATTTTGTATTTTATATTCTTACTTGTGAGACTCATTAGGCAGTGCCATGGCAGTGGCCAAACCAGTGCTGTTCCCTGGTACTGAGGCAGCCCTCTGTGTAGTCTACACCATGCTCCAGGAGTTCCAAGCCTTTCCTGGTTAGATGTTGTAACCAGCACATCATATGCCCAGCCCTGTGTAAGCAAAAGATGCTGAATGCTGTTATTTTTTTCCTCTCAGGTAGTTCATTTCCTCATTCATAGGCAGGTTCTTCATACACATGCACACATAACTACTTCAGAAAACACTGAAAGAGGGGGCCCCTACAGATTTCTGGATTTTCTTTGGGTAGCTGCCCGATCTCCAGTAAACTGTCTTACTAATTCTAATGATCTTAATCTTCCAGAAATTCCAGCTTTATCTTCTCACTCCAAGAGTCTTTTGGGTTCTCCTGGGTTTTCCTTTCATGATGCCACCTTGAAATTCTCTTAAGGCACTATTTATCTGAAGCAATTATCTGTCTCGGTTTGTTTCCCACATCCTAGAGATCACTATCCTTCATCACAAAAGGTCCAACATCTTGGGCTGGGAAGATGACAAAGAATAGTGAACTCTGGGAGATGGGAAACAGATCAGGATCTGGGTTTGCAATCCTTAGCACACATATAACAAAAGCCAGGCTTGGTTTCATGTGCCTGATACCCCAGTATTGAGGGGCAGAGACAGATCAATCTCTCAAGTCCTCTGGCCAGTCAACCTAGCTGAAGCAGCAAGCTTCCAGTTTAGTAGGAGACCATGACTCAGAGCAACAATACAAAAAGGAACAGAGAAAGACACATGGCATGCTGTTCTGGACTTCACATGCATGCACACACACACACACACACACACCCTTATGCACCCTCATATGAAGCACACACATACAAAACCACAAATGTCCAGAATCTTGAAACCATTATTCCACTTGTATTGTCAGTGTTTTGGGCTTATTAGGCTATCCATGCTTCCACCATCTTGGCTAGAAACAGAAGGCCTCCTTCATTAGATTTCCTGCTTCCACGGTGCCAAATGCAACACCTAGTAAATGAAAGGCTTTATTGTATAAGCATTGCCTGTGGTTCTGGTACAAATGTTAGAAGATGTCTTATTAAGCAAGGACCATGAGAGCCCCTGTTAGTCCTCATTTGCAGAATAAGACTTAAAGCCTAAGATCTGCTTCTAGCAGTGGGCACAATCTTCCAATCTCATTAGCCAAGAGAATGCCACAGAAACTGGCAAAGAACATTTTTGCATGCTGCATGAAGAGAATGTCTTTGTCTCCTCGGAAGAAAGTTTTTATGAGAAAATGAGGCACATTAGTCTTGCTTCTCCTCTCTGCTTCATGGTAATAGTACTTGTACATCTGGAACAAAAGAGAAACAGAACTGAACGAATTTTCCCAGGATCTTGCACATGAACAATATCAGACACAGCAAAGGGGAAACAGGATTTATTCAATTTGCATCCGGCATCCTTCGGGGAGCAGATACTGGCTCTCTCTTAGTTTCTTACTTCTCTCAGGCTAGCAGACCTGTGTAACTTTGTAAGTAGAATCACAGCTAATGTGTTAAAATACAAAAGGCATGTATGAGAGTCTATGTAAGCCAAATTACCTGAATTAAAACTATGGCCTAGACTAATTTCTGGTAATCATAGTTTTAGGTTAGCAAATGTATCACTTCTGACTTAGCCCAACTCTACATTTTAATAATAATAATAATAATAATAATAATAATAATAATAATAATAATAGGCATGCTGTTCATTTAGCTATACTTTGTGGAAGCTTGGGCTTCATGCTGCTGGGGTAATTACTAATGCAAGTGGCAAGTGTTGGCTATACATATTCTGAGCTTTACTTTTTTTTTTTTAAATCACTGTGTCTGGCTTCATTCTTCCAAGAAGGTATTTTATTGCAAGCCTTTGGCAGTGAATTTCTAATCAGTGAGAGCATCTAAGGATGTGTTGGGAGAAAGGGCCTGTCCACAGTGGGGAGGCACACTATTTTTAGGTTACAATTCTGTATGCCACACAGATTCAAAGACCTGGGGGTTTTTACCTCCCTGGGAGGCTTATGGAAGCACAGCGTGACTGTCCCAGGAAAGCAGTCAGTCCAGCTGTAACTTCCTGAAATTGTCAGTTTCTTTTTTTGAGTCAGCTATTATAGACCCAGCTGGAAGCAACTGGCTAGTTTGACTGAAACATATGACATTGGTTATACCATCCACAGTCATTGTGCACACTTTTGTTCAGAGCAAGTATTGGCAAATTAAATTACCATCTTAACTCTGGGTCTAATAAGGAAGGCCATAGGCACACACACACACACACACACACACACACACACACTCACTGTTCTTGGAAATGGTCATGAGGCTATTAAATAATGGAAAGAAATTCCCTCACTCTCCTGAGTTCACTCCTTTTCTGGGATTCTATATTCTATATGCCACTAAAGAGTGCTTCCCCATGACTAACCTGGGAAACAATTACTGAGTGTGTGATGCGTGGCAGACACATGGTAATGGTGATCAGCGCAGCTGTGCGTGCCCAAGCCTGACTTCATTGAGGTGGCTATCAAATAGAAGAGGTTTTCTGTTTAAAAACAAAGATTTAATTCTCAGCTGTGACATGTGTTGTAAAGTTCAAATATAGGGTGCTCTGACTTAAGAAAAGACGAACTCACAGAATCTACAATCTGGAGACAACGAGAGTGGATAATAGCCTTATTCGCCTTCAGAAAGTGTCATTTTGGCTGACACTGGGAGGAGGGGGAAGGTGGGGATCATGTATTCTTACTCAGTAGACTGCACTAGCCTGAAGATCTGTGATTACTGGTGTGTGCCACCACCCTGAGCCTTGATTCAGTTATATAGTGAGGTATTAGCTTTGTAAAACGTGAGGTCTTCCTTCCTATCCAAGTGGTACAAATATGTATTCCTCTTGGAAAATGCTACCCAGTGCCAGAGAGGGAACTTTGTGCTCAGGAAGAGGACATACACCTACAACTGGCCAAGTCTGTTGGGTGAGAACAAGCCAAGGACTGGGCTCCATGTAAATTGAGAGAGGCTGGAAACAAGATACATGAGTTAGTTGAATGCTTGCTGTCTACCCAGGGATAAGGTAGCATTTGTATGTTTTCCCAGTAAAAACAAGATTGTGAGACAGTAAAGGTTGCATCTATTCATTCTTTGAAGAAAATAAAGAAAAGAGAACAAAGACTGGACTAATGGGATTCTAACGCTACCTTCCCAAATCATAAAACAAAACAAAACAAAACAAAACAAAACAAAACAAAACAAAACAAACAAAAAACCCCAGGAGATCACACTAGGTTCTGGATTGGCCATTATACTTAAACTACCTAATAGAGAATGACTTTCAAACTTTTTAATATCATTCGAAATTTGTGATTTGCTTGATTATTTTATTTCTCTCACTAGACTAGTGGTCTTATCAGAGAAGAAATGGATCTGCCATTTTTTTCTGCTCTATTTTTCATACAGAGTACACAGAATGCAGGAAGTAGATGCCCCATCAATATGTTCCTTGTAACTAGATCTAAGACAGACATCACAGCTTGGAAATAGAGAAGCACCTGTGAACACCTCACAGTGACATAAGTTGACATTTGTGATCCTGATGAGGGAAGCCATCTGCATCACTCTAAGATGGCATAAGGCGACATCTCTCTTGACAGAGGAATTGCTACATTCTAGATGGATAGGTCTCAAAACCGAGTAAATTTTAGGTAAGTAAGTAATAGAATCCATGGATACACAATGCATCATAGCACTAGCAAGCATAGGAAGATCAAAAATATGTGGCCATGCATAAGAGCAGCAAGGGACTTACATTGACTAAAATGTGGTACGATATGAAAGAGCATTCTAGAAATCTAGATTGGGAAAAACCCTAAATTCTAAGGAATGTAGAGTCCAGTTAGAAGGAGAAAAACTTGCCTACGAATCACAACAGAAGAAATAATAGGTATTTTCCTGGGTGTGTAGTGTCATATAACAAACCAACACAAATTAGTTAAATAGAGCAACAACCATCTGTTTAGCTTACAAATGAATGATTTGGATGAGGCTCAGCAGGACAAATCTGCCTTACAGGCCATACTGGACTGGTCCAAAGGTGTGAGACAGGCTTACTCATGCCCAGAGACCAATATAGGCTCACAGGTAGAAACTCGGCTTCTCAACAGGGGCTCATAGAAGTACTGTCGTGGCTTCTCCAGGTGGATTAGGCCTCCTCACAACATGATAACTAGAGTTCAGTTGCAAGCATTCAAGATAGGTCCAGGGAGAAGCTGTGTTGACATTTTATAACTTAGTCTCACAAATCATGTAATGGCAATATGCAGTTGCATTTGGCAAACATGACCCAGAGCCTCATTGCATTTCAAGTCTGCAGGATACCACCAGGTGAACAGATGATAAAAAGGACCTCACTCCAGATGCTGGTATAACCCGTGAGTGGTAAGGAATGGGGCAGGTGAGATTTTATGGAAAGAAAGCCACAACAGTAAGAATTCCTAAGTTCTGGGAGTTTGTTCAGGCTGAATTGAGAAAGAATCCATTTTTGCTTATTTGCAGATGTGCACAAACAAGCTTGAATACTTAAAATGTTCAATTCAAGATTTGGGTGAACAAGGAAATCTATTATTGAAACAACACTGAACAACAGCTTAGATGTGGATCCGCTACATTCTAAGAAGTGTCTGGGCAAGTGTGGCTTGCTAGTGAGTTCCATTAGTGCCACTTGCTATTTTAATTCTGTTCACTTGGGATGCAAAACTCAAGTTCCCAAACCCACTGGGTCTTCTCCAGAATTGTACAAATGAGTAGAGGGAGGCCCTTCCACAAGCCAGAGAAACATGGCACTTAAGTAGCTGAGCACCGTTGCTTTCTGTCACCTTCTGACGCTGTACTGTTGACACAGGGTTGTTTTCTGTGATAGGAAGTCCAGCTCACAGTTTTCCAAAAGTTCTTTCTCTCTTTGAAGTTCGTTCTTTCTCACTCATTCTAATGAAAGCTGGGTTGACAGGCAGAGGAATCAGAAGAATCCTCACAGGTCTGCTCAGGATCAAATCAACAACAGAAAGAGATGTCTGGGTGAGCGTGCATGGAAGCTTTGGACAGAACTAGGGCAGAGGTGCTAGGTCTGTCAGGGGAGGTCCATGGGGAGGAGGCTATGCTTGACATGAGAGTCCAGATCCCTGGCAGCCTGAGTCTTGGTGCACTGTGGCAGACTGAAATCAAGTATATGAAAAACATCATGATTCCAAGTTGAATACCAGCGTGGGTTCCTTTCTACTCAGGTACATTTCTAATATGCTCCTCAGATGTCACCCCACAGCCATAGTGTGACACCAGCCCAACACTACAGTGTCTGTCCTCCATTCTGCTGGCTTTGCCAATTACACTCTCAGGAGTTTGGCTGAAAGAAAGGGAAAGAGACAGAGAAAGAGAGACAGAAAGAGACAGAGACAGAGACACAGAGACACAGAGAGAGTCAGAGACAGAGAGAAGTAAAAATGGCATTAGTCTTTTTAAAATCTCAAAGGCTCCCAACTCACAGACACGTCCCCTTCAACAGGTTCACAGCTCCTAATCCTTTCTAAACATTCCCACGTACTGAGGGTCAGTTATTCCAATATGCAATTCTATGTAAACAACTCTCATTCAAATCTCCATATGTTACGCCCTTTAATGGGATCCTCAGCCTATCTTCTATTTTCATAAACTCCCCCATTGCCATTGTATGTCCTTTGTATGTTTTTATTTGTATGTTCTCATCTCATGAGAACATAGCAGGAGGAAGGCAGACTGTAGAGAAGAGAGATTCCTGTCCCCAGTGGAGATGTAAATGAAGTGTATATGCAGGGGAGGGTGATGTTTTACATCACTTCTCACTTCTGCATGTTCAGATCATAATCACAGGTCCTTCTAGCAGTAGGGACATCTTCATGTTCTTCCATTGGTGGGGAAGGGTGTCTTAGTTAGGGTTTTACTGCTGTGAACAGACACCATGACCAAGGCAACTCTTATAAGGATAACATTTAACTGGGGCTGGCTTACAGGTTCAGAAGTTCAGTCTATTATGATCAAGGTAGGAGCATGGCCAGATCCAGGGGCTGGAGGAGCTGAGAGTTCTACAGGCAGACAGGAAAAGACTAGCTTCCAGGCAGCTAGGAAGAGGGTCTCCAAGCCCATCCCTACAGTGACACACTTCTGCCAACTAGACCACACCCACTCCAACAAGGCTGCATCTCCTAATATTGCCACTTCCTGGGCTGAGCATATTCAAACCACCACCGAGGTTATAGCACAGGAGTTTCCTACACAGAAATGGCCTCTGGTCTCCTAACAAGGTTCCTTATATTTAGTCTCTTATTCTAATCCTCCTCTGTAGTTTTCTAGAAAGTCCTTCATTTTATAGAAATTTTATTTTATTCAGTGAATTTTGACATTTGAATGGATTACTCCTGTCTTCTGAATTAATTCCCATCCATCAAATGGAGCTACAGAGTCATTCATAAGTTGACCCCAGGGACTGCTTCAAACATAATGAAGGATGAACCATGTGCTTGAAGATGATACTATAGGAAGTTCTTGGTCTCTAGAGTACTCCAACATAAAGGACAGTACTTGACACACAGGACTTCCTCAGTACTTTGCTGGTGAATAGATGGCTGATTTAACTACTGTGAAGTCAAACATCTCACAGTTGTCTTGGGATGAAATAACTTTATCATGGGGCCTTTCATTGATGATAATCTCAGTGTAAAACTAGCATGAAATGGCCTTGGAATGGTACTCCAACTAAAAACACCTTACACCTGTTTATTTTGGCCACATAGAAATACATCTTTCACATTAGAGAATTTCTCTGTCCAATAGAGTAGTAACTTAGAGTGGGAATGATATATAACCGTAGGGCTAAATTCAAAGAACATTAGGGGGTCCAGACATTTCAGATTTGGGTATGTAGTTTCAAGCTAGTTCTATAACTGTTCTGAGCTTCAGAATTCTCTAAACATAGAGTTGATAAAGATTTCAGTTTCCAGTGTGCCAGGTGCATAGCAAAGGCTCTGTATCATTAGTGACATAATTTCCTTCCTCTTTTGTGTCTGTATTTCATTTTTTGTTTATGTATGAAAATAAATTTAATTATAACATTTCTCCCTTCTCTTTTCACTGTCCAAACCTTTCCCATACAGCCATCCCTTCTCTGCTCCAAATTCGTAACCACTTTTTATACTAATTGCTATTACACGCATAGATACATTTCTATATACACTTAAATGTCTAAATATAACCTTCTCAATCAGCAGAATGATCATGTGTGTTTCCAAGCTTCACTGTTTGGCACTGGATAACCAGTCAGTGCAGTCCTTCAGAAGACCATATCTGCCCCCAGCTTTCCTCAGTTGCCTGTATTTCTTTGTGTAGGACTGAGGCCTTGTGGGATTTTCCCCATCCAATTCGTCATGTTCTTTGGTGGTGTGCTTGTTCAGCTCACATCTGAGGGGTATGTTGGTGAGACTTTATGGCTATAGATTCTGGTGTTATTAGGAGACTTAATCTCATAGAAAAATGTTTGAAACCTCTGGCTCTTACAGTTCTTTGGCCCTCTCTTCTACAGTCTTCCCTGAGCCTTAAGTATGAGAGTGTTCCTCCACTGCAATTTGGGTTGTTGTAGTTTTCAGGAGGAGTTTGCTTGACACAGGGTGAAGACTACACTTATCTCTGTGTATTGTGGTTATTGGTTATTGGAGGTGAATCTATTACCATTTTCCATCCAAAGCCCATGTCCAGCCTCTGTACAGCTCTATCCTATGTCACACATGCAGACAGTAACCCTGTGGAGAGAAGATGCTCTTCGATGAGCTGCACAGCATCTCAGGATCCTGTGTCTTTTGCTGGGATCCCCTTCTGAAAGTATGCAATTGATCATCACAGTGTTGAAAACTAGCAAAACTATGCTATTTTCTTTTGTAAAATTATTTTAATGTATGTTTATTAAGCAACCATAATATATTTAAGAATTATTAAAAGCAAGTTTCTCAATATTTTCCAAATTTTTGCATGTCACTTTTCTCTGAGATTCAGAAATAAACAGATCACTATACTCAGGGATTCTCAGAAATTTCAAAATTATGCTTATTATTTTAATATGATTTAGTTGAAATGTAATAACATCCCTTTCCATCCTCTTTCCTCCCTTAACCCTCCCAGCTGTCCTCCTTTGAACCCTTCCCTTATCTTCCCATTTTCAAGTTAGCCTCTTTTTCTTTGATTATTGTTACGTGTGTGTGTGTGTGTGTGTGTGTGTGTGTGCACATAGATGTGTATAAATATAACCTGCTGAGTCCAGTTTTGCTGGTGGTGTATATGTAGTTTCAGGGTTGACCACTGTGCATTGAGCAACCAATAAGGTGTCTCATCCTTGGGAGAAGCTAATTCTCCCCCCAGTAGTCATGAGTTGCTTACTTTGTTCTCCTTAAATAGCCTCCTAAAAATCATCACACTCTATCATTTGTTTAGCTAAAATTCATATTTAAAGAATAAAGTACACTAAGCTTCATAGCCCTTACAGAGAATCATAGTCTAAAGAATATTCAAACAATGAAAACCGTAAAATTCATGTCTCCCAGTTATTTTTGAAAGGGAGTCTCATATATACACTAGAAAAAAATTCCAATACGGCAGGATCAGATGCATTCTAGACACAGAAAAAAAAGCTCTGAGTGAGTGTCTCCCAACCTCAGAACCCATCGTGCATCTCTTGAACAATGCTGTGTGCTCAGGCCCAGGAAGATGAGAAGAGAGGCCACCACCACGGCCAGAAGGCAGTGGCTTCTGCAAACAGAAACCACACTCTGACCCCAGAGGTTCTTGGGAAGCCCCAGAAGCATGTATTATAGCAGAGTGAGAAGGGAGCAGGCCACTGGCAGGATACAGTCTAGGAATGGTCAGCTTTACAACAACTGTAAAGCCTTCCACTAATATATAGCACACTTTCCTGAGGGTGTCCCACTAAACAACAAAAGAATGTTGACAAAATTAGTTTATTATGCTCATAGCCCTCAAAGCTCCTTTGTGGTCCTACTAAATAATATAGAGACTAAATCATGATTAAGAAGATAAAAATAGAGGCCACATTTCAACATACCCTAATCATCACTGCCCAGAGCCAGATGACCCAAATTCTGGTTATTCTGATTTCCTGAAAGTGCTACCAGTCTAATTATAAACTAAACCACCATCACCTTGCCGACATAATTCAATGAAATTAAGCCAATCAGCTCCAGACGAATCAACTTAAATAGCTCTATGTACCTGAGACGGAATGTTAATATGCAGCAGCCAATCAAGAAGAGAGGACACAATACCTACTCCTTCAACTTTAAGACTATGCTGGGCTGGCTCCTGGCACTCTCCATTTGTCTTCAATTCCTCTATAATTCTTGTGTATGTACACTAAGCTTTAAAGTTGTCTAACTGGATCTGTTTTTACATTTGGCAAGCCTGTTCTTGGTCGAATTTACATCAAGGAGCCAAAGCAATTACAGTGTCTGTTGAAAGGCAGAAGCCCCTGCCCTATGAGCTATGAATTCATTAGGCTCTAGAAGCGTATTTAGATAAATTGACTCCTTAGACGCTTTATCAGACTGGAGGCCAGAAGGAAAGAGATGAGAATGGATGGGTGGTGTGAGAGTTACGACTGATTGTCAACATCAAGATACCCAGGATCACCTAAGAAGCAAGCTTCTGAGACTGTTATCTAGACTAAATTAATGGAGGTGAGGAGACCCTAGCTGTCAGTGGCATCATTCCATGGGCTGGAGTCCTTGACCAAATACAAAGGAGGAAATGAGTCAAACAACAGTATCCATCCTTCTCTGTTCCTGGACTGTGGATGTAACAGCCTCCACCAAGCTCCTGCCATTGTGATTCCCGGCTATGATGGTTTATACCCTTTAACTGTGTGACAAAATAAGCATCTCCCACCATGGGTTGGCTTTGTCAGAATATTTTATCACAGCAGTAACAACAACCAAAGCCAAAACAAAACAAAAAGAACAACCACCCCACCCCCACCCCCGAAAAAAAAGATTAGTATAAATTGAATGTTGGAAATTGGAGCAGATTAAAGATTTAGAGGGCAGATCTATGAAGGGAAAACAGACAGTTCAGAATGTAGAATCTAAATACTGGCTCCTGCCCACGCCACCAGAACTCTGCCCTTTAAGGGGGAAGATTGGGAGAGTAGGAGTTAAGCAAATGAGGATTTAGCCAGGTACACCTGCCCATGGGGAGTCAGGTCTACCTCTGACCATACCATCCTTAGGCAACGCAGTGTGACACCCCAGACACCTGGAAGATAGAGCAGGAAGTGTGAAAAGGATGATGACGCAGAGATGACAGGTGTGAACCCTTAGCTCAGCTCCTTCCCTGCCTAGCTGAGTGGGCAAACCTGACTGAGCCTCAGTCTCCTCATACACCAGTGAGAGAATCTCATCAGGTTCTTGTCTCATTGGACAGATTATGACACTTATAGTCACAGTAGCTGTGCAAGCTTCTTGTAAACTTTAAAGTGCTATAAAGAAGAAAAATATTCATTAGTATGAATGATATTTTGTACCGATGCTACTGAAAACCAAACCAACCAACCAAACAAACAAACTAAAAACACCTCAAATGCAGGCAGTGTACTAGGTCAACAGATTCCCACACTCTCTGTTAAACCAAACCGAATACTTAATTTCTATACATCCCCCACCTCTTTTTTTTTTTTTTTTTTGGTAAAAATGAAAGGATGGAAAATTTGGGGTGGGGTCTCTTGAAGGATCTGTTTTTGGTCTAAATTAATTTCAAACTCCAGCTTCGCAGGCAGTGGGTACTTTCATTTAATCAGCAACAAAGCATAGCCTGCAAAAGGCAGCTCCCTGAAGGGGAAGCTGCTCAAACGCCGTTTCCATGGCTGCCTGCTCTAACAATATTTTTTACTGAACTAAGCATTGCTAATTTTAGCCATGGATTATCTGGAAAGCAAGGAAGAAATAGATGAAAGGCAATTTTTACCTGAGCCACACTGAGCCCCTGAGGACTTTTGCTAAAAGCAAGTCCCTGCTAGAAAAGGCAGATGTGTAAGTCCAGAGCGGAGGGGACATTCATCAACTGCACTCCATCAGCACTTGGCTGTAGAAAAGAGGTCCTGATTCTCTGATGCAGGAGGAAATTGAAACTCAGAAGTAAAATGATTTGATTCAAATCATTACAACCCATATATGAAAGCTAGCTATCACCCCAGCAACCTTAATTCTTACCCTGGCCTCTTGTCCGAGGCTTTTCCATTATTAGAACAACATTTGCTTTCAGAGTTGTGCTATTTTGGATAGTAGTTTCTGGAAGCTGCCTGACTTCTGTGAAAGGATTTGAAATAAAGATCTGCATGGAGACAGAAAGAACTGCTATAACAAGGTGACTTTGACTTTGAGTGTGACATGAAGGTAAAAAAAAAATAGGAATTGACCATATTCCATTCATAATGATAGGGAGGTTAGATAAATGACATAGAGAGTATAAATAAATGAACCTGAATTAACTCTAAAAAAAAGTTGTGAGAAAGACAGATGTAACTGTCCTTCAGGGTGTTAGACACAGGTACACTGCCTTTCACAAGCCACAATCTTCCATAAAATCTCAGATTATTCATATTGCAGAGGTAAACTTTATTCATGCTCTAAATGAGGAGACAGAGGGACGTTGTGAGCAGGTCCTGACACTTAGTCAAGTCAGTACTCTCAGGATATGGTCTATTTTCTCTGGTCAGTAGTAAAAGCAGACACATAATGATCACCCCCTTATAACCGAAATCCTGATAGATGTTCAAGATCAGAAACACCTAGGCTCAGCTTCAACTTGAAGGAACTCAGGGTACTGTGCTTCATGGCTTTCGACCCTCCTCCCAGGACTCCTTCCATAGCAACATGTAGAAAACTAATAAAGAGTATTACCCTACAGGGAATTCTAAAGTAGAAACCAATGAGAATTATTGGTAGTCACATTAGTGGGAACTGAAATCTTTTTAAAAAGTGTTCTGAGGCATGGACTGGCTTCTGGGTCTGGGAACCTCATGGAACAAAGGGGAAGATGGATGAGGGGAGAGAAGCTATTGCCAGATGCTCCCCTCAGGGGTCACTTTCGACCCAAAGAAATTCAGATCTGCTCCCTCTGAGACTCCACAAGCTCACCCAAGAGTGAAGTTAGACCCCCTAAAAGAAGAGCTGAGAGAGCTAGGAGATGACTGAGGTGTGCTTTGCCTGAGATGGATTCATTCCTAATACCTGGTGGCTAGGCATGCTTCATCCACCTCCCAAGGGTGCCAAGTGACCGGAGTTCAGAGGAAGTGGCTCTCAGGCACAGTCCTGAGGGGAAAGAAATTAACATAGGCTAATCCAGAAGAGAAGAAAAGGATGATCTCAGGGCTTGGGAATCTTAAGAGCTCAGCGCATGAGACACAGCTTGGTGTGACTAGAGGTTTTCAAGGTGTAAATGGAGTTGGGTCGCTAAAGGTCTCAGGTGCCCCAAGGAAGAGCTTGGATAATCTATAACAAACAGCCAGCAGGGCCATTAAAGACAGAACTTTTCCATTTGCAAGGGAAATCTAGCTGTGGTATGCAGGGTGTGTACCACAGTAAAAGCAGAAGCAAAGAAGCAAGCACTCACATCTTCTTGTTTCATTTGGTCCTTCCCTGTCCCTACAGATTCACTATCGTAGTAATGCAGGGTTCATAAATGGCATAGGAAATCATTGCAATAGATCACTAAATAAAAAAGAGACAGGCGGGGAGGGGGAACTCTAAGTACAGTTTGACATCTATATCCAAAGAAAAATTTCTGGAAGGAAATATCAAATTTTAACCAGAAAGTTAAGCTTTCTTAAATCTCTTTAGGAAATTTGTAACTTTTCTTAAGATTTATTTTTTGTTTGGTTGGTTGGTTTGGTTTGGTTTGGTTTGGTTTTGGTTTGGTTTGGTTTTGGTTTGGTTTTCTAGTTTTTCAAGACAAGGTTTTCAGTGTAACAACAGTTTTGGCTGCCCTGGAACTTACTCTGTAAACCAGGCTGGCCTCAAACTCACAGAGATCCATCTGCCTCTTCCTCCTGAGTACTGGGTTAAAGGCATGTGCCCCGATGCCCAGTCATGAATGTATCATCTTACAACAGAGTGGGAGTCAGAGGTGGTGAATAACTCCAAGGAAATAGTATTCTCCAGACACAACAAGGCTGGGGGACCCATGAACCCACAAAGTCTACAGCAACATGCATAAAATCTGCAAACATTCAAACCAGATAAAACTCCCAGCATGGAAAAGTGATGTAGGCACAAAGTCCCACACATAACTGAGAAGTTATTTGTAATTGACAGCTTCTGGAAAGGGATAAGAAGTTTTATTCAAAGGAGACATGCTGAGTATAGCAACCACACCCAGAGCAGGCTGCATGCTCAGGAGTAGGAGAACAACACACAAGGGAGTCCACAGTTTTATTTATTTATTTAACTTTGTGTGCATGTACGCACACATTAGGGAATATGATGTTGGGTGATTAGTAAGGGTGTGTCCGGGAGGAACTGGGGGAGGAGAAAGAGTGTAACCAAAACGTAGTATATACATTTTTAATGTTATTTTTAAAAACTATAAACCAAAAATTAAAAATAGTTGTATAGATGGGATATATTGAAAACTTTTCCACCTTCATTTTCTTTCTAAATAGAAATAGAAGCTACATGTTAAGTGGTAAAGGAAGGTGGGGAAATTTTTAGCAAATTTAAGATAATGACTATTGCATATCAATACTATAGAAATATAAATTTAAAAGAATTGTTCAATGATTGCCCAGAGTGTGCATGTGGAAGTGTGTACACATGCATTTACATTTCATTGTACTTAAGATCATAGCACAGGACTTGAGAGATCACTCAGTATTAAGAGCATTTGCTGCTTTTACAAAGGACCTAGGTTCAGTTCCCAGCACCTGCATGGCCTCTGACAATTCTTGAGGATCAAATGCCCTTTGCTGGCCTCTGCTTGCACTGGTGCACTGAATACATGTGGTATATTTACACACTTTTGGGCAAAATACACATATATAAAATTAAAAATAAATTTTAAATAACTTGAGCCCATAAGTCCAAGAGTTATATACTATAGCTGCGTAATGCTGGGTAAGCTCATTAATCCTGTTATGTGGTAGTTTATACATTAATGACATAAGGATAATATGTCCCACCTTACAAAATTGTATAGATTATGTCAATATGAGCGAAGTACTTAGACGAGTACTTAGCTCGTTGATCACACTGGCAGTGTTATTACTTCTGAAGCAGCAGGAACGATATTAGAAATACCTACTGAGCCATTTTCAGCATTCAGTGTCTGGCCTGTTGGTTTTTGTGTGCTTTGCATTGTATTATATACTGCTTTAGTCTTATTTAGAAACTATCTATCTATGACATCTATTGATTTAAATCACAGGGAGCTATTCTTACTAACAAAATAAAATCAAGTAGTCTAAAGAGGCAAATGTTCCCGATCCTCAAGGCCAGATGATCTAATAAAAAGGCTCTCAGACTTTCACCTGCTTTGCAGCATGCATAGCTTTAGATGTTATGGGAGCTAGTCCAGTTCTACACAGCTGTAAAGCCTTTAAACCACAACAATGAACAGCAGGACAAACCCCCCAAGGGTGCGATACTGGCACTTATATCTTGGAGTGGGGTGGCAACAGCAACCCAATAGAGCCGTTCAAGAATAGGGAGTTCAAATTCCTTGGTCCTATAAACCCAGCCAGCAGGTACCTGTGACTACTGAGATCATGGACCCTAAAGGAAAATGTACTGCTGTCATTTCCTAAACCAGGACAATTTCTGGCTGCATGCTAACTACTTGTTCTCATGCTCAGACAAGTGTGGCTCTTATCCTTCATCAGCAAAGATTCTTTTTGAGGCAGACACAGATCATCATGGGTAGCCACAAGTGGTCAAAATGCAATGAGCAACTGTACAGTGCTCAACCCCCACTGAAACATCTACAGAACAAATGCTGTACCCTAGGCTCATGGAACATCAAAGATGAGGGGGCAGAAAGATTGTAAGGGACAGAAGACCAGGACATCTGCAATGACAAAGTATACAACAAGGAGCTGCACCCATGCAGTCCTAACAACAGGGTTACCTGAACATGACCTGAACAGCAACACCACATGCAAACGTGGATGGAGACATCTCACAAGACTCCATCCCTAGAAGAAGATTAATGGCAAGTAATGGCTGCTAAGAGAAGGAAAATTTGTCTTCTCCAGGATGAGTCCCCTCACAAGTTATCTAATCTCAAGGTGTCAGCCTTAAGCACATAGTATACAGATGAACGACACTAAATGGACTGTGTGTGTGTGTGTGTGTGTGTGTGTGTGTAAAACTATAATAAAGAAGAAGTGATAATGTTGAGAAAAATGGGGGAGACATGGGGAATTTAGGGAAAAGTATGGTGTTAAAATGATATAAATACAGAACTCCCGTATGAAGTCATCAAAACATTAATAACCAATTTTCTCTGTATGTGCATGTGTGTGGTATATGTTTTAGGCATAAGAACCTGTGTCTGTGCCCATAGGTGCACACATAGAGGTCAGAGGTCAAGTCAGCATCCTCCTTATTTTTGTTATAGGAACTCTCCCACTGAACCAGGTACTCATGGATTGGCTAGACTGGCTGGCCAACAAACTCAGGGATCACCTTATCTCAGCCTCCAATCCTCAACTGCTGCAGTTACAGCACATGTCACCACAGCATGCTTTTTATGTGGGTACCAGTGATATAAATGTATGTCTTCATGCTAGCCCAGCATGCACTTAACACAGGAAGAAGTCTCCCCAGACTCTAAAAAGAGACTCTGAACTTGATGTCATGGACCATGGTTTGAAGTCCCACTTCTGAGACTTAGGAATTTGGTGTTTGAATTTGGGCTATCTATAAAACATCCATGAACCTGAGATTGCACATCCATTGATTGTGAGCCATCAGACCTTTTCAAATTATCTAATAGTGTTGCTAGCTGATGAGATAAGAAATATGAGAATTCATCATGAGCTATACATTTCCATACACAGGCAAACAATTTCTCAATAAATTAATTCCCTCACTAACTCTACATTTCTCATTTCTCTACTTGAAAATTGCAACTCTGCTCAGTGTAAGGCATTGTGCTTATCGATCAGGTAGCTACTGCCGCATCAGCAGGATTTGGAGAACAAGAGGCTCTCTAGGATATGCCATCCTTTTACAGATCGGCATCTCCTGGGTGCTCAGAGAGGCTGTGTTGTTTGGGATTATCTGTGTCATTGCTTCCCTGCCTCTCTTTCTTGTTTGCCTTTGCTTCTTCCATTGTTAACAACTACACCATGAGGTGAGGCAGGGATATAAAGCAGACTGAAGGACAAGGCAGAAAATACTGTAAATTTTTATTAAAATGGCATAGGTAAGAAAGATGCTTAAACATATCATTAACCTACAATCTCTTTGATACAATATGTAACAAACCACATGCTTTCCATACTCTTCAGACACGTAACAATGAGGAAAGTCATTAGTGTTCAGAATGGAGCCTCCATTGCCAAATTTCATTGCTGGGTTCCGAGTTGAGAACACCTACTCAAAGGAAACTGTGGATACCTACAATCAGGGACTTTCTAAATGAAACCTGCCAATTTCTGACCTCAGTGAAGCTCCACAGTGACCTCCCCACAACAGAAAACTCCTCTCCATAGCTCTTTCCTTTCCTATCTCTGAGAGTATATCAACATTTCCAGTATCTATCATGCTGGAGATGGAGAGAGTTCACTCTTTGTTACTACTCCTTGAAGGCAACATAGAGCATTAACATTTCTCAAGACCATCTCAAGCATGTAAAAACTTAGGAGCCTTAGGTGCAAATCTATTTAATGACCTTCAGAAAAACAGACCTTGTGCTCAGAAACATAAGTATTACAGTTTATTTCTTTGGATCTTGTTTCTGTATCTTGATTATCAGATTCAGTAATTATAAAAATCAAAGGTTTGTTCAACTTATAATTAGGAGACTGGAAGATTCAAGGCTAAATGTTATGTCTGCAAATGCTTTGTTGTTGGTGAGCAGTCCCTGAAGACTTCTTAGGTACTGCAGATCATCAGATATCAAGAGGATACACACATGCAATAGATTCAACTCAGATAGATAACAGCCTTATATAACCCATTAATTCATCACGACACCATGAATGTGTTGATGCCTTCACAAGGGAAGACCCCTCAGGACCCAATCACCTCTTAAAGATTCCATTTGATCTCATTGCTTAATACCTCCCAGAGATAATTAAATTTCAACAAGAATCTTGTTAAGGGCATTCAAACAACACCAATGAGAATGTGACATTATAGCTGTCACAACATGGTAGTCAGACTTTGTTATTCAGGTCTCTGGTTCTAGATAAAAAGCTAAACTGGTTGATGTTAAAGAAAATCTGAGCTCACTATAGAAGTGATGAGAGTCAAGAGGAACTGTGCTGGCTAGTTTTATATCAACTTGACCCAGGATAGAGTCATCCTGGAAGAGGGAACTTCAACTGGGGAAAAGCCCTGTCAGACTTGTTTTAGGCAAGCCTGTGGTACATTTGATGATTGATTTGGGAGGGCCCAGCTCACTGTTGGCAAAGCTATCCCTGGGATGGTGGTCCTGGGTGCTATAAGAAAGCAGGATAAGCAAGCCAACGAGAAGCAAGAAAGTAGGTAGCACTGCTCCATGGATTCTGCTCCAGTTAGTACCTATACTTTGCTGCCCTGAACTCCTCCAGCACCTTCAACAATAGGTTTTTAAGCTCTAAGGTTATAAACAATGCCATTTCCCCCACCCCCAAATTCCTTGTGGTCATGGTGTCTTATAACAGTAATAGAAACTCTAAGACAGAAATTGGTACCAAGTCATGAAGTATTGTTATGACAAATCTGATCATGCCTTTTCAGGGAGGATTGTAGAAGAGTGTTGAACTTTGGATTGGAAGCCCTTGACTGTTTAGAACTTAATGAGCAATTGTGAGAACTTAAAAGATAACGCTAAAGAGCAACACAGATGGTGGAGGCCTGGTCTGTGAAGTTTCAGAAGGGAGTTTCAGAAGGAAGCAAAGACTTTATCAGAGCCATTTATTTTGAATTAAGAACCACTAATCTTAAACCTTTGCTTTGCTGAAACAATCATTGCTGACTACTTAACTAGAAATGAGAAATTTATGGTGTTTATAAAGAGACCAGCATCACTGAGGTAAATTATGCTTAGAAGTGTTTTCTCAGGGTCAGTATATAGAAGCTGTGGCCAGGGGTATCACTAAGGTTGCATCTCATACTGGCAGCCCAACACTGTGAAACTAAGAGTCACCCAGATGGTTTTGAAGGTATGAAGGGATCATAGAAAGTTGTCAAAGCTTGGTGCTTTGAGAGGCTACATGAGGCCATTGATAAATGTACAGCTTCAACTGAAGTAGAAACCCCAAGATTAAAGGGGCCATGGAGAGAAACTAAGGCTCAGCACTATGTGACAGGGTCATAGTCCCCAAAGAGGGCCCACATAAAGTTATTGTTGATGGTGCACTTCAGTTGCAGAGACCACAATATTTTGGAGATTCTAGTACCATGGGATTATAATCAGTGATAGCAGTAACCATGAAATAAAGGCAGCTTGAGCCTAGACAAGCTGGTGTGCTGTGAATAGTAGAACCAGACATTGTAACTGCCCAAGCTCTTTGGAGTCCATGAGACTGAGTGAATCCCAAATATTGGACACTGAGTTACGTACACTGTTGGGATTTGGTTTTGCTTAGTTCAGATTTTTGCTCTGTGTTATGATTCTTCTTTCCTAATTTGAAAATTATTGAGCTTACTTTAGATTTTACAAGATCCCACAGTTGAAAGACTTTGGTTATTGTAGAAAGACTTTTGATATTTTTAAAATGATTGAATATTTAGAGTTTATTTGCTTTTAAAGACCACAGGACTTTTAATGTTTGATATGTTTTTGATTGTGATGTTGGTATTGGGGACTTGAAAGATAATGCTATGGCTTAATAGTGACATATTTGTGTGTCAAGTTGACAAGGAATCAATTGTGTTGGTTAATGTTATGTCAATTTGACACAAGCTAGAGTCATTTGGGAAGAGTGAACCTCAAATGAGAAAATGTCCCTAGTAGACTAACTTTTGGATTAGTCTCCCTTTTTTGCATTTTCTTGACTGGTGATTGATGTGGGAAAGCACAGTTCACTGTGGGAGGTACTACCTCTAGACTGGTGGTTCTGGGTACTATAAGAAAGCAGCCTGACCACACCATGAGGAGTAATCAATCCAGTAAGGAGCATCCGTCCATGGTCTCTGCAAGAGTTCCTGCCTTGAGTTCCTGCCCTGACTTCTCTGAATGATGGATTACAAGCTAAAAGGTGAAATAAACCTTTCCCTCACAGCATAGTTTTAGTCAATGTTTTATCATTGCAATAGAAGCCCTGAGACCCAAACTTAAGGTTGGAGAGATGATTCAGAAGTTAAGAGCACTTGATGCTCTTGCGACCAATGTGGGTACAATCACATGGCTTCAGCACCCATATGGTGGCTCACACCTGCCTGCAACTCCAGTTCCAGTAGACTCGGTATTGTCTTCTAGCTTCTGTAGGCACTGAACTCACATGGCACATATACATGTACCCAGTTATGCATTCATACATACATATACAATAAATATAAGTAAGTGTTTTAAAAATTAGGAAGAATTCTATGGACTTGTGAGCCAGAGACACAACTCTCTGTGGATTCTGTTCTTAAAGGCTATCTGAGCCCACAAGCTAGATCCATGATTACTAGTCTTAAAATCACAGAAGAGAGGCTCTGCCTCTCTGAAGAGAATTCATTTTGGGAAATGCATCCATCAGCCAGAATAGTTGTTGCCTCCAGAGAAATATGACTTTAACAGGAGTCCACAGTGCACATAGAGCACAGGTGTGTGACCCCTGTGGAGTAGGTGAATATAAGGCAGGTTTACAAAACGTGAATAAGCACCGGCCATGAAACAAGGCTTTAGCCTCAGCTGTCAGAGAAGACCTATCAAGGAAGATACAGGGAATCAGTCTGTATAATTCTCTAGAGATGGAAGAATGGTGGAGGAAACCTAGAGTCCTCCTGAGGTCATACCAGCTGATTGTGTTTCAGATGTATCCTTTACAATTCCAATTAAGAACTTAGGAAGTAATTATTCCATGACATCAGGCTGGTGTTTCTTAACCAACTTCGAGTTTGAATTTGAAGAGAAAAACTAAGAAAACTTCCTAGAAAGAGTGCTTGCTGAGGCAAGATCACCTAATACTCAAGTCTGTGTGCTTGTGATGTATAATTTAAATAATATCCAGAGCAGTGAGAAAAGGAAGTGTTGTGTGTGTGTTGTGTGTGTGTGTGTGGGGGGGGAGACTGTGGGAACAATGTGTTAAAACTTCAAAGTGTCGACTCAGTATCTACTTTCTCTTCTTCCTCATCCATGAACTGGTTTGTCTGGCTTTTAATATGTGTAGATAAAAATACATTGCTTGGTGTCTGGAGAATGCAAAAATGTTACATCTATTCACTGCCTCATTCCTTTGCAGTTGCAATGGCTAGAAAGCCAGAACTAACCCAGATAATAAGTTAACAGTAAAGAATGGAAGAGATCCACAGACTGTGGGATGCAATTACCATAGTCTTCCTAGACTACTCTGTCCATATTCTCCTTCCCCATTTTTCTTTTAATTTGAGTAAGGTACACTTGACACTTCAGGCTTTCTTGTTAGACAACAGTTAGACACTACACATGAGGAAAGTCTTGTGGTGCTGTGCTGCATTCTTCAAGATTCTATGATACTCCTTTCAGATCACAACAATTACCTGTAACTCACAGGAGATCAGCACAGAAAGGCACAATCAGAATGCAGCCTTCCTGGGCCACTGCTTCCTTATCTCTACACTAAGATTTCGACCAAGCTCATCGTTAAACTAGAAAACTGTATGTGGTGCCTCCTGGCTAGACTGCTGGCTCAGAAATTACAGTGAGAATAAAAAAGCACATGCCGCAGGCATGCTCACATCTATTCACACTTTCCTTCTCCCATTCACAGGTTTTGGGATGCTGTTCATGTCTTAACCATGGAGGTAATAAAGCCTGTTGGTAAGAGGTAGGAGGTAGTTTGAAGGGACTAAAAGTCCTTGAGTAACATGCTAACCCATGTGTGTTAGCTAAATTTTGGAGTCACTGGGATCAATGCCTAACAGAAACAACTTTAAAAGGGGGGGGGAGTTATTTTGGCTCGTGGTTCAGAAGGTTCTCCCATCCTGTTCAGGAGGGGGGTTACCAGCATGGTGGAGAGTAAGCAGAGAGGGGAATTGTAGCACTCTTTGGTCTCCTGTTTCCTCTTTTATCCTGTCTGGGTGACCTGACCAGGCATAGTGCCAATCCATTTTCCGAGTGTGTCTTCACCTCACTTCATCCTCTGGAAATGGTTGTACAAACACATCCAGAATCGTATTTTGCTAATCATTTAAGTGACTCCAGATTAGTCAAGTTGAAGGAGGGTTGACTATCACACCGTGTCTCCCCACTGAACGAACACACAGAAAACGCAAACACCAAAGAAAGGTCAAAGCCTGTAATTCTGGGGTCACTTTCTTGAAAAACTGTAAACACATACATTCAGTACAACTGAATTTGGGAAACTAAACCACTGTATAGATGTCAGGGTCTCATCATAGCAAAGTTAAGTGAAGTGTTCCCACTTACTGGGTGTCCACTAAGATGCAGCAGGACAGACCCAGCTTGTCCACAGTGCTGAAAGTACCAAGAGGTCAGACTTTTGTGACTGTGACAAAAACAAAAACAAACAAACAAACCAAAAGTAAGAGGTAGAGTGCCATATCCCATTGGACTTTCAGGTAGAGTGGAAACATGAACAAGCCTGTTCAGATACACCTATAAAAAGTTCATACTCACTAAAAGCAATCGGATCCAACTAGACCAAAGACCAAAGATCATAGTCTGCTGGGCTCTGTTTTCATTTGACTGTAGGCCACGAAAGCTCTGTAGACTCTTCTTGTTTGCCCATCTTTCCCTGAGCATTGAGTAGTGGGGAGGGAGATAGAAGAATGCAAAGGCTGACGATTGGCTGCTTGCCAGTTCATTTCCTCATCTCCTATGGAAATTCTGGCATCTGAAATGGGGAAAACACCTAGGAGAAGTGAGGGCCACAGCTAAACTCTAACCTTAAGTCATATGTTAGGAAAGTCTCTAGAGAGGAAAGAGTAACATTCAGGTGGAACTCTTTACCAAGGACTCTTACGCTGAAGCATGAAAATGGAACTGATGGCTGGGAACATATTTTGGGTCACAGCAAAAGTCCCAAGCTACAAATGTGTCCACTTCCACTATCTTCACATTCTCATCAACCATTCAACATGTATGTTTACAGAGTCCTCTGGAACAAAAGTTACATTTAGGCCTGGAGATACAGCTTGCTGTTAGAGCTTGGCTTTATACATATACATATACATATACATATACATATACATATACATATACATATACATATACATATACATATACATATACATATACATATACATATACATATACATATACATATACATATACATATACATATACATATACATATTACCTAACATATATAATGTGTGTATGTGTGTGTTAAGATAGAGAAGACACAGCAATATACAGGACTTTACCATAAGCATAAATAAGGCAGGTCATATATTTGGGTCTTGCACATAGATCCAGCGAGAAGGCTGTTGCTGACACTGAGACCATGTACACAGAGGCCACATAGCAATGACAAAAGCTACAACATCAACTAACAGCAGGAAAAGTGCTGTAGCCAGGAGCCCGACGACAGCAGAAAAACCATTGACCCTGGAGTTCAACTTGGGTTCCAGTTCATTTTAAACCTTCAGTAGAAAAGATTTTTAATATTCTAAATATGGAGTTTGCAAACCAAAAGAAAAAAATTATTTTTATCCTGGTAAAAGGGTGGCTTCCAAATGGTAAGAAGTTCATTGCAGTTTTAGAAGGTAGTGACTGCAACCAGCTTCAACTGTCAACTTGTATGACCTCTAGACCCCTAAGAAGGGAATCTCACTTGAGGAATATTCAAGACCAGATTGGCCTTTGGGTGTGCCTGGGGGAGATTGTCTTGATTTCTAATCGATAAGGGCAGACTCAGCAACTGTGGGTGACACCATTTCCTAGGCTGATATAGTCCTGGGCAGTCTAAAGAAAGATAGGATAGCTAAGCATGAGCCTGTAAGCCAGCTAGCAACAGCCTGCCCCATGCATCTGCTTCAGGTTCCCATTTGAATTCTTGCCCTGGCTTTTCTCAGTGAGGGATTGTGACCTGAAAATAGGAGATGAAAGAAAAACTCTTCCTCCCTGAGCTGCTCATGGGAAGATTGTTTCATCATGGCAACAGAACGGAAACTAGAATAGTGGTTATATGATGTAACTATAGCTGAAGTGATGCCCTTGGGCCTTGTGGATAGGAAGGTCAGAAACTCCAGGATATTGTCTGACTGTAGCTTTCAGGTTTTCTTTTGTGTTGTGAGTGTGTCACTGTGGATCTCCCTTATTGACACTCTGACAGGCTTTTTTTCTTTCCTCAAATATCTCTCTATCTACTGCATTCTTACAACATACACACATGCATATTATTAGTATGTGTTTCTGTAAGCATATTAATTTTATCCTCTCTTCAATTTTCTGTGATAAACAGTTGAAAATATTTTGCACTTCTTGCACAGAAGTGCTTCTTCGAGGGGATATTTTGTGTTTCTTGAAGCACAGTTTTTAAAAACTGAAGAAGATTAAAATTGCCCAAATTTCTCTACTTTAAAAAAAAAGAGGAATTGGAGCTTTCATCCATGCAGCATCTACTTATTTGTTTACTTGTACATTCGTGTGTGTGTGTGTGTGTGTGTGAGAGAGAGAGAGAGAGAGAGAGAGAGAGAGAGAGAGAGACAGAGACAGAGACAGAGACAGAGACAGAGACAGAGACAGAGAGACAGAGAGAGAGACAGAGAGACTGAGACTGAGACAGAGGCAGACAGAGAGACAGAGAGACCGAGACAGAGACAGAGACAGAAAGACAGAGACACAGAGATAAAATGAGTCCTTCTCTGGTTCTCTTTGCTCTTAATAAGGTTTTACTTTTTAAATCAACAAATTGAAAGTGGCCTCTGTGGTTGCAACATAGCTCACATTTTCAATGTGTCTCCTGAGAAGGTGGACAGCTGTTGTCCATGCAGATATGCTATACTCAAGTGGAAGGAAATAAGAGAAGCCTTGGGTTCAATAAGTAAAATGGAGCATGTTTTATGCTTGGAAACACAGTGAATTTGTAAATCCAAGGCCTTATTTCTAGTTGGGATTATGCAAGGAACTCTCTCCGAAGAGTCTAAGACCAGGATCCATCATCTTTAGTCAGTGTGGTCCATATGGAAACAACAACAACAAAATAGCTACAGAAAAGAGAGGGGGGAGAGAAACAGAGAAACAGAGAGAGATAGACAGACACACACAGAGAGACAGAGAGACAGACAGACAGACAGACAGACAGGCAGGCAGACAGAGACAGACAGACAGACACAGAGACAGGGACAGAAAGATGTATCAAGAGACAGATACAGAGACAGACAGAAAGAATAGACAAGGACCACAAAAATCTAGATCCATTACCTGTTTTAGAAAGCATCATCTTATGTCTCATCTATATATTTTATTAGGAAGGGGTAGAAAGAAGACAGACCAGTTATAATACTACAAATTCCTTATTGATATGCCATAACTAATATTTATGTATCTCATCTATATAGACTAGCTAATAAAAAGTAGCAAAGAGAAGAAATACCATTATAACAGTACATCACCGGGCATTTTGCTGTGTTATATTAACATTGTTATTATTATTTTATTAAGAGTTGATTCTAATGTTTTATGTTTTTTCCAGAAAGGGAAAAATTTGATCTTCTCTTCAGTTTTGAATCCATGTAGAAAACAACAAGTTTTCATAAATACTTAAGAATTATGTTATGCAAACAGTAATAATACATGGCCTCAGATGAATGCTAGACAGCTTTCAGTGGTTTCTTTCTGGGGACGTCATCAACAGAACAATCCAGTTTCATCACCTTCAATAAAGTACCTTTTATGGATGGAAGAGAGAAGCTACCAGCACTTAAAGTTATCAAAGCAATCGCCAAGCAAGAGATGGATTCTCAGGTAGGTGTGGTGGTGCACACCTCTAATCCAAGCACTCCAGAGACAGAGGCAGACTGATTTTGTGTGTTCAAGGTCAGTCTGAACTACATAGGGAGTTCCAGGGCAGCCAGAACTACATAGTGAGACTCTGTCTCTAATAAGAAGAGATGAAAACAAGTCCACATGACATGACATGCAGAAAGCAAACAGATATAACTCATCAACAGAAACCTGATTGGGATTGGAAGTAGGCTATCCCAAATCAGGAGTCTAATTCTAGGGGTCCACTCCCATGGAGTGCAACTTCACCAAAAGCATTCAAAGTAAAATCTTCTTTTTATTATTTGCCCTATGAAAACATTTTTAAAAACATTTATTTACTTACTTTACATGTGTGTCACAGGTACATGAAACTGCCATGACACTCATATAAGGTAAGAGAATAATTTCCCATCTCACTTGCACAGAGCTAAAACCCCTCACCTGCATGGCCTGGGACCAACCAGCTTCTCCATCATCACTCAGCTTCTCTAACAAACCAGCTTCTCCATCACCACTCTGCTCCTCTAGTGTCTTCTTTAAGCAACTGAGTATGCCACACCTATCTTCTTCATCTCCTGGTGTTCAACTATGCTAGAAGTAAGCAGATTCCTTGTGCTTTCCCCTTTCCTTATGCTTTTTCTCACCTCTTGCTCATTTCCATGCTCAACCTTCTGGTTCCAGTTTGAATATTACCTCCCCCAGGAATCCCCCTTCCATACCCAAAGTCCTTTCTTGACTACTTCCATTGCACCCATCACCTATTTCTATGCTCTGTGAGACTTGCCCATTTCATATCAAGTATAAAGATAACAATGTATATTGTGACATGCATAAAAATATATACATTATGTTTATAGTGTATAGTAACTATAATTATATATATATGCATATAATTATAGATGATGTTCTATGTTTTGAACACTGATTCCAAAATGATTACGATTGTACTCAAATGAACACTTTTAGAATGAATTAAATTCATACAGTATGCTATGAAAGGAAGGTAACAGAGAGAATTCTGGCTCAATAATTAGTATACATGAAATAAATATGTTATTAATGCCAGTGAGATACTACAGATAGATGTCCCCAAGACAGGTAAAACCTATATTGAAGGACTGGCACTGGAATTCCAGTAGCTACTAAATTTTCATTTGCCTTTGAGCTCTTATGTGTAGAAAGGTAGTCCAATCTAGGGCCTAAGTTTAGTCCTCAAAGAACTTCTTGGATAAAAATTTAATGTAGAGAGCCGATTTCTGGAATTGGTGTCTACTGTAAGGATTTGCGCTTCAAGGACACAGTGAGGACACTCTTGTTAGGTCTGAGGATCAGACAAGAACAAAATCAGAGGAAGGTTGATGATGCAGAACCTGAAAAGCCTCCGATTTCTTCAGAGTTAGACAAGCGTCTCCAGCATGAAGTAGCTCTGGGCCTGTGGAAGGCGATGAAAAGGCTCTGACGATGAATTTTGAGAGATCTGAGGACAAGCCCCAAGGAAGTC
This sequence comes from Mus caroli, assembly GCF_978045245.1. Lineage (NCBI taxonomy): Eukaryota > Metazoa > Chordata > Mammalia > Rodentia > Muridae > Mus > Mus caroli. Next base: position 50,591,721 of record NW_028227266.1, read on the forward strand.
ATTATCCCATCAGACAATTCAATCATTAAGAATGCCTGGCTGATCTGACTAGTCTGCATGTTTCCAGAGGTTCATTTGTATGGTCTCTATATATGGACAATTGACATGAGGCCGGCAAGGCAAGAACAGATTCCCAAGTCTAATGTGTGCATTCACAGTTCCCTGGGAGATGCCCTACTTCTCCAGAAACAGAGTTACTTGCAAAATTCTTAACTCCAGAGCTTGAGTATTGGTCCTCTTGCTTTACAATATTATCTAAGGTATGTTGCATATATGATTTGGTCTGTAGCCTATACTATTAGGATACCTACTGAGTCAAAGAATCTCAGCATGATAAAAATTTATAGCTCTTCACTAGATACCATTATGATAGCATCTTTCATTTCTTCCAGATGGACAGATCATAGGTTCCATCAGAAACCCTTTTGGATAAGCTGGAAGGGAATTGTTTTTATAAAATAATTATATAATTTCCCAGTACAACTAGAAAATATCTCAGCTTTCAATTCAAGCAGACCCTGCAAACAAAACCATAGTGAAAGCCATAATAGAATCAGTAAGTCTACCACAGCGACCTAATAGGAAATTCATCACGGTGACCTCATAGAGAGTTGCATCCAGAAACCATTGATGTCAGTCCTGGCATGCATTCAGACTTCACTCAATTTTCCTTTATACTGACCTACTTTTCTTTCAACAGAGAAATGGAGGAGGGGCCCAGCAATGTTTCAAAAGCATGGTCCGTACTTGACTGACAAGGTCCTAAAGGAGTTTCTGCTGGATGTTCAATATTTTGACTTTAAGCCACAGTTTTGGCTTTGAGCTAACAGCTGTGAGGAGAGGCAGATGTGCTTTAGAAAGGAGGCAGGAAAAGGCTATTTAGAGAAAGGGGTCAGTTGTTTTTTCTTCTCCTGCTAATAGCTTTCATCACTCTATAGCCATCTGTTAAAATAGTTCCCTATTTTATTAAACCATAAGCTTCCTCTCAGTAGAATCTGTACCTCATGCACTTACCTAGCTCATGACATCTTAGAGAGAAAGCAGCCAATAAATGTTTGTTAAACAATGTATGTTAAACAACATAATATGTGTGTGTATAAATATTGATTTATATAAATCAATGTGTATATATATATATATATATATATACATGTATGTATATTGATTTCCCTAAAAGCACTATGTCAGAAAACCATTTACCCCTCCTCAATGTGGAGGAAATTATAAAGCAGCCTGTATTTTATCTTTAGCAGATTAAAAGCAAGTGTTCTCAGAAAGATAGTTTCCAAGAGGTTCTTTGGTCAGAGCACATCGAAAAGCAACTAACAGGCCATGCTGGAGGAATGTTCTCTATAAAATCTCTTCATATGCCTTCAGCCTTTTTTTTTTTTAACTAGAGACTCCCCTAAGTGACCACAGCCTTCCCTGGTGTAATTAGATGTTCTGGTCTAACAGAAATGAGGTCAGAGACATATAACATCTTGTAGATGGAACATGTACCCAGTGCTCAGCATACTGCTTCATGAGCATCATCTGTGCTGGAGTCTAAGTCCTCACAAAATCCAGGGCTTGCGAACAGGATATAACACAAAGATGTGGGACCTTGTCTTAGTGTTATGTGTGACTCAACCCTAAGAGCATCTTCTTCATGAATAGATGGAAGCATTGATAAGAGAGTTTGACTGAGAGAGCTTGTGCCTGTGTGTCCTTGGATTTTCTGCCAGGGTAGGACAGCTGCCCTCCTCTGAAAGATTCAGCACACAAGGCATCACTTTGAATGCAGAGACTAGATGTTCTCCAGACACTGAGCTTGCTGGTACCTCGCTCTGGGACTTACAGGCCCTACCACCAAAATAGAGTTTGTCTGAACTATTTTACAGTAGCAATACCAACAGGCTACAGCAGCCTCACTAGTCCTCAAACAGTCCAAAGAGATGGGAACTGGTGTTATTATTACAGGGCACCAAGAAGGGAAGTCCTGCTGAGACACACAGCTTCTCAGTGGGTATTCTGACACCAGAGTCCCACCTTTAGCCACATTTAATTCTTTTTGGTTTTACCTTATCTCAGCCCAACGACTACCACATGACTCTGTCACCATAAAGGCACAAAAAATATTTTGTGACAGAATGGTACTTTAGTAAGCAAACAAACTCTAATTGTCCCATTGAATCCTCTGGTTATCTTGAAGATACATAATATCAAGGGCAGGGGACAGAGGTGAGACAATGAGGGCTGTGTGGTGGCCACACATCAGTTTCAGATCAGGCAAGGATGAATTAACAGGATGTGTGGGATCATGGGAAATCTAATCACAAGGAAGTTGAGGCATCTGTCAGTGAAGACCTCCATCCCCTCACCATCCCCACTTCCCACCGACAGAGGCCTCCTTGCAGACAGTCTGGTGACCTCCCACTTTTCTCGAGGTCTCTATCTGCCTGACCATAATGAGCAATTTGCTCTAATCCATGAATAGAAATTGGAATTTTAATTCACTTTCGTGGCATTTTGAGAAGGGAGATGTTTAAACAATCTATTTGGTGTCCTCTGCTTCACTATTGAAGGTTAATCACTATCCAATATGCATACTTTAGCTCCAAAATGGGCTCTTGAGAAAATGGAATAATTAAGCCACAAGTGGCAATTACTTGCATTTTAGGAGGCTTCTTGCTGGAGAAACATTATTAAGTAATATCTTTCCTAAGTTGGCATCCGGCTCTCAACTTTCTCTTCACAAATGTGTGTGCCAGCTATAAATTTCTGTCAATTCTGCTTGGTATTGATAGCAGAAAGAAGTCATTACCACAGTGAAGGGTTTGAGATTGATATTTTATAATACACAATATATGCTATTCTACTTAATCCTCTTTGCTTCTGAAATTTGTTTCCACTTGGATATATTCTAAGCATATAAACATTGACTTATTAGAAATAACTCTGGCTGGGCAGTGGCGGTGCACACCTTTAATCCCAGCAGGCAGATTTCTGAGTTTGAGACCAGCCTGGTCTACAGAGTGAATTCCAGGACAGCCAGGGCTACACAGAGAAACCATGTCTCGGGAAAAAACAAAAAACAAAAACCAAAACCAAAATCAACCAACCAACAAACAAAAAAAGAATTAACTCTGACTTTTTGTTTACAAACATCTCTGTACTATCCAAATAAAGTTAATTCCTCATATTCATTTAAAATTCTCCATCCAAAAAATTAGTTGCTTTAAATATAATATGAATGGAAAAATAGGTTCAACCTAACAGATAGTGGGTACATCCATTGTACATTTACCAGTAGATACATGAGAAAAATAATTACAAAGAAACATACCAAGTGTCTGTGGGGAATGACCTAAGAAAGATTTTAATTAGCTCTTATCTTTTTCCTACTTTTTTATTTTTGCAATAAATACATGCTAATTTCAAACTTTTGTTACTGTCTTATGGATATCAATATTTTGTATGAGAAGAAGCTCTTATTTAAAATGCAAGCTCTATCAGTAGAACTGAATAATTCTGACTTATCCTACTTTTGGGGACTCTCACCAGGGATCAGCATGGTTACTAATTTTGTTGGGTAGCCAGTGTTCTCAGCAAAAGCACTGTAGACAAGTCAGGCAGGTGAGCAATTTGGAGTGGCAATAATGCTTCATGCATTGTGGGATGTTTCATAGTGTCCTTGGTGTCTACCCCTGATGCCAATAGCACCCATCTCTTTATTGTAACATCCTAAACATCTCCTGGCATCTTTAAATGTCCTTGGGCAGGAAAATTCGCCCCTTACTGAGAATCACTGGTGCTCAGTTTTCCAGTCCTTTTTTTCCCCTCTGGCTCAGTACACAAGCAGAATTGTACGACATATATGATAAAAATAAATGGTGTAATTATGTATACATTTACAACATGGTTTCCCTTCTTCAATGTTATATTACATTATCTTCTATAAGTTAATGTATATACTTCTTATATATCACACTAATAATCCAAAACAAGTGAAACTCAATGAAAATTTACAAAGAAGAAATGTATTTGACTGTAACCCAGTGACCATCAGCAAACCATTGCTTCACATGTAGTGTATGAGGCTAATCTGAGCATGTCCCACTCTTTGATGAAAGACAAAACACCTTGGAAGATGCTTCAACTGGAAGTCAGATTAGAAGGAAAGAATGAAGTAGATAATCATTCATGCAGAATATGGAGGAGAAAAAGGACAGAGAGCCTCGCATTGCATAGTGGTGTAAGACCAGTAAGAAGCTAGTCTGTGATTTTAAGTATTAATGTTTTCTCAATAGTGGCTGAGATTTGACACCAACCAGTTTTTTTTAATCCACTGTTATTCATCCAAACACACAACTACAAACCTCTTTTTAAAAAAAATAAATACAGAGATTCTGAATTACAATTAAGTTCATGTTTAACCTCTGAATTCAGAATTTATGTTTAGAGTCAGGAGAATAGCATAGTTGATGATGTTTGCCCAGCATATATGAGGCACTGGGTTCCTTTTCCAGAATCATAAAAACAAAACCAGACAAAGCCAGGCCATGGCTTAAAAATAGAACTAAATTAATTCTTCTCTACCAAAATGTAGCAGCCAACATTATCCAACAGTACAGACAATGTCCCAAGAAGCTTCCAGTCCTGGTGTACCTCTCTTGCTCCTTCTACCCCTTCCTTCCAGAGGTGACAAAGTCCCTGACTTTTTGGTTAATCATATTCTTGCTTGCTTTTCTTTGCTATCTATTCAATATTATCTGTGTATGCACCCCTAAACAGTATGTCTGTCTTGCCAATTATGACTTGATTGAGTGGGATGACATCTCATGTTCTTGTTCATCTTGCTTCTCTCTTTCACTGATCATGTGTATGAGAACTGTCTATAGTATTGACTGTAGAAATTATATGGTCATATTCATTATTGTAGGTATAGTACTAACTTTCCTTTCTTTCCCAATATATAGATGTCTCAATTTTTAAATATGACAAGAAATTGTGCAATATATATTTCCATTCATAGATTTGGGGATATCATATGCATAAGATTCCTTAGGACCCATGAATTAACCATACAGACATGTCATGGATTAAACATGGTTTCACATGATCGGTATATGTTCAAAGTCACATGAGCATGCTAAGGCAAGTTTACACCATTACCACCATGTGACTCTTCAAGGTATGCAGCCCCTGCCTTTAACACTGTGAAATGTTAACACTCTTAATTTAATCAATGGCCTAAAAATCTCTAAACAGAACCAGTATACGTGATATCATTTGAATAAACATTTCCTCACTTCTAGGAGGGAAAAGGGGAACTTCTTCCTTGACCATCAGGAACCTATGAGAAAATATAAAGAATGGGATTACTAAACCACATTATAACTGCGGTGGTGCAGACCAGAAAACACTTGAAATGCATCATCTTTATAATCACATATGTGTGCAGTTCTTCAAACAACTGCATAAAACAATTGTCAAATGTAGCTGATTAAAACAAACAGCCAGTGAGTGATTCGTTTCCACATTGAGAAAATGGAACTCATTTAACTTCTTGCCTGCCTCATCTGCTCTTTTACAATGACCCCCACATCAGCAACGTTGTCACCATGCACCTGCAGTCCAAGTTAGAAAGGATATTTTCATGGAATTTTCTCAACTCTTCATGACACACACTCAGTAATGTCCATTAGATCCCCTTCTCTCTGCCCCAACTTCAGTGTTGTATTCTGTCGTTCCCACTAAGCTTGCTGAGCACCACAACTGCTTCCCAATTGCTCTCTCTGAATCCACTGTATTTTAAACTTCAAAGTCAGAGAACTTATCTATTCCCATTTCTTTGTCAGATCTGTCACTTGGCACCACACCTAGTTAGTAAGTGAATGACTGAATTCACCCTTGCTTTTCTCTGGATCCCTCACCAAGATGATAGTCTCAAATAATAAATGTATCACATCATTTCCTTCTTTAAAATATTTCAATGACTCATTTTGCATTTTGATTAAAACTCAACGTTAGTTGCTATAGTTTATAGGGAATGTGGGTGCTCTGCCCACGGCTTAGCTCCTCTTCTGTGTCATTCACAGTATCTCTCCTGGGCGTTGTTTGATCTGGTTAGTCTGAATATCTAGAGCCTAGAACACTCTGCTCTCTTGACTCTGGGACCATGACATGGCTCATAGCTCTTATGACAGTTCTTTATCAATATTGTACCTCTCTTCTGCCAAGAAGGGTTGTGCTGTAGGGTTGTGCTTCTCTTCCTTGGGTCTGGGGTAGACACAGTCATCTCTTGTTGGACAACAGGATTTCAGCAGAAATGATGTGTGCATTTACAGATTCAGTGCATAAATCATCCATTCTCAATGATATATGCTCTCTCTATATATCTCTGTCTCCCATCTCTCTCACCCTGTGTGTCTGTCTCCCATCTCTCTCTCTCTCCTCTCCTTCCTCCCTCCTCCTCCTTTTGGTCCTCTTTGCCTTTTCTTATCACCCAGAAACCTCCCTTCTTCTCCTCTTCTTCTCCCCCTCCTCTAGATCTAAATTTCTTTATATATGTATATCTGGAATCAAGATACCTTTCTGATAAATTTTAAAATTGACTTTCCTTCTTGGTTTCACAATTCACTTTTATAATACCTGTTTATAAAGCACATGTCTTGTTTGCAAATTAAAAAACAAAACAACCAACCATTGGCTGTTAAAATTACTGTTAAAGAGAAGCTTTTAGTTCACAAGTGACATGCAGAGCAGGTGATTATGTGTCTGGCTTTGCTGGCAGCAGACTAAAGGCTTCTGGCTAGTTCTGAAATTATTCAGGATAGTTCCATGACCATTATCACTGCAGGGCTGCCTTTTGGAGTCTTGTTTTAAAGTGTGGGATAAAATGACCACTGAAAACAGCCATGCAGAGAGAGAGAGGAAGGGATGGGAACTTGGTTATCCTATTGGCATCTTTCCATGCTTCTTCCCTCTGTATCTCTCTCCCTTCTCTCTCACTTGCAACCAACCCCTCTTTCCTTCTTTGTGACATTCTCCTTTTGATGAGTACTAAAAACAGGAAATTAGGAAGCATTCCCTTTGGTAATAAGTAAGGAGAAGGGCCAGTAGCAGCCCTTTCTCCTCCCTACTCTCTGCAGCTCCTCCTCTTCTTCCATCTTTTTGGAGGTTAATTTTAAATACTATAAATGAAACAGTCACTTTGAAACCATGAGAATCCTTCTGAAAAAGAAAATTGTTTGGGCTTCTATGTGGCTTGTAGGACATGAAGTCAATGAAGTTCTTCCTTGGATCCACTGACCTTTTAAACAAGCAGAGATGAACTAGCAATCACAGATTTTCCAGATTCCTTTCTGTGATCTCTGTTCCCATATCTCTACCTGTGTCTCTCCACCGGAACTCGCATTTAGTGTCACTTATAGGGCTTTTTGATGAAGATGAAAATTTCTAAGAGCTCTCTAGGATTAGTTTGTCTAAAACAAAAAGAAATACCTTGGGGGACAGTTTAAACTACACAGTCAAAATGGCATTCAGACGTAACAGCTGGGGACATATAAGAGAACAGAGGATACTTTTCAACATATTACTAGGAGGAAGAAAAGATGCTTATATTGTTTCCCTCTCTTTACGCAGCCTACCAGCTCAATACATAGTACACATTTAATGAAACTAGATTTGATAGAGCTGGCAACTTCCAAGTTCTGCTACCTTGTGGAGCTATGATATTGTGATATGTACTCTTTTGAAAAAAACCTCAAAGGTTGTCAGTGTATTTTTAAGCATTTTTAATGTAGAAACCAAATTGTGTGTTGGGATCAAGTCTGCGAGCAAAAGGATTTTAGAGTCTGAATTTTGAACTCTTTCTCCACAACATTGTTTTCCTCTGAACCCCTCCAATACTTTCTTAACAACCTAGACAAAAGAAAGATTAGTCCAAAGGAAACTGGGAAGCAAATGTTACTGTCCACAATCTTCTTTTCTTGGGGATTATGTTTAAATCCTATTAAGGAGTTTATTCTAACAGCAGAAACTATCATATCCAAATGACTAAACTTTCCAAAATACAGTGCATATTTTCCAAATAATGATTAAATGAAACAGAGTCATATCAGCTCAACGATGCCTACATTGTAAAGAATGTCCAAAAAAAAAAAAACCCAGCTAATTACAGGAAAGCAATATTGATTCATTGATACCTCAATAATCAATGAATTTATTAGAAGGTTACTCAAGGCCAAGCCTCATACAGAAGGGGCATATCCGCCAATATTGAACTTGATTTCTATGCAAAGTTCTGTTGGTACCCTACTTGACAAAGATGGCTTGCAAAGCTTTGTCATCAGATGGAGGAACAAGGTTAACTTAACTCAAGGTTTCAGTAATCTTTAGATAGTCTCAAAATGAAATAGAATATACATAAAAAAACTACAGTTAGTAAATTCTAAATTACCACACCTAGTAAAACTTCCTACTGCTGTCTCTTACTGTCCTCAGTATCCTCGCTGCCGCCACTAGGAGGTAAACCCAACATTAGCAGTTATTGCAGCAAAAGGAGAAGGAAGCTGACACAAGCGTACCATTCAGAGAGAGCCCGTTAGGAGGAAGGAGACTGTGGAGGAGAAAGAGCCTTCAGAGAAATCTCTTAAAGGGGGCAATTTTCTAACCTTTTTGAGGTTCTGGGGTGAGGGTAGGAAGTTCATCACCATGTGATTTATTCTAGCCTAAACTGTGTGCCAAGAAGCCAGGTACTGGGTAGGGTCATATTTTATCTTGTGCTGTGATAGGAAGGGGCTGGAATTCTTTCTCTCCCCACTTTCTATCCTAACCTTCACAGCAGGGGCCTGTCAGACACAGGGTGAATGGGCCAATTTCTAAGAAAGGCTGGCAGTCAGGGGTCTATTATCTAATACCTATCAAGTCTATTTGACTTGTGTTTAACTTCTCTTCCACAATAGATCCAAATAATGGTAATTTTAAACCTCAGCTGAAGGGCAAGGGCTAAGTAATAGATTCATAATAACAGTTAAATTACTTGCAAAATGTTTTTGAAATTCAGTCTTCTGTACAGCGAAGGGAACCACTGGCAAAGTTAACCTCATATTAGCCAGCCAGTTTGCGATTCACTGTCTTCACACTGTTCTGTCTGGGTCAGCTGGTCACGTCTATCAGCAGGACAGGTGATAGGGCCTTCGGGTGTGGAGGGTTTTGGGTGTTATCAGGACTCTGAAAGAGAGATGCAAAGGACAGAGCCTGAGGAGGGTTAAGGAAAGGGCAACAGATGAAGAACTAGGCTGCCTAAGGAACTGTCTCATTTGATGCTAATGATGAGTTCCACCTCCCTCCCATTATCTTTCCTTCCATCCCACTACTGCCTTTCCCTCACTGATTCTTTCTCCTTCCTTCGCTTCCCTCCTTCCCTCCTTATACTGCTTGATTCTCTGCTTTTATTTATCTCTTTGTTGCTATGAGAAAAATCAAAACATAAAAGCCAATAATTTTACCTCGTCCATATGGCATGTCTATGATAAAACATGTTTAAATGTCCATATGCATATATATATGTGTGTGTATATATATGTGTGTGTGTGTGTGTGTGTATGACATAAAACATGTTTGAATGTCCACATGTGTGTATGTATATATATATATATATATATATATATATATATATATAATAAAATATGATGTTTAAATGACCCTATGCATACTGAAATGGTTATTATAGTGACCAAGAAAGTGTCCATTCTCCCACTTAGTTTGCCCCAACCCCTTGAATTGTGGCAAGATTACCTAAAAGTCTATGCCATTAGCAAAACTCTCACATGCAATATTGCTGTCTGTTGACCTAGTATTATATATGCATTAGAGCTTATTTTACATTGAGTTCTTCTTAGTCATAAACCATTGCTTTATCTGCTATAATCCTATTCTTCAAAGAGAATAAAGATCTACAGCAGGACAGGAGGAGACATCTACCCAGGGATACAGACTGGGAGCAAATGTGCCTTACGAATCACTCCAGGAGCAAGCCAAGGTCTTTTGGGTCATGCCTGCACTTGCCTGCTCTGTAAGCTCATGCATTTTTACTTCCACAGAAAGAGGATACCTTGTTGACTCTCAAACTGGCTATCATCTATTGTTCCTTCCAGCCACCAATTGAAAACAGTTCTGCTGTGTTTCCCAGTGCTCTGACATTTGAGTTTTGAACTGTAACGTACTCCTCTTTGACCAATGGGATTTTCCTCCCTGTTGCTAAACTGTACAGCTCGCTGCACTTTGCTGGGTTTACAAACTGTAAAAGTAGGGATGGTCTCCTTTGGGACTGATTATATTTTCCAAAAATTTGCATTTTTCATAGTATTAACTTACAAGAAGGTAATTTTTTTTCTTCAACTAAATACTGTTCTGTGTTTTCTAGGTCAAACTAAATAGAATAATAAAAATTCTTTAGGCATTTTTTTTTCTGTTAAGAAGGGATACAAGCATTAATTAACAAGTGTCTTTTCTGAGTGAGCTTCCCTAATGTCTCGTACCTACCCCAAGATAAATTTGCTTATCATTTTGCTTCAAGGCACCAAAGTTATTTGCTAAGTGCCAGTGAGTGCCCACCACTCAAAGCTGTTTACTTCACCACTAATAGCTGCAATTGTTTCTTTTTTAAAGGTAGTACTTGTATAAATGGAGATGTGACATATTTTTATAATCTAATAAAAGCTTATACCTTATGTGTATGAGGAGACCAAGTAAGGTAATTAATGAGGATCAGTCAGTGATCTCTGCACAAAATAAGACTTGAAGTAGACCTCGATTGTTTATCAGATGAACATTTAGAGGCAGTGCCTGGAACTTGGAACCTGGAATGCTACGTTTTCCCCGTGATGTTCACAGGTTTTAATAACTGTTTTGAACACACAAAAGGGAAGCATATTTTAGTTATGGCCTCAGAAAAGGAACATTCCAGAATCAATTTCTCTTATCAATAATTCAAACCAGTGAGGTGTCTTTGATTTAAATAAAATTAAAAAAAAAAAAGTCTAACCAATTTGTCAGCACAATGCTGGAAAGAACAAAGTTTCTCATTTGATTTCATTGACTTAATACATCCTGGGAATAACAAGTACCCCGCTCGTCCCCAAACACAGCGGAGAGAGATGCTTGCAGAACAGCTGCTTAATAGAGGAGCTGTCATTTGTTAAAAGAAATGTCTGCTTACATTTCCTTGGGCTCTTTAGGAGTAGGACCAAGCCAAGCATGGCATCATTTGTTTCTGTAAGCACAGCTATGGCGTTGTAAACAACCAAGAAGTAAATACCTGTCTGCTTTTCAGAAAAGACGCACCCCTTTTCACAAATGTAGTCTCCCAGGTCTTCTCAAATATGCAGTTGTCCTTTCGCCAAGTCAGGAAGGAAAGGACCATACATGATTCCCATGACCTTGCCTGGCAAGTGGCTGACTGCTTGACTTAATTCATACTGAGTGATCATGAATATTCATCTCATCCTATTTTTTCCTTGGGGTACGTGCTTCGTTTACTGAGCACTTATGATAACTTGCAGGACCCTGCAGCAACCAATAACGGAAGGCAAGTTCTGGTGTGAGATGAAAGTGAAGAGGCATAGGGAGGTGGGGTATAGTAAAAGATTAGCATTTCTCATGGAAGCAACTTAGAAGGGGGGTTCTAAGCAGAATTCGGGGAGGGTTGGGTTATGGTATGTTCTTCTGTAACTCCTCATGTGAGATGAACATACCAGTAGATTGACAGATCTACATGACTTCCCTCCCATATATCCCATATCCAATAAACAGTTTCGTAGGGAAAGCAGGTTGATTGGAGAAGAATCAATCAATAATTTAAAATGTTTTTAACCTCAACAGTAACTGATGCTGTGCAAAACAAAGTGAGAGTGACAGGATGCCATCATCGTCTGCTGTTCAAAGTGTTGGAAGTGGCAGTATTTAATACAGTAGAAAGGGTGTGGTTGTTTTGCCAACAACAATAATATACCTTTGTTGGAAGAAACAGCTTGACCAGGGTGGACTTGATACTCTGCTTCTGGGTCACTGAGCCTGCGCATACCCCTAAGGCTAAGATCTTAATCCTAACCTGAGGATAAGACTAATACAGTAAGAGGAAGAGACTCTCCCATCACATGAGCAATAAACCTCTTTCCAGTTGTACCAACTTGAGTCATGCTTTCCTAATTATTAGCATAACTGAATGAATGCTAGCCACTTCATCTAGTAAATCCGTAACACCTATTTGTACTGACAAGCTAGTTCTTGGCAATGCAAACTGGAAACAAGCTTTCCAGAAAGAAATCAACAAAATACACTAGAAATTAAAAAAAAATCATACATTTCTTTTAATCTGTAATCTCACTTTGGGCAGTTTATTCTAAGGAGACAATCATAGATAATCAAAGTTATGTATAAATGAATATTCATAGTAGTTATTTTTAAAAGATATAAATTAGAAATAAATAGTCAAAATGATCAACTTAATAGTTTTATATAACTAAAATTGGCCACATTGCCTGAAGCAATTATTAAAATTGTGCCTTTAATAATATTTAGCAATGGCCATGAATGAAAAAAAAGAAATACAACCCAATATAAAATAATTATTTTGGCTAGTGGGATTATAGGCAGATTTTATTTCCCTCTATGGACCTGTGTTTACCAAATTGTCTATAATGAACATGCATTAATTTCATCATGAAACGACATTGCTAGCACATATGATAGCCATATCCTCTCTCTCCTGGCTCTTAATCATCTCTGTCTTCCCATGGGCATACACTCTTCAAGAAACACTCCTCCAGGGCCCAATGATACACTGGCAGGAACTAGCAAACTCACAAAGCACCCCCCCCCATTCCCACTCTTCTCCATCTGAGCCATAAGGACACTGTTCTCAGCAGCCCACCTTTATTCTTCAAGGTATTTGTAAGCCAGCAGTTTGAGCTCAGCCTCCTTTCTTGAAATCAAGACTGAAGGAAAAAAGATCAGTGGAGCTTGTTGAGCTTCCTGCTCTACTGACCCCTGACAGTACCTCCAAATCACAAATGTTGGTAAAGATGCAAGGGTTATCTGTCCTAACTGGTTATCCAGCCTAGAGCTGGTGGCTACCTCAGTACAGCTTAAAGGATATGACAAGCAATTACTTAAAATCTCCCTTTTGCTTAAGTTTGAGACCTAGTACCCTTCCTTCATTGCCATAAAGGAATGGTCTTTCTTCTCTAGTTCTCTTTGCTCTTAAGAAATTAGATGTTTTTTTTTTTTTTAAAGAAATCAACAAATTGCAAGAGGCCTCAGTGGGTGCAACATCACATCTTCAATGTCTGTCCTGAGAAAAAGAACAGCTGTTGTCCATGCAGATGTGCTACACTTAAGTGGAGGAAAAACCTTGGGCTCAGTAAGTGAAGTGGAGCATGCTTTGTCCTGGGAGATACAAAGGATTTGTTAATCAGAGGCTCTAATATTTAGTTGGGGTTATGCTAGGGACTCTGCTTAAAGAATTTAAGACCAGGTTCCATCATCTTTTGTCAGGGTGGATGTGTTGGGCCCATATGGAAATAGCAAAAAATAGTTGAGGAAGAAAGAGAGAGAGGGGGGAGGGGGAGGAGGAGGGAGAAGTGAGGGGGGAGGGGGAGGGAGAGGGAGAGATATTGAGAAATGCAAAATTAAAGAATTGGTGACTCAGCCAGGTGGACGTACATGCCTATAACCCCAGCAGGATAGGACTAAGAATTTGAAGCCAACTTCAACCTATTATACAGGGTCAAGGCCAATCTGCTACATGAGACTTTACTTCAAAAGGAAAAAAAAAAACAAACAAACCAAGGGTGAGGTTGGGGGTTGGAGAACATGTAAACCTAACGATCAGATCTAGTGACATGCTTGACAGTCAAATGTGTTGCCTTGGCTCCCATCTCAGCTCTCCTACTTGCTAATTCCACACCCTTTTAATACTAGTTGGTTATACTCCCTGCTTTGAACACTGTCCTTTTTTATTAGCAATTCCTATCCATTGATGTTTAAGTAATTATAAATGGTTTTAAATGAGCAGTTCTACAACAGTCCCAATTTATCTCGTAGAACTTACTTTCTGGCTTTGTTTTTCCGCCGCGTGTGTGTGTGTGTGTGTGTGTGTGTGTGTGTGTGTATGTGTGTGTGTATTGGGGGGAATCCTCTTGTTCAAAGCCACACATATGATTCCAGCCAGCCATTGTTCATCTGGAGGTAGCTTCCTGCACATGGGTGTTCCACCAGAATGCTCCATTACTCCAAAAGGCTCTCACACTTAGCTGGTCAATTTTAATCGAATCCTTTGCCCACAAAGTATCAAAGGTGCAGACTCATCATTGCTCCATAAAGTTGCTCTCAGCTAATAAAAGGCATTTTATTTCAACTGTTACTCATATACCTACTGCAAATCTATTTCAATTACAAGAAGAATTTGTAAGGGAACGCTGTAAGGAGAAGCCCAACCATCAAACCCCTCTGCAGTAACTTCAACCCATTAAATCAGAACAATTTACTTGTCTTTCCTTGCAAGTGGGCGACAGTAAAGAACACTAGTTTAAGAGAGAAAGGCAAGGCGAAATTCTAATTAAATCTTTTCAAATACCTAGTATCATAATTTACTTTTGGCTTTGTGCAGGGGATATTTTTAAATGAAATTTCTGTGCAAGATAATCAAATGATTTAGGACTCTGTGCAACATCTCAATATATTAAGGGCAGTCATTCTGGCCACTTACTTCTTGTTACTTCCCCAGAGCAGCTGCTGCTCAGCTGGCGCATTAGCTGGCCGAAGGACCTTTCATATCATCAAGTGTAATTACCCTATATCCAGAGCTCAACACACAGACAGTGCTCACAAGCATATTTTTATTAAGAGTGGGCCCACCTGTTCCATTTCAGTGCAGACTCGATGCTCAGTTATAACAGTTTTGGAAGTCTACATAATCCAGCACTCATTAAGTCCCTCCATGGCAGTACTTGGGAGCTAAGTGTTTACCTATGGATTTCCAAAATCCATAGTTTCTAAGATTTGGGAATTCATGCGGCCTAAGAGATATAACTGACTCTTACTGCTTCTAGATCATTCAGTAATAAATCTTGACTCTCAAAGCTAAAAAAAAAGTGACTGAATACTCCGGCTTAATTCCAGTCAGTTTATAGTACCTTCCTGTGCACTGTGAAATGTAAGAGTACCTACGAGAGTGATAGTCACTGAGATTCATATGGCACCCAAGACTTTTTGGGAGACTGGGATATGGTTGGTGGAAAAAAAATGCCTATTTGGCATGGATTCTACACTCAACACTGTAATATAGACAGACAACAGACAGACAGACAGGCAGACAGACAGAGATAATAGAGCAATCTAATATATATCGTCTCTTCTATCTTTCTCAAGAACTGTAGAGGTAGAATTATCATTATGTCTACCTTGAAAAGAATAGCTGCACTTTGAGACCTGAGATACCTAGCCCTGGTAGTTTTAATCTATTCTCCCTTGTGTTATTAAAATCTAATTTTGGGAGCCAAAGAGATGGATTAGTAGTTATAAACATTTGCTGCTTTAACAGAGGCCTCATGGTCAGTTCTCAGCACCAGTATGATGGCTTACAACCACACATATCTCCACTCCAGGATATCTGCTGCCTTCTCCAGGCAAAACACAAACACACACACACACACACACACACACACACACACACACACACACACTGCACCTATATACATACAAGCAAACACTCATACTTATAAAATAAAAACAAATCTTTTTTTTTAAAGCCTCACTTTCTCGGTGATACAGCATGGCCATCAGTTACTTCATTCTCTGGTAATCATCACTAAGTTTGAAGCATTGCTGGGAAGTACTGCAGCATCATGGAAATTTTCTTTGTTTCCTATATCACAGCAACCCACCGGAGAAATTATTAGGCCTCCACACTCCCTCCTCCCCTTGCCTATGCTTCCCTGACAACAGAGGACAGTGCCTTTTCCCTTGGATACTGAATGAAGACACATACAAGGTCATGAGTCGCTCTTGTGTGCTCTATAAGAGTTCTATCTTAATGTTTTTCTCAGTCCCTCAAAAACTACTTTCCCATGTGCAAGAGTCCCATATTTGACCTTCTAAGGAGATAGTCTGGCTCTAGCTTCTTCCTTCCTTCCTTCATTCCTTCCTTCCTTCATTCCTTCCTTCCTTCATTCCTTCCTTCCTTTCTTTTTCTTTCTTTCTCTCTCTGTCTTTCTCTCTTTCTTTCTTCCTTTCCTTCTTTCTTTTTTAAGTTAGACAGTTTCTTTATTTACATTTTAAATGTTATCTCCTTTCCTATTTTCCTCTCCGAAAATCCCCTATCCACCCCCCCTTGCCCTGCTCCCCAGCCCACCCACTCCCACTTCCTGGAACTGGCATTCGCCTACACTGGGGCATAGAACCTTCACAAGACCAAGGGCCTCTCCTCCCATTGATGATGGACTAGGACATCCTCTGCTACATATGCAGCTAGAGACACAAGTCCCACTATGTGGGTTTTTTTGTTTTGTTTTGTTTTGTTTTGTTTTGTTTTTTTGGTGGTTTAGTCCCAGGGAGCTCTGGTGGTACTGGTTAGTTCATATAGTTGTTCCTCCTATACGGCTGCAAACCCCTTGGGAACTTTCTCTGGCTCCTTCATTGGGGACCCTGTGCTCTGTCCAATGGATGACTGTGAGCATCCACTTCTGTATTTGCCAGGCACTGGCAGACTGGCTCTAGTTTCTTATTGGATGTGCATGTAAAGAACACAGTCTTACATTCAGTAAGGTCTACCTAGTAACAGCCAAAGCTTTTTTTTTTTTTTAATTTTTAATATTTTTATTACATATTTTCCTCAATTACATTTCCAATGTTATCCCAAAAGTCCCCCATAGCGCCCCCCACTTCCCTACCCACCCATTCCCATTCTTTTGGCCCTGGCATTCCCCTATATTGGGGCATATAAAGTTTGCAAGTCCAATGGGCCTCTCTTTCCATTGATGGCCGACTAGACCATCTTTCGATACATATGCAGCTAGAGACAAGAGCTCCGGGGTTCTGGTTAGTACATCATGTTGTTCCAACAATAGGGTTGCAGATCCCTTTAGCTCCTTGGGTACTTTCTCTAGCTTCTCCATTGGGAGCCCTGTGATACATCCAATAGCTGACTGTGAACATCCACTCCTGTGTTTGCTAGGCCCCAGCATCATCTCACAAGAGACAGCTATATTTGGGTCCTTTCAGCAAAATCTTGCTAGTGTATGCAATGGTGTCAGCGTTTAGAAGCTGCTTATGGGATGGATCCCTGGATACGGCAGTCTCTAAATGGTCCATCCTTTCATCACAGCTATGAACTTTGTCTCTGTAACTCCAACAGCCAAAGCTTTATCTGACCTCAGAATTTATATTTGCTGCAATATCTTAATGACTAGCAATTATGCAATATATTAGTGACAGCTCAGGTTAAAAACAAATCTCTCTCTCTCTCTCTCTCTCTCTCTCTCTCTCTCTCTCTCTCTCTCTCTCTCTCTCTCTCTCTCTCCCTCGCCCTCTCTCCCCCACATCTCTTCTATCACCAAATCCTTCTTATTTTATCTTCCCATTATATCCAGATTCTGGTCTCGTTACTATCTACTATTGCTATAATTCTGGGCCAGAATTTTCTCACCTGGATTATTGGAAAACATGTCCCCACTGCCATTCCTGATCCTATACTTGCTTCTCGAGATAATATGCTCCATAAGGCAGCCCGTACTATCTCACTGACACATAAGGCAGATCATGCTTTCCGGCACTCGTGTTTTCCATCTGAAGTCATCTAACTTACAACATGCTTACCAAATACATTCAACACAGTCTGCATTCTAGTTACTCATATGATGACACATTTTTGTCCCCTATCTCACTTCATTCTAGCTGAATTGGCCTCTCATGTTATCCCTTAACAGAAAAAATAGCTTCCACCTCAGGGCATTTGCACATGCTGCCTGCTCGGCCTGCTATCTCTTTCACACCTTGAATCAGCTCCCCTTTTTTGCAGGATGCCTTCTCTACTCAGGCTATTTTAAAACAGAAGTTGCTTAGCTACTAGCCATTATCCCCTCCATACCCTGCCACCATTTATTTTCCTTCATCGCATCTCTACTTTCTGGTATACCATAGGATTCCTGCCTATCAGTACCTGGAGGGTAAACTTCAGGAGGTTTCTGTATGCATGTTTGCTGTTAGAGCTCTCAGATCCTGTAGCAGTCCTAGCTGAGACAAGGTGCTCAGCAAACATATGTCGAATAAAATATTGACTTTCCAGGGATTTTGCATAGAAGTATACAGGTACCCTTTCTATCAACCATGTTCTGAAAGTCCCTTTCCAGTGCTGGCTCTTTTGAACCCAAGACAGTGGCAAAGACAAGGCTCTACTTTTGAAAATGCAGACCATGATGATCTGAACAAAATTCCAGGTCATTTCACAGCAGCTTCCCCAAATAGTAGGTCATTTCTTTCTTTAACTGAGATCGCGACATTACCTTCTCTGATCACTGAAGGTCAAAGTCTCCAGATTTGTTTTGGCCCTGGGCATTTCAACTAGTTGTCACATCAGACCTTAGGGCATTTTGCTTTCAACAGCAACAAAGGTAGAATAAGTTTGTTCCTCTGCTCTCCTTCTTTGAAGACCTACTTCTCTGAAGCCATCTCTTGTCCCATAGATAATATCTTTCATTTTTCATATTCCTAATATCATTCCTGAAATATGTTATTGAACAAACTTGATTTTAAGTCTGTTTTCTTCCATTAGAGTAATGGCTAGTAGCTAAGCAACTTCTGTTTTAAAATATATATATATATATATATATATATATATATATATATACATATATATGTGTGTGTGTGTGTGTGTGTGTGTGTAGGACTTGGAATATAGCACATTCAGAAAATTCCAAAGGAATAGATGGAAGACAGTGACTAGTTGATCAAGTGTTGCTTTCTTGGGTCACAACCCATGAGGAAAGGCACCATGATGCCATAGTTAAACAGTGCAATCATTATCGCCAACGCCAGGTAACTATGCACCTGTTTGAAGCAGGTATCAGAGTCAATTGGAAAACAATGAGATTGAAAAGATAGGCATAATTTTCAACAGTTAAAAATAAAAACAGTATAAAGGCAAGTGGGGGGGCAAAGAAACCTGTAGCCAGAAAAGTGAAGATTAGCAGAGCAAAGTCCATGTCTTTAGGGAAAATATGAACATGGAATTAGGTTTGAAAGGATGACATAACTGAGGTGTAGTACAAAGAAGAGAGTGGGTCACAGGCACATTTGACCAGAGCCTAGTTTGAGAAACCATATGAATCCACGCTACATCGAGGCATAGATGGAATAAAGCCACTGAAAAAGGGAGAATTGTGTGAGGCTCCGACTGCTCATCAGAGGAGAACATGAATTCTTGATTTGGATGAGATGAAAAGAACTAGGTCTATCTCCTTACACATAAAGAATACATTATAACAAAATAGATATGTTACAGCTTTTAAAATGGGAAATGCCAAATTTAGTCCTCTATGTAAGTGTGTGTGTGTGTGTGTGTGTGTGTGTGTGTATGAAACAAGTGAACGGTGTATTACAATCATTCATAATGAATGCATGGAGGAAAGACACATTAGTAGTAAAAGGAAGAGTCAGATTTTAGCAATAGAAGCACTCAGTTAGCTGTCAGAGTTAGGAAAAGAGAAATGAAATATGACTCAGGTGTGTGATCTGAATAATTAATAATACTGTTTATGAAAATAAGGGCTATTGGAATTTGAGGTAACTAGGGGGTTGGAAAACGACTTTAATTTGTTGTATGTTAAGAAGAATATTTAAAAGGTCATCGTTAATAGATTTAAATCATATGGTCTTAAGATATGCCACATATGGACATTAAATTTGAAAGCAGTTAAGACTAAAAACTCTATCAACAAAATCAGCCAGATTCCCTGCCTTGAGTAGGCTCCTGTGTCTACTGACTTCTTTATTATTCAAGGCAGAAAAGACATACTTCCAACTTAGGAGAAGGTTCTATTCAACACCACTGAGCAAGAGTTCTCATATTCATTTGAGTAGTATTTGGAAAACGGTGAACTTATAAATGAGGGTGAAGAGTTTTAGGAAGAATTTGTTAATGAAAGAACAGAGGAAAGTACAGAATTGAAATAGAGAATTAGGAGTCAGAAGCAGAGAGTAAGGAGGGCAGAGATCAAGTGCACCTGGCCCTGAGGAACATGCCAGGAAAGGAACCAAGAGGCTTACAAGTTCAAGTAGGAGAGTGCTAAGAAGGGACCAGTGAACTTGGCAAGGTCAAGATTATTTGCCATCTTTTCAGGGTATTTCTAACAGCAAAGTGAGGATTTAGTCAAACCTCAGTGACCAAAGAGACATCCAAATGTTGCATTTTTCTTTCAAGAGTTTTGCAGTTCAAATGATTGGGTGGGGCTGGGGATGGACAGCTGTAATCAGCACTTGTGGGGCTGAGACAGTAAAAGCAACACATATTTTAGACCAGACAAGGCTATGTAGTGATCTTCAGGCTAGCCTAATCTTCATACCAAAATGGGAAAACAAACAAACAAAATGAGAAAAAAATACTTGGCAAAATCAAGTAAAACAATGGTCTTGGAGGGAAAAGACCTTAATGTATTTGTAAGTTAGAGATAAGAAGCTGCCTTGGAGTCAAATCAAGTTTTTAAAAATCAGATCTAGAAGGACGTAGAGGATATGGAAGGAGTTGGGTCACAGGCAAGGCTGGAGAGGCTGCTGTGGGAAGGATGGTGAACATTGTGATTGAGACTGAAGGAGCTGGAAAGTCAGAGGGGAGGAAGCTCATGACTGGGACTATTTGAGTTGCTGCTATGTTTACTGAATATCCAAGCCTGAAGAACCAAACATATGCAGGCCAGGAAAATGCCCCTCACTGTCTATTTAAGCAAAGTCTGACAGTCCAGCAGGGAGCCATCAGTGATCTAATGTTTGAGCCATCAATGGTCTAATGAATGTTAAGGCCATCACATTAACACATAAACCCCATTGATTTCTAGGGCTTCTAGCAAAGTTTGACCACATTAATATCCAACAGCTTCTGTTCTCAAGGATTCAGGGAACACCGATGGGGGCCATAGTTTTATTTCCCTTATCCCCTCAGAAGAAGAATGAAGAAAAAAAAATGTGTAGCATAAACAGTCAATTAGAGATGCTGTGAGCATGTGGATTGTGGCCATGAGGAGAGCCACCAGATGCAGCAGCTGCTTGATTACAAATGATGAGCATAACTCGGTCTCCTTAATGTGTGGAGAAGTTAAATAAGGAAGCTGAATCACAAAATTGCCCATGAGAAATTAGTTAGGCAGGAAGTGCTAACCTCCTTAGCCTATAATGCTAAGCCCATTCTGCAAGTCCACATCATTATCTCCCTGACTGCCTAAAGCTTGGTTTCCACCCTTGTCATTCAACTGACACCACAGTTGTAAAGGTCACCAGTGACTCCCTAACAGTTACATTCAGCACGCTTTCCTTATTTCTTTTTTTCTTGTCTCAATTTCTTTGAAACTCTCAAGACTACTAAGTGACTTCAATTTTGGAGATGTATACACTGGTTTCTATTAGGCTCTTATTATACTCTACTTCTTGGCAATTCTGCTTTTCAACTTTTCATGTAATGAGGATGTTCTCCAAAGAAAGGGCTAACCGCTAACCCCCATCTTCAAGGGGATCCAGGGCAAGGGGTATGGTGGAGGCAGGCAACAGAAAGCTGCTTGATATGGACAGCACTGGGAAGGAACAGCTGAACAGATCCTGGACAGATTGTTCCAGTGCCTCTAAGGATCAGTTGATCTCCAGACCCAAAGGGATATCTGTGACGTTCATTAGGCTTTGCAGAATAGCTTGTGTTGTAACTATCTAGGCCTGCCATTATATAATACATTATATATACAGTTTTGAGTATATATAAGCAAATGATTATGTATCTTGCCTATAAGTATTTTAGTTATTAAAATGACAGCAGAAGTTAACTTTGTTGTCTCCTGAACTAATGAGGCTAAACAAAGAAAGACAATAGAGCACAAATTCTACAGGCAAGTGCTGCAAACGTATCTTGCCCAAAACAGTGAATAGTGGATAGAACTAGAGAGACTTTCTGATCCTGCCAAATTTCTAGGACTGGAACTCCTTTTCAAAGTGGAAAAAGAGCAAAAAAGAGGTTCCTAATTGGTCGAAGCTATCTCTACATCTTTAACTTTCTATATTAAAGACCCTATTCCCATAATGCAATGGCCAGAACTTTGACATATGGAGCCATTATAGAGGGCTTTGTGGCCCACACCTCACCATATGACAGTGTAGAAGTTAATTTACTCTTCTAAGTTAATTAAAAATTTACTTGCAAATGCTGTAGCCACCCTTTAGGCCTTCATGAATGAAGGGCTTGCTTTAGATGGAACTGAAGGTCATAAGTTTGGGTTGGTTTTATTCGGCAGTCTGTCATCTTAATTCAGAGATCTCTTTTCCTTTACCATGATATCATCCAATAGAATTCCTAACTTTTCAATATAAATGGATTTTGAAAAGGAATATAACCATGCATTCTTGCAGATATATTTTCCTCTGTCCTGGGAGCTCCTGGAGCCATTGCTTAAGGTCTGCAGGAAGTTAGCTGATGTGAAACCCAAACTCAGCCACCTTCTTCCTGGGTTACTCAAGCATTTCCATTAGCCCCTCCATGCCTCCAGTCCCTCATCCTACAAATGAATATAAATATCAGCCAGCTTATTAGGCAAATGAAATGAGATCATTTGTGAAAATTTCTTAGAAACATATCTCTTCCACAGTAAACATCAATGTGCCAGCTATTGCATCGAGTCAAATTAGTTTCCATGTTTCTGATTTCTTCTATTGTTGCAGATGGATTGGAGGGAAATTAATAGAAAATTCTATAGGGATTGAGAGTATATTAAAAATTCAAAGTTATGCATAGCACTGTGAGCCAGAAACCTTAAAAAGCACACCTTTTGATGTTTTCTTTCAGAATTTCTCTGTGCATATGCATATGTATATGCATACCTGCTGGCTCATATGCAGTTGAGCAATTTCTTTTTAACTTATTCTTGTGTTATCCTTTCTCAGTTAGAAAGTATTACACAGAATTGGCCAAAAAGCTATATCCTTCCTCCCAAAGTTCAGGGATCAATGTAGAAGCAGGGGAAGAAAGAGTGTAAGAGCCAGAGGTGATGAGTAGATGACTTTCAAGGACTAGTGTCTTCAGTAACAGCTTCGAGGCTGCACATCTGAACTCAAAGTCCTTGGGGCCAAAAGTCTTTGAGTCCTTGGACTCAAAGTCTCAGGCCAGACTACATCCAAACAAGGAGAGGGAAGCTGGGTACATACCCCCACTCCTAGTCATGGAGTCATTGGCAACAGTTAGCTTCTGCAGGAGAGACAGTTTTCCTTAAGAGTGTTGCTCCTGGTAAGTGGATCACTTCTCAGTGGAAAACTAATATTTGGGCAAGATTAATTGGTTTTGAAGGATTTAACAAACCAAAAAAGGATACACAGTTGAGTGGGTTAGGGAATAGGGATAGATCTTGAAAGAGCTGGGGGCTGAATATTATCAAAACATGGTGTATGAAACTCAAATAAGTTTAAAGAATGATCATAATGTATTTCTACCATTTCATTAAAATCTAATGTTGAAAGAGATTTTAACTGTAAATCCATGAATATGCTAATCATAAATCATGATTTATTTGAAAGCAACAGTAAGCAATTTAAGAAACCACTACTTCTGTTTTCCCATAAGTCATGAAATCTTTGCCATCAGAGTTATTTTTGAGCTTTGTGGTCAGCACTGAGAAAATAAAGGGAAAATTCCTTTCTGTGTCCTCTTTAATCTCTCCCTGCTTCCCCACACTTGGAAGTTGCAGGCTTCCCACTTCCTCTGACAGGCATTACACAAGCAACATTAAGCTCCAAATCTGGAGCCATGCATGGAATGAAATCTAGAAAGAAAAAAGTCACATCTCTGAGGCATGTCTTTGACACCCACAGAGTAATGCAAAATCTACGGAGAGTGACTTCCTTAGAAACATCTGGTCAACCTCATTCTTTGTCATGGTTTTAAGGCAATAGGAACCTTTCTTTTTAACCTTTCTAATGATTTAAACAGTGTGCACTGGGCCTGTGATGGCTAAGTTTTCTTGTCACACTTGACTGGAGTTTAGAACTATCTAGCACCTACAAACACCTCTGGGCATGTATGTAAGGGTTCTTTCAGAGAAGGTTAATTAAGGAAAGAAGACTCTAGAACCCCTAGATTGATTTAAAAAGGGAAACAGCCCTGCTTACTGACTGGATACAAAGAGACCAGGCACATGTCTTCCTACCATGACAGACTTCATTCCTCTTAAACCAGGAGCCAATGTATGTACCTTTGCTTTCAGTTGCTTCTGTTGGGTATTTAGTCCTGACAGTGAGACAAGTAACTGACACACAGTGCATTCTGCCTCTTACTTGTGCCCTTTCCAAATACTTTATTGAAGTTCTTGAAATAGGCAAGTGAATTTCATTTGCAAAGCCCATTTTGTCACTTTCATTCTATTTTAATGAATATTCTTGAGGACCTCCTAGTTGTAAGGCATTCATTCACTAAGTGCTCTGAGGAGGAAAGAAATACAAGCAAACATCAAAGGTAACCAAGAAGGTTGCTCTGCCCTTGAAGAGTTTAAAATCTTGTAGAAAGCAATAGGACACATGAACAAATAACTCCAACAGGGGCAAAATGAAACGAGGCTTAACAAATGAGCCTGCATTGTACTAAATAGCCGAAAAGGAAAAAAGAAAAATATTTCACCAAAGAGAGGTCAGATTGGAACTAAGCCTGGAAGGATTTTAATAAGGGGAAGTGGAAGAAAAAAAAGCAGAGAGACCATTATTAAGTTCCCGCTAGGCATTTTAACTCTGAGTCTGGGAAAACATCAAAGGCATTTGTGTGTGTTATTATATTTAATCCTGAAATAGCACACTTTAACTAGGTATCTTTAGTGCTTGGCTGACGGAGAACAACAGCCATCAATTAAGTCCAGGCCTATAAGCAACAATTCTGGGATTTAAATAAGACTGTGGTCAGGGGGGGGGAGGCAGAAACCCTGCCTGAGTAGGGCCACAAGCCTCTTCCGGTCAGAAAAGCACCGGGGTAGCTAGGGGGCAGGGTCGGCTGACACTCGCCAGCTACCCACAACACCCGCCACAGGATCTTAAGACTTCTGGTGAGTGGAACACAGCTTCTGCTCCAATCTTTAAACAGTGACAACAACAACAACTAACCCCAGAGAATACCAGATGGTGAAAGGTAAACGTAATAATCTTACTAACAGAAAGCAAGAACACTCACCATCATCAGAACCCAGCACTCCCACTTCTCCCAGTCCAGGGCACCCCAAAACACCGGAAAAGCTAGACACGAATCTAAAAGCATATCTCATGATGATGGTAGAGGACTTCAAGAAGGACTTTAATAACACACTTAAAGAAATACAAAGGAACACTGGTAAACAGGTAGAAGACATTAAAGAGGAAGCACAAAACTCCCTTAAAGAATTGCAGGAGAACACTGCTAAAGAGTTACAAATCCTTAAAGAAAAACAGGATAACATAATCAAACAGGTAGAAGTCCTTAAAGAAAAACAGGAAAACACATCCAAACAGATGATGGAAATGAACAAAACCATACTAGACCTAAAAAGGGAAGTAGACACAATAAAGAAAACCCAAAATGAGGCAACATTGGAGATAGAAACCCTAGGAAAGAAATCTGGAACCATAGATACAAGCATCAGCAACAGAATACAAGAGATGGAAGAGAGAATCTCAGGTGCAGAAGATTCCATAGAGAACATCGGCACAACAATCAAGGAAAATGTAAAACGCAAAAAGATCCTAACTCAAAACATCCAAGAAATACAGGACACAATGAGAAGACCAAACCTACGGATAATAGGAGTGGATGAGAATGAAGATTTTCAACTCAAAGGACCAGCAAACATCTTCAACAAAATTATAGAAGAAAACTTCCAAAATCTAAAGAAAGAGATGCCCATGAACATACAAGAAGCCTACAGAACTCCAAATAGACTGGACCAGAAAAGAAATACCTCCCGACACATAATAATCAGAACAACAAATGCTCTAAAAAAATATAGAATACTAAAAGCAGTAAGAGAAAAAGGCCAAGTAACATATAAAGGCAAGCCTATCAGAATTACACCAGATTTTTCACCAGAGACTATGAAAGCCAGAAGAATCTGGACGGATGTTATACAGACACTAAAAGAACACAAATTCCAGCCCAGGCTACTATACCCAGCCAAACTCTCAATTAACATAGATGGAGAAACCAAAGTATTCCACGACAAAACAAAATTCACACATTATCTCTCCACGAATCCAGCCCTTCAAAGGATAATAACAGAAAAAAACCAATACAAGGACAGGAACCACGCCCTAGAAACAACAAGAAGGTAATCCCTCAACAAGCCTAAAAGAAGACAGCCACAAGAACAGAATGCCAACTTTAACAACAAAAATAACAGGAAACAACAATTACTTTTCCTTAATATCTCTCAATATCAATGGACTCAACTCCCCGATAAAAAGACATAGACTCACAAACTGGCTACACAAACAAGACCCAACATTTTGCTGCTTACAGGAAACTCATCTCAGACAAAAAGATAGACACTACCTCAGAATGAAAGGCTGGAAAACAATTTTCCAAGCAAATGGTATGAAGAAACAAGCTGGAGTAGCCATTCTAATATCTGATAAGATTGACTTCCAACCCAAAGTCATTAAAAAAGACAGGGAGGGACACTTCATACTCATCAAAGGTAAAATCCTCCAAGAGGAACTATCAATCCTGAATATCTATGCTCCAAATACAAAGGCAGCCACATTCATTAAAGAAACTTTAGTAAATCTCAAAGCACACATTGCACCTCATACAATAATAGTGGGAGACTTCAACACACCACTTTCACCAATGGACAGATCATGGAAACAGAAACTAAACAGGGACACAGTGAAACTAACAAATTATGAATCAAATGGATCTGGCAGATATCTACAGAACATTCTATCCTAAAACAAAAGGATATATCTTCTTCTCAGCACCTCATGGTACCTTCTCCAAAATTGACCACATAATTGGTCACAAAACAGGCCTCAACAGATACAAAAATATTGAAATTGTCCCATGCATCCTATCAGATCACCATGGACTAAGGCTGATCTTCAATAACAAAATAAATAATAGAAAGCCAACCTTCACGTGGAAACTGAACAACACTCTTCTCAATGATACCTTGGTCAAAGGAGGAATAAAGAAAGAAATTAAGGACTTTTTAGAGTTCAATGAAAATGAAGCCACAACATACCCAAACTTATGGGACGCAATGAAAGCATTTCTAAGAGGAAAACTCATAGCTCTGAGTGCCTCCAAAAGGAAACTAGAGAGAGCACACATTAGCAGCTTGACAACATACCTAAAAGCACTAGAACAAAAGGAAGCAAATTCACCCAAGAGGAGTAGATGGCAGGAAATAATCAAACTCAGGGGCAAAATCAACCAAGTGGAAACAAGAAGAACTATTCAAAGAATCAACCAATCAAGGAGCTGGTTCTTTGAGAAAATCAACAAGATAGATAAACCCTTAGCCAGACTCACTAGAGGGCACAGGGAAATCATCCTAATTAACAAAATCAGAAATGAAAAAGGAGACATAACAACAGATCCTGAAGACATCCAAAACACCATCAGATCCTTCTACCAAAGGCTATACTCAACAAAACTGGAGAAACTGGATGAAATGGAGAAGTTCCTAGACAGATACCAGGTACCAAAGTTGAATCAAGATCAGGTTAATGATCTAAACAGCCCTATATCCTCCAAAGAAATAGAAGCAGTCATTAATAGTCTCCCAACTAAAAAAGGCCCAGGACCAGATGGGTTTAGTGCAGAGTTCTATCAGACCTTCAAAGAAGATCTAATCCCAGTTCTTCACAAACTATTCCACAAAATAGAAACAGAAGGTACTCTACCCAACTCATTCTATGAAGCCACAATTACTCTGATACCTAAACCACAAAAAGACCCAACAAAGATAGAAAACTTCAGACCAATATCCCTTATGAATATTGATGCAAAAATCCTCAATAAGGTTCTTGCTAACCGAATCCAAGAACACATCAAAACAATCATCCATCCTGACCAAGTAGGTTTCATCCCAGGGATGCAGGGATGGTTCAATATACGGAAATCCATCAACGTAATCCAGTATATAAACAAACTCAAAGACAAAAACCACATGGCCATCTCGTTAGATGCGGAAAAAGCATTTGACAAGATCCAACACCCATTCATGATAAAAGTCTTGGAAAGATCAGGAATTCAAGGCCCATACCTTAACATGATAAAAGCAATCTACAGCAAACCAGTAGCCAACATCAAAGTAAATGGTGAGAAGCTTGAAGCAATCCCTCTAAAATCAGGGACTAGACAAGGCTGTCCACTTTCTCCATACCTATTCAACATTGTACTTGAAGTCCTAGCCAGAGCAATTCGACAACAAAAGGAGATCAAAGGGATAAAAATTGGAAAAGATGAAGTCAAAATATCACTTTTTGCAGATGATATGATAGTATATATAAGTGACCCTAAAAATTCCACCAGAGAACTCCTAAACCTGATAAACAGCTTCGGTGAAGTAGCTGGATATAAAATTAACTCAAACAAATCAATGGCCTTTCTCTACACAAAGAATAAACAGGCTGAGAAAGAAATTAGGGAAACAACACCCTTCTCAATAGTCACAAATAATATAAAATATCTTGGCGTGACTCTAACTAAGGAAGTGAAAGATCTGTATAATAAAAACTTCAAGTCTCTGAAGAAAGAAATTATAGAAGATCTCAGAAGATGGAAAGATCTCCCATGCTCATGGATTGGCAGGATCAACATTGTAAAAATGGCTATCTTGCCAAAAGCAATCTACAGATTCAATGCAATCCCCATCAAAATTCCAAATCAATTCTTCAACGAATTAGAAAGCGCAATCTGCAAATTCATCTGGAATAACAAAAAACCTAGGATAGCAAAAACTCTTCTCAAGGATAAAAGAACCTCTGGTGGAATCACCATGCTGGACCTAAAGCTCTACTACAGAGCAATTGTGATAAAAACTGCATGGTACTGGTATAGTGACAGACAAATAGACCAATGGAATAGAATTGAAGACCCAGAAATGAACCCACACACCTACGGTCACTTGATCTTCGACAAGGGAGCTAAAAACATCCAGTGGAAGAAAGACAGCATTTTCAACAAATGGTGCTGGCACAACTGGTTGTTAACATGTAGAAGAATACGAATCGATCCATTCCTATCTCCTTGTACTAAGGTCAAGTCTAAGTGGATCAAGGAACTTCACATAAAACCAGAGACACTGAAACTTATAGAGGAGAAAGTGGGGAAAAGCCTTGAAGATATGGGCACAGGGGAAAAATTCTTGAATAGAACAGTAATGGCTTGTGCTGTAAGATCGAGTATTGACAAGTGGGACCTCATGAAACTGCAAAGCTTCTGCAAGGCTAAAGACACCATCAATAAGACAAAAAAACCACCAACAGATTGGGAAAGGATCTTCACCTATCCTAAATCAGATAAGGGACTAATATCCAATATATATAAAGAACTCAAGAAGGTGGACTCCAGAAAGTCAAATAACCCCATTAAAAATGGGGCCCAGAACTGAACAAAGAATTCTCACCTGAGGAATACCGAATGGCAGAGAAGCACCTAAAAAAATGTTCAACATCCTTAATCATCAGGGAAATGTAAATCAAAACAACCCTGAGATTCCACCTCACACCAGTCAGAATGGCTAAGATCAAAAATTCAGGTGACAGCAGATGCTGGCGAGGATGTGGAGAAAGAGGAACACTCCTCCATTGTTGGTGGGATTGCAAGCTTGTACAACCACTCTGGAAATCAGTCTGGCGGTTCCTCAGAAAATTGGACATAGTACTACCGGAGGATCCAGCAATACCTCTCCTGGGCATATATCCAGAAGATGTCCCAACCGGTAAAAAGGACACATGCTCCACTATGCTCATAGCAGCCCTATTTATAATAGCCAGAAGCTGGAAAGAACCCAGATGTCCCTCAACAGAGGAATGGATACAGAAATTATGGTACATTTACACAATGGAGTACTACTCAGCTATTAAAAAGAATGAATTTATGAAATTCCTATCCAAATGGATGGACCTGGAGGGCATCATCTTGAGTGAGGTAACACAATCACAAAAGAACTCACACAATATGTATTCACTGATAAGTGGATATTAGCCCAAAACTTAGGATACCCAAGATATAAAATACAATTTGATAAACGCATGAAACTCAAGAAGAATGAAGACCAAAGTGTGGACACTGTGCCCCTTCTTAGAATTGGGAACAAAACACCCAGGGAAGGAGTTACAGAGACAAAGTTCGTAGCTGTGATGAAAGGATGGACCATTTAGAGACTGCGGTATCCAGGATCCATCCCATAATCAGCTTCTAAACGCTGACACCATTGCATACATGAGCAAGATTTTGCTGAAAGGACCCAAATATAGCTGTCTCTTGTGAGACGATGCCGGGGCCTAGCAAACACAGGAGTGGATGTTCACAGTCAGCTATTGGATGTATCACAGGGCTCCCAATGGAGAAGCTAGAGAAAATACCCAAGGAGCTAAAGGGATCTGCAACCCTATTGTTGGAACAACATGATGTACTAACCAGAACCCCGGAGCTCTTGTCTCTAGCTGCATATGTATCGAAAGATGGCCTATTCGGCCATCACTGGAAAGAGAGGCCCATTGGACTTGCCAACTTTATATGCCCCAATATAGGGGAATGCCAGGGCCAAAAGAATGGGAATGGGTGGGTAGGGAAGTGGGAGGCGCTATGGGGGACTTTTGGGATAGAATTGGAAATGTAATTGAGGAAAATATGTAATAAAAATATTAAAAATTAAAAAAAAATAAAAAAATAAAAAAAAGACTGTGGTCGGTTGCGTGTCTGCCTTAAGACATTCACGACCCAGCAAACAACACGGGAAAGAACATGAAGGTATGAGAGGCATGCGCAGAAAGTTGCTTTTGCTACTTGGTAATTGGTCAAGGTATTGTATCTTTAAATGAAAATAACAATAAAGAGTCCATGGTAGCAGGAGCACCTTTTACCCTAAAAGGTAGCGAAGGTAAGTCTCTTTCAGGTAAGTAACAAATGAGCCTCCAAATCTCAAGTGCCCAGTGTATGCAGAGTTACCTCTTCACCATCCTTAGTGTGTTTAATGTTGGTCGTAATGTTAATAAGCTGCCTCAAAGTTCTTGGTTAGTTCACACCTTTGCATAATTTCTCTCATCCAAGTTGAGCCTGGTGAGACCCAGGGGCTCCTCTATAGTACTGGTAATTTGTTGGTGATTTATAACATCTGCCATGTATACAAGTCAATGTAGCCATAGGAAAGAGAATGTAGACAACTCAGGCTCTCTTTGCCCTTCTGAGCTTTGGTCTTTAAGTTGCATACTCCACACATGACCCTTAGCTCTCAGCCAGATCTAAGACTGTGTATTACTCACCTTCCTCTACCACTGCCTTCCTATGTGCCCAGGAGGAAGAAAGTAAAGAATCTGTGAATGATTTCTAGTATATAAAACAACAGCAATTTATACCAAATATAATTCATATATTGTATGCTATATAAATCAGCTCTTTCACAATGGCAGTGTATTGGATTTATAATATGTTATATAATTTTATTTATAGATAGATATGTAAATTACATAAATTACTATGTATTTATATATTATACATAAATTATTACATTTAATATATATTGACATTGCATATAATTATATATACTACAAATTAGTGTACACATATACCACATGCCTATTATATATGATATGCAATATGTGCCAGAATAGAAAATTCATAATCAACATGGGTAAGTTAATAATAAATGAGAGGCAGAGGAAAGTTAAAAGGGTTTATTTCTATTCCTTCTATATTCCTTTCAAAAATATTATTCATAATTTCAGTAATATCTCCACTTGGGATAATAACATATTAAATTGATAATGGTAGCTCACAATAATTTTTAAATAGCTATTGATTGTAAAAGGCAAGGTGTCTGTCCAAGGACATAGAATAGAAAATTGATTACTGAGGACATGGAAAATGTTAATGTAAGATGGTATATGAAATAAATTTCTAGTTCAACATACAACTCTTCACTTTCACTCAGTAGATAGAAGAGAGCAGGTGTCTTGAGAGAATTGATATATTAGTCAGGGTTCTTTGGGGAGATGAAACCAATAGAATATATTAAAAGGAGATTAATTAGAGTACCTCATAGAATATGGTCCAGATAATTCAACAATGGTTGCCTCACACTGGAAAGACCAACAATTCTTCAGGAATCCTTCAAATCTTTGGTACTAGATTAAGACTGCTGAACTGGGTGAGGATTCTCAGTGACAGATGACCAAGGACCTGGACCAAGCAGTGGAGTACAAGCTATAGCACAGATGCCACTACCTGGCCTTAAGAGTCTGAAGGCTTTAAGTCTATGGAGACCAAGAGCCTTCACATGGTTTTTACAGCATTTTCTTTTCATCAGGGGTCAGCCCTAAGAGTTATCTTTATAAAATCTGAGAGAAATATCAACTTCATCTCCTGGTCACTAGTGAACAAAAGCAGTAACAGAAAAGACTCCTGAAGTCTCTAGACAGCAAATCCAGGAAGAAGGGCAGATGGGGATGAAACATGAGAGTGCTGGCTGGGAAGTATCCCAGAGTATGGGATAGCAGTGCACCCCTGGGGAGAGACAACAGGGAATTACCATAGATGACCAAAGATAAGCAGAGACAGAAAGCAAAATACCATTGGAGAAACCAGGTCTTCTGCTCAGTCCATTGAAGTGTCTGTCTCTCATGATAACACCAATAATGACAGCCTAGCAGACAGTGCATGTTATGTTTCACAGGACAAAGGTTAGCAGTCCTCTTAATCATGAAGGTTGATTGCTAGGCTGAGCAATGTCCACAAATTGCCACTAGCCAGATCGTGGCATCAGAAACACAATTAGGAAGGCAGTAGAGGAGAGAGGGATAGGGTGATGGAGAGGTACTAACAGAAAATAAAGATGGAGATGAAAATTTTCTATAAATTATTCCTAATACACCAAGTCCATGGCCCGTCATAAGGCCTAATGGAAACACAAGTTACCATACAGGCACACTACCATAATTTTACACACTCACAGTTACTGCATGAGTAGGCTAAGCTTGACAAAGTATTTCTATACAAACAAGTTTGGTGAGGAGGCACAAAATAAAAAAGTAAGCCCTTCCACTTACATAGCTACTGGTATAACTGGAAAGTGTGTTCACTGCACAAGAGCACTGTGATAAGTTAAGCTGTGTAGACCAAAGCCTGGAACAGAGAATGTGGTGCAAATAATCTACTGAGCTTCAGGGGGAAATTCATTAACAAGTGAGCTAAGCAGAGGCGATTAGGGTGAAGAGCCAATGTTATTGGTTAATAACCTCAAGGAAAGTCTGACTTTGGTGTTGTTCACAATGGATAGGACTCTGGGGCACATTATACCATAAACTGTATCTTCCTAAAGACAAGAAACTCTGTCTTAGTTATATATTGGCTATAAGCTGTCCTTGAGGTGGGGTCTTAGCCTCCCAAGCCAGGTGGCACCCATCCATGGAGATCAACCTTTGAGAGAAGTGGCAACTGTGACCCTTAACTGCTATGGTAGTTGGTTGTGCTAACTTGGCTAAGATGAAGGCCCTAGCTAAGCCATCAAAATAAAAGACAACCCCACCCCCAAAACCCTAACAACAACAACAGCAAACAAACAAACACACACACAAACACACAAACAAAAAACAAGAAAACCTCTGTTGCTTCCCAGGCAATTTGTAGAAATAGTCATACTCTACTGCTTCTCTAAGTATGCAAGATTCATTCTCCTGAGTGATCTAGTAGGTCTGGTGCCATTATTTGCAAGGCATCAAGAGCAGGATTGCCTTGCCCATGTTGAGAGTCACTTCCTTCCCTGATGACCTGCCCTGTGGACTTTGACCTTCTCCAGCCAGCGTGTAGCCAACTAAACCATCTCATTGTAGTTAGTTCTTTATTTTGTGTCTATTTCCCTAAAAGATCCTGGAACCCTGACACAGCTAGTATTCATCACTGTTTAAATGTGCTGTCCAGGGAAGTGACTCTACCCCCACAATCTAGTAAGCCATTGGAAAGAGGTATGATGAAAGCTGTTAGCATCTTCTAAGTCAAGGGCCACATGGAATATGCTCAGCCAACAGGAAGGAATGAGTTTGCTCTTGAGCCATGTGCTACTGTGAGCAAGAGAGGGACCTTTTTGTTCTTGCTTTTGACTTGTCTATCTGCAGGTAGCCAAAACACAGAAGGACATCTCTGTTGAAATGTAGCACAGAGGTTACTCATTTGTCGGCAACTTACTTTATATGCTTCCAGAAAGAAGCCAGTAACCTCCCAATTTCTTTAAACTTTAGGATACAACAGTGATTGATGCCTTTGAGGTTCTTGACTTTTCCTTTGCATCTTGTACTTGTATTTAAACAGACAGCATGGCAAGTGATACAAAATGTGACTGTTTTCTGCTTGAGACCTAGTTATCATTGCTAATCTTCATTGATGACCTGGTTGGAGATAGACTCACTTAGGAGATATGCCCGTGTGTGTCTATGAGGGTGTTTCCAGAATGACCTGAGGATGGAAGACCCACTTTGAATGTAGGTGGCATTGCCATATACTGGGCTCTTAGACTAAATAAAAGAGGACAGAAAAGCAAACAAGCCAAATGCCAGCATCCTCCTCTCTCTGGTTTTGCCCATGGAGGCATTATCATCTGCCTCATACTCTCTCTGTTGTATGTCCCTTAGCCAGTGAAATGGACCGTAGATAAAACTGAAGGCCCACATGATCTTCCTTCCTTAAGTTACTTTTCTCAGGTAAGTCATCACAGAAAAAAAGATTAATTAATATACTCAGTGTAGAAAATGTAAAGATGAACAACCTGGTGTTTCACCTGGAAACATCATAAAAGGAACAGAATTTCTAATGGCATCATTGTTAAACCAGAAAATATGAGGATTTCACATGATACCGAATGCAATATAAAGCAATCACTAAGAATAACATATATCTCTGATCTTTGAAATATGGGCACTATCCAAAAGCTCAAGCTGAGACAATGAGAAGCACAGGGAGATAGATAGCAAGACAGAAATGGGCTGGAGCTATGGCTCAGAAGTTAGGAGGAAGCTTCCACTCTTAAGTTAGATTCCCAGCACCCATGACAGACACCTCACAACCTCCTATAACTCCAGGTCCATGGGATCTGCAGTCTCTTCTGGCACCTTTGGGCACTCACATACATAACATATGCTCACACAAACATACACAGATTTGCATAAAAGATGAAACTAAGGACAGAGGTATCTTCAAATTCATATAAAAACAGCTGTAATGAGGGAAATTACATCATCATTTCTGACTGGAAACAGGAACTTTAGGGAAAAGAAAAGGAAAATCATAGTTTCAGTGTCTGATGGTTGGAATAAAGCAGACTATTAAAGCAATAAAGAGCTTCAGGGCCAGGATTCATTGAAAAACAGATTGCACAAAACCCATTCTTTCAAATGCTCATTATTTTCTCTTTTTATGCACATGTGCATGTTTGTGCATTTGTGTGTGCTAAGAGAAGTATGCATGTGAAGGCCAGAGGTCAGCCTCAGATGTCAATCCTTGAGAACTAATCACCTTTTTCTAAATT
Source organism: Mus caroli (assembly GCF_978045245.1). Lineage (NCBI taxonomy): Eukaryota > Metazoa > Chordata > Mammalia > Rodentia > Muridae > Mus > Mus caroli. The sequence goes on from NW_028227266.1 coordinate 50,627,708, forward strand.
AGACAAGATTTCTCACTGGGATGCAAGGCTCACTGATTCAGCTAGGCTGTCTGGTCATCATGGTTCAGGAGGTTTTGGTCTCTGCCTGCTCAGCATTGAGATGGCAAGCACATCTGTGTTACATGGGTACAAAAGATAGATCTCAGATCTTCATGATGGCATAGCAAGCACTTTACTGACTGAGCTATCTTCTCAGTTTTCAAAACCTTACTTTTTGTTTGGAACAAAAGTTTTACAATGTGAACAGATGTGCTTCAGTATCTACACAGTAATATATATTTACAGCTACTTATTTAGTAAGAATGCTGCATCAGCAGAAATTACTTGAAAGTGGAGTATCTAAACTTGCATTTCCTACGTAGAATCAATGCACTGTTATTATCCTGTTATTAAGCTTTTAAAAATTATTTCATTTATTTTTGAGATTATAATATAATTACATTGCCTCTCCTTCCCTTTCCTCTCTCTAAACCATCCCATACACTCCTCTTGGTCACTTTCAAAATCATGGTCTCTTTTTACATTAATTGTTTTTACATACATATGTGTGTATGTATATCCATATATATTCTTAAATGCATAAATGCAACCTATTCTATCAATATAATGTTACTTGTATGTATATGACTTAAGGACTGACCATTTGGTATTTCATAACTAATTGGTGTGCCATTCTCAGTGAGGGGAGGCTATCTATCCTCTCCCAGCATTCTGTGGGTACCTGTAATTCTTTGAGCAGGTTGAAGCTTCATGAGCTCCCCTCCATCCATTTTAATCTATCTACTGGTGTCTGTCCTTGTTTGGTGTTTTAGTTTGGCTTTCATTGCCATAAAGAGACACCATAATCAAGGAAACGCTTTATAAAATAAACCATTTAATTGGGACTGGCTTATAGTTTCACAGGTTTAGTCCATAATCATCATGGTGGGAAACATGGTAGCATCCAGGCAGACATGGACCTGAAGTAGCTGAGAGTTCTACATGTTGATCTGAAAACAGCCAGGAGGAGACTGTCATCTGCAAGCAGCCAGGAGGAGGGTCGGAATAACACTTGCCGGACTTGAGCATATATATGAGACATTGAAGCCACAACTTCATAGTGCCACACTTCCTTTAACAAAAATACACCTCCTCCACTAAGGCCATACCTCCTAATAGTGCCACTTTCCATGGGCTAAGCATATTCAAACCACCACACTTGGCTCATGTTTAAGCAGTCATGTTGGTGAGACTTTACAGGTGTATCTTCTGACATTACTGGGAGACAGTCTCACAGCAAAGTCCCAGATCCTCTGGCTCTCACAATCTTTCTGCCCTCCTCTTCTGCACTAGTTCACGAACCTTAGGTACAGGAGTAAGGTTATAGACATATTCATTGTAACTAGGATCTACAACTCTACATTTTGGTTGCTTGTGATTTCCTGTAATATTCTCTATTGCAACAGAAAAAGTCTCCTTTAGAAGGGATGAACTACATGTTTCTGTAGGTATAAGAACAAATATTTATAATATTGTTAGGGATTTTACCAGTTTAGTAAAGTGACAGTTATGAAACCAAAAGGAATTTAGAAGTTCACTTTTCTGTTTTTCCTTTGCCAAGTATACTAGGAAGTGAAGAGCTATCTGTAGTGTGTGTGCCATCCTGGAGTAGGACAAGTGTTGGTACCATTGTCCAGAGAATGTGAAAGTTAGAGTTCAGACCTAGAAAACTACATTCACCAGCTTTATGAGTGGTATTTCTTTTGCTTAAGCATTCTCTGATACAACTCCTTCCCTTATCAAAACTGAACATTCGGCAGAATGGGCAGCAGCATATTCAAACAACCAATAATTAGTAAATTATTTAGTAATTGCTAAACAGAGAGTGAGGACAACTCCTGCTCTCAGGTCAAAAGAGAAATGGCCTATTTGCATGAGTACAGGCATGCCATCTCCAAGGGAGCAGAGCTAGCAATGTTCTGTAATTCTTTCTAGTTTTATATCACTAATTCACTATTCTAAAGCAGACTCCTTAGATTCACTTGTTCAGTCTGGGAAGTTAAGTGCACAGGATGTATTTAATCCATTCCAGAGATCGTCTCTCTCAGCATAGCCACTGATAAGTTTAGCTATCAATGAAAATCTTCCAGTGGAAAATCCTTCAATAAAGGAGTAAGATAGAAGTTGGACAACTCAGAATACAGCGAGCTGACGTCGACATGGACACGTATTTCTGAGCAGGAATGGATACTCTCTGACTATTCCTATTTATCCTTAGTAGTTCTGAGACAAGACCATCCTACACCATTGCATCAATGTCCTATCACCACCTAAAACTTTCCTTGTCTCACACACACACACACACACACACACACACAGAGAGAGAGAGAGAGAGAGAGAGAGAGAGAGAGAGAGAGAGAGAGAGAAAGAGAGAGAGAGAGAGAGAGAGAGAGAGAGAGAGAGAGAGAGAGAGAGAGAGAGAGAGAGAGAGAGAGAGAGAGGACTCTAATTGCAAGTACCCTTAAAGTAAAAGTGTATGGCAGAGAATAATTGGACCATCACAAAGGCAACTAGGATGGCCAGATGAGAAAGTGAGCATGCAGCTGGACCATGGCCACAACAGACATGAAAATATAACTCTGGCCCACAATCTACAACAAAATGCCAATGAATTCAACACACTATCCATTATAAGCAGCTCAAGATGCAAGCCTGAAAAAAAATTAATTGTAAAAAGTCAGGATGCTATTGCTAGTAATAACCTATGAAGCCAAATAGTAACTTGTGTAATGATCAGGCACAACAACTTGGACTTGATTAATAACTTTTCCCTAATTAGCTTCCCTGCTTTTTACTTCAGTAACACTATAGGAAGCTAAGCATTGCTGGACAAGGTGGATCATGTCTACATCCCAACACACAAGAGGCCAAGGAAAGAGGACTGATATGAGTTCAAGGAAGCCTGTAATATGCACTGAGCTCCAAGCTAGCTTTGTCTACAAATCATAATCAAACACACAAGTGATAGATAGATAATACATAATAATCTAACAATATGCCTTTAATCAATCCCATGGGTTTCCTTGTTTCTAGTTACCTAAACTTTTGTCATGTCAAGCTTTGTGCTTCCATGACAACAGCCTTTCACTGCTGCACATCTGAAACCTCCCTTTCGACTACATTTTACCACCGCCTGCCTATCTTGGAGCCTCTACCAAAATTACAAGTGAAAGTGGCTGGCTCCTTTGTTATATGAACAGAGACTACATGGCCTGTGATCATTCTCACTTGGTTGGTGTTTATTCCCACAGGTATGTTGCACAAGTATGTACCAAATAAGTAACAGAGAATACCCAAATCAGGCTACAGTAAAGGCACACCTACAGTTGTACAATGTACACCACGCACAAACATATATGGCAACTCTAAGCTGATTCATTCCTTTGTTTATGATAGCAGAGTGGTGGAGTACACAAAGGACCAGAGGGGATATGGCAAGTCACTTTTCTTATAGAACAAGCAAGCAGTTGTTTGGCCACATCTTTCATAGAGTTAGGAAAGAGATAGGATGCCACTAGGCACCAATGGATGCACTTTTGGGCTATCAGCTACAATACACTAAATTTAGCTGCTTGTTTCAAAATTTCTACACTGAAATATTAACTTTCAGTTGTATGGTACTGAGAGATGGAATCTTTGGGATATCACTAGGTCATGAGAGTGGAGTCCTATTGAATAGGTTTATGCACAGAAAGGCTTGCTTTTTCTCTCTTTGCAGTCTACTATGTGAAAGATACAGTAGGAAGGCGCCTATCTGCCTTCATAAAGTAGGTTGCCATCCAGTATCAGGCTTTTGGGCACATTTCTTTTAGATTTCTAAGCTTCTAAAACTGTGAGATATATTTGTCATTGCATAAACCAGTCTGTAAGACACCTCTCTCACTAATTCTAAACCAGTTGTCTTCTTATGACCCAGCTTCATGGTTCTAACGTCACTGCATCCTTGCTCCAATAATTGTCAGTCAATCCCAAAGGTCAAGTTCTCCAGGAGACTGAGCTGCGTTCTAAACACATACTGACACTAGACTGTGCATGTGACCCTGGTTAACCTTGTGTCCCAATTAAGTTGGTTATTTCTGACCTAAAGTCTTAATCATATTGTGTTCATTTAAATAACATTGCAATTATTTAAAAAAATTTTTTTAAGATTCCAGGTCTTAATTCTTCAAATTAACAATTCCTTGTCCAAGAGATCACAAACACAAGAAGAGTCTCTATGCAAATTAGCATTCCATCTAAATGTGAGGCAGAGGAGATGAGAGCTGTGAAGAACCAAAGACACTGCCTTACTTAAAAAATCTGTCATGTCAGTCAAATTTGCTGAGGGATAGTATCAATCATTGTATAACAGAGTTGATTTCAACCTGCTTGGAAGAATAAATCACATGTATCTGTTTCTCACTCCACTTGACCAGCATCCTATTGTAGCTTGAAACCACTTACCAGAGTTGGATTTATACCAGGGAAACTGGCAAATGCTACAAGTCCTATCTTTAAACAAACACTAACTGTGCGAAGCATCTATTAGCATATTAGTGAATGGAGAGGAACGTGGGTGTTCTTAGGTACTAGGATATTTCAAGAAAGAAGAAATTCAGATGCCTTTGTGACTCTTCCATCTTAAAACACTCTCAAATCAAACAATGATTCATCAAACAATACAAATCAAACACCATGTTGACAAAAGAAAACATCCCTGTGAGCTGCCTGCTCACAACTTCTGCCTTGGGACAATGTAGCAGAGCCTTGTTTATAGCTTCAGATCTTTAGTTTATACCTATAAATAACTGAGCAATAGATTCTCAAAGTAGCCTGAGTATGTTAAACAAGTTGGTTAAACCCCAATGATCAACATTTCTCAGGGACTGTTTCCTTAGCACGCTTGAATGTGTGCAAACATTTATTATCCTCTGTTAAGAAGTCTGTGTGTATATTAAAAGCCAGTTTTAAGGTTGAATAATAAATGCCATTTGTTAAACTAAAGCGACTCATAGATATCGGTGTCATTTCTTGCTTTAATAGCAGACATTGTAAATTAGTTAAAATATACAACTTACTATATATGTGTATATGGATGCATATTCATTTACACAAAGAAATGAAAAGCAAAGCTAGAACACATAACCACCCTTATATAAGCACTAAGGCAAGGCAAAAAATGAAACATAATAGTATCTGAATCAGATACGATCACAACTGCTGTCCCAATATAAAAACTTTAGAAACATTTGTTTAATTATCACCCTTATGCTTTGCATAAGCACCAAAAAATCTCTGGACCACTCATTAGAGTAATATTATTGTCACTCAAGTTGTAACATTAAACTTTGCATTTCCAATCTTAACTATATGCCAGCACCAAAGGATACAATTCATTACTTTAACATCATTACCAAGCTTTGTTTTGTAGTGTGTAGAGGGTCATAGAGCTAAGAACATCTCTTCATGTAAATCACTGCCACAGTGAAATACTAGAGTGACATTTAGCTCAGAACCCATAGTGCAACTGGGATCTATAAGCTCTTGGTGTTGCTCTTCAGAGACTTAGCCTCCAAATGAGATAAGAGTTTCACAAGCTTTAAATATAAATTTAAAAGTGGAAGTAAGAAATTATAGGCAGAAATGTCGAAGATGGGGTGACATGTGCAGGATTGAAATTTAATTGTCTGCCTTCCTACCCCAGTTGCTCTTCATGTGTAGTTCTTTGAAATGCAGAACAAATGTTTCTTGTCCTTTTTTGTTTATGGTGCAGATGAAAAATTCAACAGCTAGGTCGCAGTGTAATCTTCCTTGCATACCCTTATAAAATTTCTATCTTTACTGCTAACATATGAGCGTCCTTATCAACTTGAAATGGGGAGCTGTCCATGATAGAAATTCTCACCTTTTACATTAGTTACTCTGTTAAAATGATTTGAGAACACCTTGACCTGTGTCTTCTCTCTTAGTGACAAAAGCTCCAAAATAAAGACATTGACTTTCTGCATTAAGTGCATCATTGTAAATGAATAGATGGGCAAGCAGGTTCTCACTGTTATTACTGATATAGTTTCTCTAATAGGCATGGGAAGAGATTGCTGAAGTAGATATAATGGAGAGATCTCAATATGTTGAGTACTATGAGATGTGTGTAGAACACAGGCTTTAATTTATTTGGTTTTTGGTTTTCTTTTGTTTTTTACATAAGCACTTGGAGAGACAATAGGAAAATATTCACATTCAGAGCTCATTTATGGAGCTGAATACCCACTGGAATTCTCATGATACTATGTACTTAGATGAACAAACAAACAAGAAATATACTGTTATTCTTAAAGTTAGCACATCAAGGGAATGGCAAAAGGCTAACACTCAGAAAGTGACAAAGAATTTAAATTGGATAAGAGGAAAAGTAAAGTTCTAAATGGACTTGTGGAAAAAACTCTTGAAATTATGGGTTGTACACCATGGAAATGAAAAGAAAATGAGATATGAGACAACTCAAGAATTGGACTTGAGATTGAATCAATGGAGACGGTGAAGTTAGTGGTAATGGCATAAAGAGTTAGGACTGTTGAGTGGGTAACATGAATGAGGTGGGCCAGGCAACTAGCATCCTAGGATGTTAGGAAGGTCATCTTTATGAACACTGGTGTTCCTACAAACTATGCTAAGAAAAGTATTGGGAGCCTAGAGAGATGACTTAATAAACAAGAGTATTAACTGTGCAAATATAAGGATCCAATTTCAGTGCCCCAGCACCCTTAAAATGATTAAATGAAAAAAAGCTGGTGTGGGCAGCTATGGTTACTTGCACAACACATGTACAAAGTCAAGCCAGCCAACATTCCAATGAGGATGGGGAAGGGTCATAGTAGGCTCCACCCCTAACTGAGGAGCCATTGATAGTTGATGGCTACTGAGGGAGGCCATTTTTCTTCTGAGCATGGTCCCTGATGCGTTGTTCATTCTCTAGTAGATGACACAAACACATATATAAATGGTTACTACTAATTGAACTTAGTGGCTTAAAAAATACATTAGTTTGAGGGTCATAATTAGGGTCTCTGTAAAAAGTCAGAAAGGTGAATGAGAGGAGGATACAATCAAATTCATTGTATACACCTAAGCTGCTTTCAACAAATAAAAATTATTTTTTGAAATAAGCTAAGGGTGATCAATCATACCTGCCACACTAGTGTTTTATATGAGGGGCAGAATTCAGAGAGAAGAACCATTGAGACCTGCTGGCCAACCAGCCTGGGTTTAGCAAGAGACCTTGTCTCAAGGAAATAAGGCAGAGCATAATAGAGGATACCCCGTGTCCTCCTTTAGTTTCCAGATACAGGCACACACACACACACACACACACACACAATTATAGAGTCAGTAAAAAAGGAACCTAAGTTTAAAAGCTGAGTCATGTGCTCATAGGAAGAGATATCCACAATTTCAGCTAGTCACAAACAAACAGAGGGCTTAGTCCACACACCCAAAGGAATAGAGAATGTGGAGGAGAAAATAGTCCCACTCAAGAGGGCTACATAGAAAGAGAACCCTCGGGGGAGAGACAGCCCAGTGTAAGATACATTACAGGGAAATATTGAAAAAGGCAAATGTGTTTTACTGGCAATTATTGGTGAGTGCTGGAGGACATGATGGGAGTGCTCAAGGCTTTCTGAGAGGAGAATTATGTTCAAGGTTGATGAGAACTGTGAGGTTTAATGAGATGCAGAGAGACAAGATTTTAGAGTTGTGGGGGAGGGTGGACTGGGGATCTGGCTTTTTTTCACAGCTTAGCAGCTAAACCTGGCAAAGGAAAAAGCAAAAATTGCAGAATTAGTTGTTTCTATCTGAATGGTGGATACAGGCAAACGTGGAGACTACCCAGAGATCTGGATCCACTCTTGACTCCAACCAACTCAGGAATGGAGGTCAAGGAGCTATGATCTTAGCCAGAAAGCACAGAGTATGGAGACTACCCTCTAGTCTGAGAACATAAAAAACTAAGTGTTATTTTCAGCCCTTGCTGATGTACTCCTTAATTCTGATTCTTAATGAGGTAATGCACTTTACTTCTTTTTTACTGACTGCTCCTAGGTTTTCATTTGCATAAATATGTATACATGGTATGCATGTGTGTACACATGCATGTGGAGACCCAGGTTTGATGCTGAGTGTCTTCCTCAATAGGTCTCTACTTTCCATATCAAGGCAGGGTCTCTCACTGAACACAGAGTTTACCTGTCCATCTTTCCTTGCTCCAGAGATCTCTGCCTCTATCTGGGATCACAAGTGGGCTGCAGAGCCCACTCAACTCTTTTTTTTTTCTTTTTTTTTTTTTTTAATATTTTTATTACATATTTTCCTCAATTACATTTCCAATACTATCCCAAAAGTCCCCCATAGCGCCCCCCACTTCCCTACCCACCCATTCCCATTCTTTTGGCCCTGGCATTCCCCTATATTGGGGCATATAAAGTTTGCAAGTCCAATGGGCCTCTCTTTCCATTGATGGGCGACTAGGCCATTTTTCGATACATATGCAGCTAGAGACAAGAGCTCCAGGGTTCTGGTTAGTACATCATGTTGTTCCAACAATAGGGTTGCAGATCCCTTTAGCTCCTTGGGTACTTTCTCTAGCTTCTCCATTGGGAGCCCTGTGATACATCCAATAGCTGACTGTGAACATCCACTCCTGTGTTTGCTAGGCCCCGGCATCGTCTCACAAGAGACAGCTATATTTGGGTCCTTTCAGCAAAATCTTGCTAGTGTATGCAATGGTGTCAGCGTTTAGAAGCTGATTATGGGATGGATCCCTGGATACGGCAGTCTCTAAATGGTCCATCCTTTCATCACAGCTACGAACTTTGTCTCTGTAACTCCTTCCCTGGGTGTATTGTTCCCAATTCTAAGAAGGTGCACAGTGCCCACACTTTGGTCTTCATTCTTCTTGAGTTTCATGCGTTTATCAAATTGTATCTTATATCTTGGGTATCCTAAGTTTTGGGCTAATATCCACTTATCAATGAATACATATTGTGTGAGTTCTTTTGTGATTGTGTTACTTCACTCAAGATGATGCCCTCCAGGTCCATCCATTTGGCTAGGAATTTCATAAATTCATTCTTTTTAATAGCTGAGTAGTACTCCATTGTGTAAATGTACCATAATTTCTGTATCCATTCCTCTGTTGAGGGACATCTGGGTTCTTTCCAGCTTCTGGCTATTATAAATAGGGCTGCTATGAACATAGTGGAGCATGTGTCCTTTTTACCGGTTGGGACACCTTCTGGATATATGCCCAGGAGAGGTATTGCTGGATCCTCCGGTAGTACTATGTCCAATTTTCTGAGGAACCGCCAGACTGATTTCCAGAGTGGTTGTACAAGCTTGCAATCCCACCAACAATGGAGGAGTGTTCCTCTTTCTCCACATCCTCGCCAGCATCTGCTGTCACCTGAATTTTTGATCTTAGCCATTCTGACTGGTGTGAGGTGGAATCTCAGGGTTGTTTTGATTTGCATTTCCCTGATGATTAAGAATGTTGAACATTTTTTCAGGTGTTTCTCTGCCATTCGGTATTCCTCAGGTGAGAATTCTTTATTCAGTTCTGAGCCCCATTTTTTAATGGGGTTATTTGGCTTTCTGGAGTCCACCTTCTTGAGTTCTTTATATATATTGGATATTAGTCCCTTATCTGATTTAGGATAGGTGAAGATCCTTTCCCAATCTGTTGGTGGTTTTTTTGTCTTATTGATGGTGTCTTTAGCCTTGCAGAAGCTTTGTAGTTTCATGAGGTCCCACTTGTCAATTCTCGATCTTACAGCACAAGCCATTACTGTTCTATTCAGGAATTTTTCCCCTGTGCCCATATCTTCAAGGCTTTTCCCCACTTTCTCCTCTATAAGTTTCAGTGTCTCTGGTTTTATGTGAAGTTCCTTGATCCACTTAGACTTGACCTTAGTACAAGGAGATAGGAATGGATCGATTCGCATTCTTCTACATGTTAACAACCAGTTGTGCCAGCACCATTTATTGAAAATGCTGTCTTTCTTCCACTGGATGTTTTTAGCTCCCTTGTCGAAGATCAAGTGACCATAGGTGTGTGGGTTCATTTCTGGGTCTTCAATTCTATTCCATTGGTCTATTTGTCTGTCACTATACCAGTACCATGCAGTTTTTATCACAATTGCTCTGTAGTAGAGCTTTAGGTCCGGCATGGTGATTCCACCAGAGGTTCTTTTATCCTTGAGAAGAGTTTTTGCTATCCTAGGTTTTTTGTTATTCCAGATGAATTTGCAGATTGCACTTTCTAATTCGTTGAAGAATTGATTTGGAATTTTGATGGGGATTGCATTGAATCTGTAGATTGCTTTTGGCAAGATAGCCATTTTTACAATGTTGATCCTGCCAATCCATGAGCATGGGAGATCTTTCCATCTTCTGAGATCTTCTATAATTTCTTTCTTCAGAGACTTGAAGTTTTTATTATACAGATCTTTCACTTCCTTAGTTAGAGTCACGCCAAGATATTTTATATTATTTGTGACTATTGAGAAGGGTGTTGTTTCCCTAATTTCTTTCTCAGCCTGTTTATTCTTTGTGTAGAGAAAGGCCATTGATTTGTTTGAGTTAATTTTATATCCAGCTACTTCACCGAAGCTGTTTATCAGGCTTAGGAGTTCTCTGGTGGAATTTTTAGGGTCACTTATATATACTATCATATCATCTGCAAAAAGTGATATTTTGACTTCATCTTTTCCAATTTGTATCCCTTTGATCTCCTTTTGTTGTCGAATTGCTCTGGCTAGGACTTCAAGTACAATGTTGAATAGGTATGGAGAAAGAGGACAGCCTTGTCTAGTCCCTGATTTTAGAGGGATTGCTTCAAGCTTCTCACCATTTACTTTGATGTTGGCTACTGGTTTGCTGTAGATTGCTTTTATCATGTTTAGGTATGGGCCTTGAATTCCTGATCTTTCCAAGACTTTTATCATGAATGGGTGTTGGATCTTGTCAAATGCTTTTTCCGCATCTAAGGAGATGACCATGTGGTTTTTGTCTTTGAGTTTGTTTATATACTGGATTACGTTGATGGATTTCCGTATATTGAACCATCCCTGCATCCCTGGGATGAAACCTACTTGGTCAGGATGGATGATTGTTTTGATGTGTTCTTGGATTCGGTTAGCAAGAACTTTATTGAGGATTTTTGCATCAATATTCATAAGGGATATTGGTCTGAAGTTTTCTATCTTTGTTGGGTCTTTTTGTGGTTTAGGTATCAGAGTAATTGTGGCTTCATAGAATGAGTTGGGTAGAGTACCTTCTGTTTCTATTTTGTGGAATAGTTTGTGAAGAACTGGGATTAGATCTTCTTTGAAGGTCTGATAGAACTCTGCACTAAACCCATCTGGTCCTGGGCTTTTTTTAGTTGGGAGACTATTAATGACTGCTTCTATTTCTTTGGGGGATATAGGGCTGTTTAGATCATTAACCTGATCTTGATTCAACTTTGGTACCTGGTATCTGTCTAGGAACTTCTCCATTTCATCCAGGTTCTCCAGTTTTGTTGAGTATAGCCTTTGGTAGAAGGATCTGATGGTGTTTTGGATGTCTTCAGGATCTGTTGTTATGTCTCCTTTTTCATTTCTGATTTTGTTAATTAGGATGCTTTCCCTGTGCCCTCTAGTGAGTCTGGCTAAGGGTTTATCTATCTTGTTGATTTTCTCAAAGAACCAGCTCCTTGATTGGTTGATTCTTTGAATAGTTTTTCTTGTTTCCACTTGGTTGATTTCACCCCTGAGTTTGATTATTTCCTGCCATCTACTCCTCTTGGGTGAATTTGCTTCCTTTTGTTCTAGTGCTTTTAGGTGTGTTGTCAAGCTGCTAATGTGTGCTCTCTCTAGTTTCCTTTTGGAGGCACTCAGAGCTATGAGTTTTCCTCTTAGAAATGCTTTCATTGCGTCCCATAAGTTTGGGTATGTTGTGGCTTCATTTTCATTGAACTCTAAAAAGTCCTTAATTTCTTTCTTTATTCCTTCCTTGACCAAGGTATCATTGAGAAGAGTGTTGTTCAGTTTCCACGTGAAGGTTGGCTTTCTATTATTTATTTTGTTATTGAAGATCAGCCTTAGTCCATGGTGATCTGATAGGATGCATGGGACAATTTCAATATTTTTATATCTGTTGAGGCCTGCTTTGTGACCAATTATGTGGTCAATTTTGGAGAAGGTACCATGAGGTGCTGAGAAGAAGGTATATCCTTTTGTTTTAGGATAGAATGTTCTGTAGATATCTGCCAGATCCATTTGATTCATAATTTCTCTTAGTTTCACTATGTCCCTGTTTAGTTTCTGTTTCCATGATCTGTCCATTGGTGAAAGTGGTGTGTTGAAGTCTCCCACTATTATTGTATGAGGTGCAATGTGTGCTTTGAGCTTTACTAAAGTTTCTTTAATGAATGTGGCTGCCTTTGTATTTGGAGCATAGATATTCAGGATTGATAGTTCCTCTTGGAGGATTTTACCTTTGATGAGTATGAAGTGTCCCTCCCTGTCTTTTTTAATGACTTTGGGTTGGAAGTCAATCTTATCAGATATTAGAATGGCTACTCCAGCTTGTTTCTTCATGCCATTTGCTTGGAAAATTGTTTTCCACCCTTTCATTCTGAGGTAGTGTCTATCCTTTTCTCTGAGATGAGTTTCCTGTAAGCAGCAAAATGTTGGGTCTTGTTTGTGTAGCCAGTTTGTTAGTCTATGTCTTTTTATCGGGGAGTTGAGTCCATTGATATTAAGAGATATTAAGGAAAAGTAATTGTTGTTTCCTGTTATTTTTGTTGTTAAAGTTGGCATTTTGTTCTTGTGGCTGTCTTCTTTTAGGTTTGTTGAGGGATTACCTTCTTGTTGTTTCTAGGGCGTGGTTCCTGTCCTTGTATTGGTTTTTTTCTGTTATTATCCTTTGAAGGCTGGATTCGTGGAGAGATAATGTGTGAATTTGGTTTTGTCGTGGAATACTTTGGTTTCTCCATCTATGTTAATTGAGAGTTTGGCTGGGTATAGTAGCCTGGGCTGGAATTTGTGTTCTTTTAGTGTCTGTATAACATCCGTCCAGGATCTTCTGGCTTTCATAGTCTCTGGTGAAAAATCTGGTGTAATTCTGATAGGCTTGCCTTTATATGTTACTTGGCCTTTTTCTCTTACTGCTGTTAGTATTCTATCTTTATTTAGAGCATTTGTTTCTCTGATTATTATGTGTCGGGAGGTATTTCTTTTCTGGTCCAGTCTATTTGGAGTTCTGTAGGCTTCTTGTATGTTCATGGGCATCTCTTTCTTTAGATTTGGGAAGTTTTCTTCTATAATTTTGTTGAAGATGTTTGCTGGTCCTTTGAGTTGAAAATCTTCATTCTCATCCACTCCTATTATCCGTAGGTTTGGTCTTCTCATTGTGTCCTGTATTTCTTGGATGTTTTGAGTTAGGATCTTTTTGCATTTTACATTTTCCTTGATTGTTGTGCCGATGTTCTCTATGGAATCTTCTGCACCTGAGATTCTCTCTTCCATCTCTTGTATTCTGTTGCTGATGCTCGTATCTATGGTTCCAGATTTCTTTCCTAGGGTTTCTATCTCCAGTGTTGCCTCATTTTGGGTTTTCTTTATTGTGTCTACTTCCCTTTTTAGGTCTAGTATGGTTTTGTTCATTTCCATCATCTGTTTGGATGTGTTTTCCTGTTTTTCTGTAAGGACTTCTACCTGTTTGATTATGTTATCGTGTTTTTCTTTAAGGATTTGTAACTCTTTAGCAGTGTTCTCCTGCAATTCTTTAAGGGATTTTTGTGCTTCCTCTTTATTGTCTTCTGCCTGTTTAGCAGTGTTCTCCTGCATTTCTTTAAGTGTGTTATTAAAGTCCTTCTTGAATTCCTGTATCATCATCAGGAGATATGCTTTTAAATCCGTGTCTAGCTTTTCCGGTGTGTTGGGGTGCCCTGGACTGGGCGAAGTGGGGGTGCTGGGTTCTGATGATGGTGAGTGGTCTTGGTTTCTGTTAGTAAGATTATTACGTTTACCTTTCGCCATCTGGTAATCTCTGGGGTTAGTTGTTTTCGTTGTCACTGTTTAAAGATTGGAGCAGAAGCTGTGTTCCACTCACCAGCAGTCTCTAAATCCTGCGGCAGGGGTCATGGGTAGCTGACGGTACCCCAGTGCTGGTCCAGCCGGAAGAGGCCTGTGGTCCTACTCAGGCCGTTTTTTCTGCTTCCCTAACTAATGCAGTCTCTGGTCCAGTGTGCAATTGGATTGGAGCAGAAGCTGTGTTCCACTCTCCAGAAGTCTTAAGATCCTGTGGTGGGTGTTGTGGGTAGCTGGTGAGTGTCAGCCGACCCTGCGCCCCAGCTGCCCCGGTGCTTTTCTGACCGGAAGAGGGTTGTGGCCCTATGTAGGCCGGATTTCTCTCTCCCCAACCAGAGCAGTCTCAGGTCCCGTGTGATTGGACTGGAGCAGAAGCTGTGTTCCACTCACCCGCAGTCCCAAAATCCTGCTGCGGGGGTCGTGGGTAGCTGGCGGGTGTCAGGCAACCCTGCGCTCCAGCTACCCCTGCGCTGATCCGGCCGGATGAGGCCTGTGGCCCTACTCAGGCCGGTTTCTGCTTCCCTAACTAATGCAGTCTCAGGTCCCGCGCAATTGGATTGGAGCAGAAGCTGTGTTCCACTCACCAGCAGTCCCAAAATCCTTCGGCGGGGGTCGTGGGTAGCTGGCGGGTGTCAGGCAACCCTGTGCTCCCGCTACCCGGGACCTGATCCAGCCGGATGAGGCCTGTGGTCCTACTCAGGCCGGTTTCTGCTTCCCTAACTAATGCAGTCTCAGGTCCCGCGCAATTGGATTGGAGCAGAAGCTGTGCTCCACTCACCAGAAGTCTTAGGATCCTGTGGCGGGTGTTGTGGGTAGCTGGCGAGTGTCAGCAGACCCTGCGCCCCAGCTGCCCCGGTGCTTTTCTGACTGGAAGAGGGTTGTGGCCCTATGTAGGCCGGATTTCTCTCTCCCCAACCAGAACAGTCTCAGGTCCCGCGTGATTGGACTGGAGCAGAAGCTGTGTTCCACTCACCAGCAGTCCCAAAATCCTGCAGCGGGGGTCGTGGGTAGCTGGCGGTGTCAGGCCACCCTGCGCTCCTGCTACCCCGGTGCTGATCCGGCCGGATGAGGCCTGTGGCCCTACTCAGGCCGGTTTCTGCTTCCCTAACTAATGCAGTCTCAGGTCCCGCGCAATTGGATTGGAGCAGAAGCTGTGTTCCACTCACCAGCAGTCCCAAAATCCTGCGGCGGGGGTCGTGGGTAGCTGGCGGGTGTCAGGCAACCCTGCGCTCCCGCTACCCCGGACCTGATCCATCCGGATGAGCCCCACTCAACTCTTATATCTGGAGAGCTAAGCTCTGGCTCTCATGTGTGCAGCAAGCACTTTACCCGCTGCACCATTTTCACAGCCCCTGTCATTCCTAAGTTTTAATGTCCAACTTGGACTTCTTTACTGAGCTACTATTTACTTCTGTGGTGCTTTCACTTGGCTCTTTAAGCATCTCAAATGTAAAGCACTGAAATCTATGTTTTCTATTTATTCTCTCTTCTCTGCCCTCAGCTTTTCTAATGTCACCTATTCAATTATACCAACATTTTAAGCCAGGCAAAAACTCTGAGAAAGCCCAGCCCCACTAACACTATATCATTCAGAATCAAACTGCAGGTGAGAGGAGCTTTCCCTTCCCCCTCTGTGTGTGTGTGTGTGTGTGTGTGTGTGTGTGTGTGTGTGTGTGTGATCTACTGAAAGCATCTGAGAGGAGGTTAGTTAACAGGTCTCTCTAATGCTGTTGTCTGCATCTTTTGAAATAGCTTGAGGCTTACCATATAGGCTATAGACAGGAAAGGACTATGTATATAAAAAGAAGCCTGGGTGAGGGGACCACAAGAATGGACTGGAACCCATGGTTATCCCTGCTGTCTCCCTTGGGAACTTGTGTTGCCATAGAGAAGAAGCTGCTGCCCTTTATACACACCTGGCTCACAAGTCAGACAACTTGAAGGAAAATGCAGGGGAAGGTCAGGAGTGACAGGCTTGATTGTTATCCCACACCAAACTGATGGCTTAGCAGATAATCAATACCTGTGTGCTGCAGAAGCATCTGCCTCAGGCTACTGAGCATTAAACAGCAACACGACTGTGCTATCACTTTGAAATCCCAAAGTAATAAAATATGTCCATGGCTCAGACGAACCAGAAACATAAAGGGAAGAGGATTCTGGAAAACTGTCACTCTAGGCAAGTTGCCTCATTATAGAGAGATTACAGTGCAGTGCCTTGCCAGCTTGGTGCTTATGTGCAGCTCTTGAAATCATAACTATGCTAACTAATTTCCCAATAAAGACAACAACAGAATCATGTTCCCACCCAACATGAAAGTTATCCCACCTACCAAGGAAAATACCCCTAATCCATGTCTCCCTAAAGGAAGCCAAACCTTCCTTTCATCTTCGTGTGTTGTTAATTCTTTTGGCCAGCTCTATTCCCTACATTTTGAGTATACAGTTATTTATTATTAACATATCTTATATTAGATGTTAGCAGATTGGGAAAGAGAAAGAGAACAAAAATATTTGCTTAATATACACATAAACAACCAAAAATTAGTCATAAATATTATACTCTCACTTTCAGTATTTGATCACACTGTTGTAGCTGACATTTTAAAACTACCTCTACATGTTATTCACTTCATGTTTCTTCAGCAAGCACCTCGGCTCATTCTAGTAGCTTGCACATATTGAGAATCTACGACAGCGCAATCAAATATTCCCAAACTGACATAAGTATTTGTTGTCTCACGAGTTTTATGAGTCAACTATCTCAGAGTGAGCCAGCTGGGTGATTCTAGGTCAGGATTTCATGAGGGTGCTGTTAGAACCTCAGCCAGAAGAATAATCTAAGGGCTTGACTAGGACTGAGTGCTTGATCTGAGGACAGCTTACTGACAAGCCTTTGATTGAAGCCTTGGTCCTCTGCCTCCTGTTAGGCAGAACTCCTATTTCTCAACACATGGAATCTCCCCAGAAAGCGTGAGGGTCTTTGTACATAATGTTATTGTTTGTCTGAATACAAAATTTCCCCCACAGGCTTATGTGCCGGGACCTGACTGCCAGACGAAGAACTTTGGGGAAGTGAACAAAGCTTGAGGGCTCTGACAAAGTCAGTGGATCAGACCCTTGATGGCTTTATCATATGATGTTATTATTTTGGAAGTGACAAAAGGTGAGGAGGAGCCTGGTTGGAGGATGTAGGTCACTTAAGGGCATTACCCAAAAAGATTTCTTCTGTCTTCTCTGACATCCTCTGTTCCTAGTCGCCATGAGATAAGAATCCTCTGGCCTCTGCTCCCAGCACCTCAGTATTCTGGCTCTTCTCAAGTCCAACTCAGAGAGTCCACATAGCCACAAACCAAGACCTCTAAAGCCATGAGCCAAAACAAGTCCTTCCTCCCTACAGGGTTTTATCTCAGTGACAGAAGAACTAACACAAATGCCTTCTGTCTCTCACCAATGACTGAACAAAAAGAGACATCCTATCCTTTAACAAATCATTCTCAGAATTCACACATTACTTCCGTTGCATTGTATTAATGAAACCCAAGTTACTGAATCTGGCTAATCAAAGAAGGGAAATTATGCCCTCTGTCTCCACCATCTTGAAAGATGTTCCAAAGCATTTGGAACACCATGGTCTTCAAGATAAAAATTATCTGGGTTACTCTAATAATTACTTCATTGTTGTTTTTTTCTTATAATTGAAGAAGCAACTAGAGCTCATTTTATGTCCAACAACCAGTAATTACCATGTAAATCAGATCCATTTAGCTTTCCTCACGGAAACTTTCTAGTGGTTTCCCTAGTACACATGGAATGAAATCCAAGTAGTACCCAGTGCCAATGGGCTATTAGCAACTGGCCTCTGCCAAGCTCTTCAACTTCTGTTCCTACCAACTCCACTCTCACCCTCTTTAAGTTGTAGCTCAGAGTCTCCTGATCCCCACACTTCTGATACATTGGCCAAACAGCCATGTCCTGGGAATATTCTTCTTCACATTGGAATGGTTGGCAGCTTCCCAGGCTTCTAACTAGTTGTCAGAAATGCCTCCCTCAGGGTTGCTATTAATGATGTGTCCATATATTGCTAAGTAGACTAAGCTCAGCCATTCTTGAGAGTCACCATCTAGCTCTCTGGGATACTCTATGTCCCCAGAAGAGACAGTCTTCATCCTATTTCTCACTGTTTTAATTGGATTTTGTTCTGAATCTCTTTGGTTATGATTAACTATCTCCTATCCTGAATGCAAATACAAGAATAATAGGGGCTTCGCTCTCTGGTTTATTCAGGTCACACACATAAAGCTCAAAGAACCTTTATCACACAATCTGCAATCACTTCTGTAACAAGGAATCCATTAGTGTTCCTCTTGTCCCTTAATCTATTTATATTCATTTTACCAGAAAAAAAAAGCTCACATAATTTAAATGCTACAACGTTCTGACTTTACCCAGGAAAACATTGCTTATATTAATATATACCATATTGTCTCAGTTAGCTTTCTGTTGCTATGCTGAAACACTGTGACCAAAGGCAACCTGGGGGTGAAAGAGGTTTACAGTATATAGTCCTTCATCCAGAAAGTCAGGAACTTAAAGGAGGAACCTGGAAACAGAAACTGAAGCAAAAGCCGTGGACAACTCTGTTTAATGGCTTACTCCTCGTGACTTGCTTAGTCTGATTTCTTACACACCCCAGGTGCTCTGATTTTTTTCAACAAGGAATAGAATGATTTATACTAACCTACACTCAAACACACCCACACATGTCTAATTTATGCTTACCAAGTCATTTCAGTTTGAAATCAAAACCACAAAAGAGGAGGAGATAAATATGTTACCTATAAAGTTGGTGTAAAAATATCATTAGGCAGCAAATTAGATTGTGAGATTATTGGGAAATGTATATAAATTATTAAAAAGTTTAATTATTGTTCAAGAGAAATTTTTCCAAGATGATAATTAAAACTGTATTCTTAATATATAAGAATATATTTATGAAAACATCATCCTTGAAATAGAGTTATTTTAAAAAAAATAAAACAACTTTCTAACAGATTCTAGGATAGGCTAAAAAGTGCCCCAAAAGATGTGGGAGGCATACTTCTGGGACTTCCTGTGAGGCTGTTTTTAGAGAGGTTTAACAAAGCAGGGCAAGACTCATGTGAGTGTGAGTGTATCCTCCCATGAGCTAGGGCTCCCAACTGGAATCAAAGTTGAGGGAAAGGAAGCCCAGTGACATCGACATCTACCTCTATGCTCCTTGACTAAGGACACAATGTGAGCAGCTGCCTCTTGTTCCAACCACCGCACTTCCCCCACTGTGACAGCCTATACTTTCAATGGCTGTAAAGTAAAATCATCCTTCCTTATCACATTGGCCAGGTCTTTGTCACTGTGCTGAGGAAAGCAGCAGGGTGATTATTGCCTTACAAGGTTACCGGCAAATAATACTTTCCATGCCAAAGACATCATTAGAGTAAGGGTCTTGGGATACAGAGATCAGCTGGGATTGTATGAATAAGCCCTGAATGTGATCACAGGGGTGGCAGAGGGAGAGCTGCTGCAAAGGAAAAGGTGAAGAAAAGGGAAGGGAAGAGCTGGAAGGATTCTGTCCTGCTGGCTTTGGAGACAGTCGTGGCTGTAAACCAAACGCATAGGGGACTGTCATCCTAGAAGTTGAATCGTGCATAGCTCTGCTTACACCCTGACTCAAGCCTGGTGATAGTTGCCTTTTGACCTTTTGAATCTTAAGAGAAGATTCTGTCATCTTAAACACTTGCGTCTGTGGTAATTTATCACGTCAACCAGAGAACACTAATGCAAGCTCTTTATCTTAGTGACCTGTAACAATAATGCCATCAGAGGGTAATTTTAAAGTGAGCATTGTATTACAGAAGTTTAAGTAATATTGCCAAGTTGCAGATGGCAATATTATAGATTTTGTTATCTCAAAGTGAGGCTAAATCTGTGACCTACAGTGTAAATGAAGCTACGTCTTCAAGTAAAAGCAAGAGAACTCAGGAAAGTCTTATTGGAAGCAGGGGGTCTTCTAGGAGTGTACTACAGCACAAGAATATAGTCTACGTGGTTGCTAGTTCTTGCAGAGAGAAAATGGGGGAGTCTATCAGGATGAGCAGGGAGTTACTACCTTTAAGCATAGCTGGATCCAGAGATGTTTTTCTACTATTTCTGCCCTACTTGTCACCTTTCAGTCTGCTTTCTCTGACAAAGATCTGTACTAAACTCTCCAGCATCAGAGTCCCAATACTACATCTGCAGAAATGTGGCCAATAAGACAGTCACTCTGCTGTTGTGGAAGCTAATAAAACAGTCCTGATTATTGATCTTGTTTGGTTAAGCAAAAATGCCTCCAAGGACAAGTCTAGAGCAAAGATGACTCAGATGAAACATGGAAATAAATTAGGCACATGTAAATAAAGCGTCATCTCAGCATCTGGACACAATAATTAAACATCCTGGCATTTTTTTTTAGGTGGTGGATGTTCAGTTAATACTGGCATTAGCTTGGCAAAGATACTTTTTAAAGCAAGGTTATTTCTTTATGCTTATCACATAACTCTGAGATGCTGGGTTTTAATATCAAGAGGAAAACTGGATTTTGATGATATATTATTGTATTAAAATAGGAGTTGCTGACAGTGAAAATCGGATAATAATAATATCCTGGACACAGGAAATGCTGTCATGGAATGTTGTACAATAGGATGCTGGACTCTGGTAAACATGCATTGGAATCTAAGAGCTAGCATCCAGTCTGTGCTACCTTTAAGATGTAAGTTTTTAACACGTAAAATATTTATTACAATAATGATAATTTGTCCAAAGAATTTCATGAAAACACATAGACAAGTTGCTTAGTCCCCTTCTTGGAACATGTCATGTGTTTCACCAAGTGGTCAATATTCATAGTATGAATTATCCATGGATAGCAGCATATACAACCTTCTTATCTCTTAAAAATAAGAAGTTGCACTGTGCCTTGAACCTAGTAAGATCTTTCTCCTAGCTTTTCAAGACATAGGCAGAGACACATGATGGGATTGAGTCACTGTGGCTACATTGGCAGTATTGCTTGATAACCATGCTGAGATGTTGGGAGTCAACACTTCCTTGCCTCAGGTCTACCAGGAGGTTCTCAATGTTTCTGTGTGAGTCTCTTGTACTATCTCTAGTAGCTGACTCTGGCATTAATTCCTTTGCTTAGTAAATCTTCTATTATTATTTTCTTCTGTGTGCGGGGAACTCATTTTGAAACTAGTTGCTGCTAAGTTACTGTTTCTATCCAACAGGTTATAAGCAAATGTAATGTGTATGTCTATTTTAAATCAGAGTATCTCCTTGGTTTTTCTTCATGTGAAATTTCCCAGGGTATATTTTCACTTTAGTGCAGATTTCAAGATAATGTTCATCTAGAACAGCCTAGTGGCAGTGTATAAGAACTGGCTCCAGATGCTGGGCAACTGGGGGGAGAGGCAGGCCCACACAGCATTGCAAGTGTACAGTTTACTGCAGACGTCCTGGCAGTAGTTGAACAGAGGTGTCAGAAACATCAAGTAAAGACCTATAATGTGGGTCAGCTAAAGGAATTTATAAAGTGCTCAGACAAAAGTAATTTTATCCATTGATGGTAAGACTGCTCAGTGAGCGAAGTACTTGACACATAAATGTGAGTACCTGAGTCCGAATTCCCAGAACCCAAGCTGAGCCAGGTACTACAGTACACCCATTGGTTATCCCAGAGCTCTTACCACAAGATGGGAGGTAGAGAGAGGAGAATTCCAAGTAAGTTACGGGCCAGCTGGTCTGGCATTATGCAGTGATAACTAAGAGACTGCATCAAATGAGGTGGAAGCCAAATACACAAAGATGTCATCTGATATCCACACATGGGTGACAGCTATGTCCATGCCCATATTTATACAAATAAACATATTTTCTCTCTGTGTGTCTCTCTCTGTTTGCCTCTCTTTCTCTCTCTCTCCCCCCTCCCCGTATCTCTCTCTCTCTCTCTCTCTCTCTCTCTCTCTCTCTCTCTCTCTCTCTCTCTCTCTCTCTCTCTCTCTCTTTCTCTCTCCCAACAAAAGTATACCTCCATGAGTCATAGCGCTTCTCTGGCAAGAGGCAGAGAAAGAGAAATGACCAGGCTCCACCCCTTGTTTCCTGTTTTCCCCATCTCTATTCATTTCAGCACTGGAGCACATGAGAAGGTACTGCCTCCATTCAGACTGGATCTCTACTCTTCAGCCAAATTTCTCTAGAACCACTCTCACAGACACACCCCAGGTGTGTTTCCCAGGTAGTTCTAACTCTGACCAAGCTGACAAGGGAGATTAACCATCACACCCCCATCTAATGTCAATAGGACATCAAATACATCCCTTTATATCACACTACTCTATCCCTGGCATCTAAAGTATCATTTTCCTCTAATAGTGTAAAATGCATTTGGCTCATTTCTAAAAGTCCCTGTAACCTTTAACAGAACCTAAACGGTTGAAAATTGAGTCCTTTAAGTTACAAAATTCAGTAAAATAAAATAAAGCACAACTATAAATTATTATCTTGTTTCTAATACATAACAGCCTAGATATCCTTATTTTAAAGGTGGAAAATGGGAGATAGTAAGGAAAAAAATCATACCAAAGCAAGATAGAAACCCAGAAGGGAAAACATTAAATTACTGCCTGATAGCCTCAGCCCTCTGGCTGCCCAAGTAACAGCATGAAGGCTTTATAATAATTATGAAAGCTTAGCCTTAGCTTGGCAGATTATCAACTAGCTCATCTAAGTAAGCACGATCGGCTAGCTCTGTCTCTGTCCCTCTATGTGACTTGTTAGTTAACCTCTCTTTCAGTCCTGGCACATGCTCATTTCTCTGTGTCCAGCTGGCAATTCTCCTGCCTCTGACACTTTCCTAGAGTTCTATATCTGCCCAGAAGTCCTGTCTATCCTCTCTTGGTTTGCTATGGTCCATTCAACTCTTTATTAAACCAATCAGAACGTGATGGAGAAGATGTTTGCAAAACATGGAGAATACAAAGACAGCCTTTGCACAATGCATAAGAGATTATCCCAACACTAAACTCTCCAGGCTCAAGTCCAGCATCTGTGGCTTTTGGTGGCATCATCTTGACTACAACAGCCTTGGATAGTTCCATCCCTCCATGCTGCCTGAGATGTAGCCTTTCTCTTGTGACAGTTCCATTGCATGCCTGTATCTCCGTGAATGACTTCCAGTCCTTGTATCTTTAACATCCTTGGGTCTCTATTGCAACCCAGCTTTTTAATTGTCACAGCTTCACATAATGGTTTACTGGGTTTCTTTGAAGGGAATCCAATCCTGAGGTATTGCTTGCCCTCATCAGCTTTCTAGACCCTTTATGCATGTTTTCTTGATTCCTTAATTCTTGTATTTTGCATGCTTGCAAAAATAACATGATGTATAAAATGCTGCCAAATTCGGTTGCCAATTTGAAATGCAGTTATCCTCCTCTAGTCCTGTTATAGTGATTTCTCTGCACCATGGAAGAAGAGCCCAGGACAAACAGTTCCCTAGACAGTTGATTTTGAACAGAAACCTCTCCTATGGTATTCTCAGCTCACTGTCTCACAATTTGAATAAATTTGCAGTTTTATAAGCTTGAACTTTTGATGAGTGCGTTCCTTCCCTCAAAGTCCCTTTCCTAGTGTCCCAGTACAGAGCCCAGGGTTTCTCTTTAATGACACAAAGTTATATAACAATTACAAATGTATTCCCTTACATACCTTGTCTGAAACTTTTGACTTACTCTTGTGCCTTTCCTTTCCAATGTGTCCATTTTTCATATCTTCCCAACTCAAATTTGTTATAAACCTCTGTAATCACAGTGAGTAATAACCAAGCCATAGCCCAAATGTTATCCTAGCTTGAATTTCTTTCACTGAACAAAAATTCAGCTTCATTTAAAATTTAACTCTTAAATTTTCAGGAACTAAGCAAGATGCACCCAGATTTTTTTTTTTGTTTCAAATTATAGCAGGAATGACCTGCAGCCCAGTTCTCAATAGAGTTCTTATTTCTTTCCCTATGATACCCTGTGAGCCTGATTTGCAATGTCCATATGTTTCTCATCACCCTGGTCTTCTGAAATCTCATCAGAATAGCTCAATCAGCCCAGGGTTTCTCTGACCTACAATTCCATACGTTTTCACATTTCTCCCTGAAAACCAGTTCTAAAGGCTAGAATCACACCGTTAGATTTTTTTCACTGAAAGGACCCTAGTCCTTAGTATCAATTTTCATTATTGGCGACTGTTTCACTGGATCAGAATAACCTACAAAAGAAACTTATGAGAACAGAGTGGTGACAGTTGTTTTCTAGCTTCAAACGCCAAATGATAAAACAGACATAGTTTCTGAGTGACAAAAGTTAAAAATTAAATTTACATCAAAAAATCAAACCAAACACTTGGTAAGGATGCTGACCCTCTAGAAGTCTCCAAAAGGGGCCAGCAAGATGGTTTAGTGGGCAAAGGCTCCTTGCCACCAAGCCTGACAACTTTTATTTGATCTCCAGGTCCCTAACAGAAACAGAAAACAGACTCCTTAAAATTGTCCGCCAACTTCTATATACACCCAATAGTATATTCATGCATAGACACATATACACAGATATAAAAATGAATAAATAAACAAATAAGATAAAAATCTTAAAAATGCAGATGGAATTAGTGCCCCTAAAATCCTTTCAGTTAGCAAATGACTCAGAAATGAGGAAAAGACAGTCTGTGTGTCTCTCCTCAAAGATTCATTAGCCCAAAGCACTTCTCACTAAGCAGAGAGAGAAAAGCAGAATAAGAAAAGAAATACAGCAGACATGAGAACTGTTATTGAACTTTTTAAAATTTGATTATCAAATGGAGTGGATTAAAATATACACAATTATATTCCCACGCTCTTAAGTGTGCCCCTTGCCAGAGGAATCTTGACCTCGACTAAAGGAAGTTGTGCTTGCTGAAGATATAAAGTAATGTGAGAGTCCTTAATTTCCATGGCAAAGACGCAGACTAAAGAGTTTCCTTATTCTCCATGCAGGATAATAGCCCAACTGTTCCCTTAACCTCACCAAAGAGAATAGAACATGAACCACATCCTATAATATAGAGCAATGGCCTTCTGCAGGAAACAGGGCAGTCATTCTCGGGCACTGATAGGGAATCTTTTTTTTAATTGAGTATTTATTTCATTTACATTTCCAATGCTATCCCAAAAGTCCCCCACACACTCCCCCACCCACTCCCCCACCCACCCACTCCCACTTCTTGGCCCTGTCATTGCCCTGTACTGAGGCACATAAAGTTTGCACAACCAATGGGCCTCTCTTTCCACTGATGGCCGACTAGGCCATTTTCTGATTCATATGCAGCTAGAGACATGAGCTCCAGGGGGGTACTGGTTAGTTCATATTGTTGTTCCACCTATAGGGTTACAGATCCCTTTATCTCCTTGGGTAGTTTCTCTAGCTCCTCCATTGAGGGCCCTGTGGTCCATATGAAAGAGGAAAATTACTGACCACCAGAACTCTCACCCCAGAGTACATTCTGAACTCTCACACCAGAGTCAGACCCCCTCTCAAATGAAAACTGTTCCGGGGACATTTCTGAGATAAGGGTTTCCTGGAACGAACCCAGTCCTACCCCTCCCAACTAAGGACTGTGCCAGGGACATTTTTGAGATAAGGGTGTGAGTAAAAACCTCAGTTCCAATGAATCAAGTACATGGCCAAAGTGTGGGACGCGGTTGCAAAAGCACTTTGGAAAAACCCTTGGTTGAATCACTTAGTGACGTAAAAACTGTATTTTCCCTGCCCTGCTCCCCCCCCCCTTGCCTCCTACCTATAAAAGCTTGTGAAAAGTTTGGGCTAATCGCCGGATCTCCTCTGCACCTTGCAGGCTGCATGAGGTCCGACCCCAGATATCTGGTATATGTGCTTTTTGTTTGTTTTGTTTGCTTTCTTGTCGTTGCTGTATTAAATCTTGCTCCCTATACATCTTAAGTACCGGTCTCAGTGTCTTCTTGGGTGCGCGGCTGACCCGAGGCTTGAGTAAGTGCCTCCCTTTGGGAGTTTTGGAGTCTTTCATTTGGTGCATGGGCCGGGAATCAGCGCGACCACCCAGAAGTCCTGGACCCACTCAGAAGTAAGATTTACTGTTCTGCTTTGGTCTAGTGTCTGTGTTCTGTTTACTGTGGGCCTGGGAGAGGCCATCTGAATCTGTATCTGGTGCGATCGCTGTTTTGGGTTTGCGTGACGCTCTGTGCTCAGTACGAGCACCAGAGACCGTGCTCCGGGACTGTGGGCCTGGGAGAGGCCATCTGACTGGAGACCAAGCAGGTCTCAATAGAGAGCACGGGGTGAGTAGAGACAGACGTGTCTGGTGCTCACCGTCCGATCGCCCTGGGGGACGCCCCAGGAGGACAAGGGGAGGACTAAGGACGCTTAGTGGACCCCTCTGGAGACCGGGTGGGTTCGAGTCCCACCTCGTGCTTCAGGGTGCGAGATCGTGGGTTCGAGTCCCACCTCGTGCTTCAGGTTGCGAGATCGTGGGTTCGAGTCCCACCTCGTGCCTCTGTGCGAGATCGTGGGTTCGAGTCCCACCTCGTGCTTCAGGTTGCGAGATCGTGGGTTCGAGTCCCACCTCGTGCTTTGGTTTTTTTCTTTTTATCTCAGTCTCGTGTCTGCTTTTGTCGTGTCTGCTATTATTCTAGAAATGGGACAATCTGCTGGGTGTGTAGGTGTGGAACTGCTGCATTTGTGTATTCTGAGATTGTGGGTTTATTCTGGCAGTGGCTGTGAGAGGACGACTGTCTATGGCCTCACAATCTGCACCCCAAAAAGATGTTCCAAGGGAGACCCTGGAAGGAGTGCCCAGGGTACAGAACAGTTAAAAAGACCTGGCTGTTGCCTGGCAGAGTGAGAGAGAGAGAGAGTGTTCTCTCTGCCAGGGCGGGAGTAGATGTGGAATCCCACCCCTATCAGGAAAAAGAGTCAATGTGAAATCCGACCCCGTCAGAAAGTGGCGTTTGGCTGGTTGTGTTTGTGTCACGTGACAAGACTGTGTGTGTGTGTGTGTGTTAACCCTTTGTCGACTGTAGACTTGGACTGACGTCAGGACAAATTTGTCAGCAATAGTTTTAAAAAAGAAAAAAAAAGGGAAAAAAACTCAGTGCTGGTGAGTCCCAGACTGCTCAAAAGAGCTCTGAGATTGCAGAGCTGGGCTAAGAATTTCCGGCTTTGGCAGCGCGGGTGGGGCTTTGATAGCAGCAGTGGCGCTGAGGTTCTGGCTTCTGCAGGCACGGCAGAAGCAGAGGCTGTCTGTGCCCCGAGTTGTGAAATGCTGATAGTGAGTGCAGCAGCCTGCCGGCCCCCGCCTGCCAGTCCCGGAGTGGCCGTGAAGCCTGCCACAGCTGGGGAGGGGCCGACTGCGGCCGGCCGCTGTCCCTCCTTTGGCTTCCCCCCGGGTGCATGCCCACACTCCTTTGTGCTCACTCCCCCGCCGCCGCTGCCACCAAGGGCTCAAGCCATGCGGGAAGACAGTGCAGAAAGCACCAGGGGTCTTAGTAGTTAAATGGTTAAATAGCTGACTCTGCTGCCTTCCCCCTCCCTGCCAGCGTTTGTTTGCCACTCCCAGGAGTTTACACCGAATTCCGGCGTGCAGCGGAGACTGGGCTGGCTCTTCACATCAAAGGATCTGTTTTCAGCCTTTGCCTGCCTCTTGGGTGGGAGAAAGGCTCATTCTCCTGCCCTCTGTATCTTGTCTCTTGTTAACAGAGAAAAAAATTGTGTTCATTTTGAGATATCAGTGTGCAGCCAGATGTAAGAGCTACACTCCCTTCTCTGCCCCATGTGTTTTCTCTTCTCAGGCATCGCCCTGAGCTGCTAGCAGTGAATCTGTTTTAAGCTCCGGTGAGGGAGACATACAAGGTAAGGAGCACCTATGGGTCTAACTGCCAGGCTCTGATGAGGTCTCGTCTCTGTGGGACTGAAAGTGCCCCGACAATCTGACCTAACAGTGAAAAGAGGTAAAAATAGAGATAAAGAAAATTAGGTCTGAAATGAGAAAGATACTCTAAATGAGAAATATTTAAAAGAGGAACCAGTAAAATGAGGCTGGCAAGTACAGAGACCAGAGTCAGAATCAGAAATGTGCTGTAAGACAGAAAAATAAACCAGGGTAGTCGAACTATGAAAAAAGTTAAGTGACAGAATATAGATGTAATAATTAGATAACATTCAAAGTAAGCAAAGACAAGAAAGAGATATATATATAGATAGAAAGAGAGACATTATATGAGATCTCCATTGCAGTTAAGAAACAGGAGCAAAGAGAGATAAATGACAAAGACTAGAACCTAGCAAAGTGACACTTGCTAATAATACTAGCACTTAGAGATGATCTGCAAGAAATAAGGAGCCAGAAAATTTTCTAAAAAAGGATAAGAGAAATGGAATGCTGGTCACAAAAGTCAGGGAGACTAGAAAACTTAGTACCCGGCGACAAAAGCAAGCTTTTGGCTAAAGATCAAAGTGTTTACTGTTATCTGTTAAAGAAAAAGAGCATTGAGTGAGAGACTGCCCTAACAAAAAAAAAAAGAGGAGCCCCCCCTCATGACCAAACCCTTCACCTGTTTGTGGCTGAAAGTAAAGAAAAAGCAGAAGGGGTGCTAACACAGAAGCTGAGTCCTTAAAAGAGACCGGTGGCCTACCTGTTAAAAGCAGCTAAAAAGAGACTGTGTTTCATATTCCTCCACTGACCAGTGCAAAGCAAGTTTAAAAGGTTCCTGGACACTGCAGGCCTTTGCAGACTGTGGATTCCAGGTTTTGCTGAATTAAAAAGATAAACAGCCCTTCGTATAAGAAATAAAGAACAACCTTGGATGGCCTTAGATGCTATTGAGACTGCCCTAATGTTGTCCCTAACTTTGGGACTCCTAGATGTGACTGAGAACAAAAGTATTGCCAAAGAGGTTCTTACTCAGAGATTGGGACCCTGAAAAAGACCGGTGGCATACTTGTGAAAATTAGACCTGGTGACTGTAAGATGACCTGCTTGTCTGCACATAGTAGCTTCTGGTCAAGGACGCAGATAAACTGACTCTGAGACAAAACTTGGCACATGCCCTAGAAGTGTGGTTCAGCCCCCTGACCGATGGCTGACTAATGCTCTGGAAAACATGAACTCTTGGCACTAACCCAAGCCCTGCGGTTGGCTAAAAGCAGAGACATCAAAGACGAAGAAAGAAAAAGTCCCATTCACCTGGACTGAGGAACACCAAAAAGCCTTTGACAGCATAAAGGCAGCCCTGCTTGTTAAAGACGCTGACAAGCTTACTCTTGACCCTATACCCACTACCAGAGTTTACTGCTCCTTGGCGATGACTCCACTCCTGTACATCAATGTGCTGATGTCCTGGCTGAGGAAACTGGAACAAGGAGAGATCTGACTGATCAGCCTTGGCCAGGTGTGCCTGCCTGGTACACAGATGGCAGCAGCTTTGTCACAGGAGCAACAGTAGTAGATGGAAGGCAGCTCATATCCATGGGACCATCTACCAACAGAGGGGGCTACTTACCTCGGCAGGTAAAGATCAAATCAGGCCTTGGCCTGAGAGTTTGAGCTGGTACACGGACGGCAGTAGCCTCACGATTGAAGGTAAGCGGAAGGCGGGGACAGCAGTGCAGTGGTGGACAAAAAGCAAGTGATCTAGGCCAGCAGCCTCCCTAAAGAGACTTCAGCCCAAAAAGCTAAACTTGTGGCTTTGATACAAGCTTTATAAAAGTCTACACTGACAGCAGGTATGCTTTTGCCACTGTATGGAACAATATACAAACAAAGAAAGCTGTTGACATCTGCAGAAAAAGACGTTCTCAAAATGGATAAATGAGACTGCTCACATAGTCATCAAGAAGATTATTGAAGAAAATTTTTCCAAGGTTCAGAGTGCCAAAAGCAATAGTGTCAGATAATAGCCCTGCTTTGTTGCCCAGGTAAGTCAGGGTGTGGCCAAGCATTTAGAGGTCAAATAAAAATTACATTGTGTGTATAGACCTCAGAGCTCAGGATAGATAAAAATTAGTTTAAAACTCTATGACAGACCTTGACTAAATTAATCGTAGAGACTGGCACAGACTTGGTGTTCCTTCCCTATGCCCTATTTCTTGATTCAGTTTTACTCTGTTTAAGGTCCTTTATGAGTCACCTATGGCCATTACTGTTTCAAATGATGTGTTTAAACCTATGTTGTTATAATAATGATCTGTATGCTAAGTTAAAAGGCTTGCAGGTGGTCTGGTCACAACTGGGAAAAATCGGACTGAGTACATGGACGACATTGCTCCAGGGATCCCAACAGCTGAGACAGTGAACGAGCTGGGTATCCCAAGGACATCTCACCAGTTCCAGCCAGAGATCTGATCTACGTGCACCTACATCATGCCCAGACCCTCAAGCCTCGCTAAAAGGGCCCCTGCCTAGTTCTGTTTACTAATGCTTCTTGTTCTGTTTTTGTTCCCATGTTAAAATAGAGTCTTTCATTTGGTGCATTATGCAGTATCTGAAATTCTAAGATTAGAATTATTTACTAAAAGAAGGGGGGAATGAAAGAGGAAAATTACTGACCACCAGAACTCTCACCCCAGAGTACATTCTGAACTCTCACACCAGAGTCAGACCCCCTCTCAAATGAAAACTGTTCCGGGGACATTTCTGAGATAAGGGTTTCCTGGAACGAACCCAGTCCTACCCCTCCCAACTAAGGACTGTGCCAGGGACATTTTTGAGATAAGGGTGTGAGTAAAAACCTCAGTTCCAATGAATCAAGTACATGGCCAAAGTGTGGGACGCGGTTGCAAAAGCACTTTGGAAAAACCCTTGGTTGAATCACTTAGTGACGTAAAAACTGTATTTTCCCTGCCCTGCTCCCCCCCCTTGCCTCCTACCTATAAAAGCTTGTGAAAAGTTTGGGCTAATCGCCGGATCTCCTCTGCACCTTGCAGGCTGCATGAGGTCCGACCCCAGATATCTGGTATATGTGCTTTTTGTTTGTTTTGTTTGCTTTCTTGTCGTTGCTGTATTAAATCTTGCTCCCTATACATCTTAAGTACCGGTCTCAGTGTCTTCTTGGGTGCGCGGCTGACCCGAGGCTTGAGTAAGTGCCTCCCTTTGGGAGTTTTGGAGTCTTTCACATCCAATAGCTGACTGTGAGCATCCACTTCTGTGTTTGCTAGGCCCCGGCATAGTCTCACAAGAGACACCTCTATCTGGGTCCTTTCAGCAAAATCTTGCTAGTGTATGCAATGGTGTCAGCGTTTGGAAGCTGATTATGGGATGGATCCCCAGATATGGCAGTCTCTAGATGTTCCATCCTTTCGTCACAGCTCTAAACTTTGTCTCTGTAACTCCTTCCATGGCTGTTTTGTTCCCAATTCTAAGAAGGGGCAAAGTGTCCACACTTTGGTCTTCATTCTTCTTGAGTTTCATGCTCTTAGCAAATTGTATCTTATATCTTGGGTATCCTAAGTTTCTGGGCTAATCTAATGGTGTCCAATCCTCTGTAGATGCTTTCTGAGGTGTCCGCAAAGTAGGATGCAAGGATTGCCACAGGTCACCATTGCTTTGTGTCCCTTATTTCTAGTTCCAAATAAGGACATTTATTACAATTACCCAATCTGTGTTCTGCCATTGTCTACTGTATACATAGGACAAAGGGGGTGGGTATTCCAATTCTGTGACCTGAGGGGACTTGAATGTTGCCTTCTTTAAGGAGGAAAGTGAGTGTGGTTTACTTGTCAAGAGAGAAAGCCAAGTGTTTGATGAGCCAAGTGAGGATTTTCCGCCAGTGGGTTAGAAGGGCTATAGGTTGCTTTCAGCCAGCAGAATTTGGTTATTTGTAACTCGCCAAAGTTGTTCCTTTCTGCACAAACATTGTCAACTTTCTATCAGTGCATTCCTAGAATGAGGATATCTCTGCAAAGATTGTTGCCCACTTAACATTTTTTTAGAAAAGTTTTTGTTGTTGTTCCTAAGCTACTGATATATGGAAGCTGAGCGTCCTACCCATATTGCCCTGGTATACACAGTTATGAAAGATGCCAACAGATTCTACTTCATGTATGGGCTTCATTCTGACTTTCTTTTGAAAATTTTCTCATCAGACATTAGGTCCCTATGAGACAGGTGTATCAGTCAGCCGGATTCCCGAGCAGAATGTGGCCGATAAAAATGATGGCTCCGTGACAAGGGAATTAGCTTCCTTATCCCATCTACACCCCTGTGAAATGCACTCTGCACAGCTTCCCAGAGGTCCCCAGCAGGACCTGAGCCCAGGTGTCCACAGACTTGCTCTACCCGTTAGTGTGTCCAGATTGGCCTCATTCTCCTCCTGTCTACTGCTTTACTCACTACATAAGCTCAAAATGTTGGTTTGGGCTTTCTTTCAGAAATGTGTGCCACAACAGTGGAGTCAACTGAAGTCTTGGTGCATATCAGTATCTAACATAACGACTTTCAGTGTGGCATTTCATACACACATATAACTTTTTATCTTATTGATCTCCCATTTCCTGCTTCTTATCTCTTTCCTCTATTCTAATAGTCTAAATACCACATTCTCCTTTTCCCCTACATTTTACTCCTAAGAGAAAACATGCAATATGTCTTTCTGAGTCTAGCTTATTTTGCTTAACATGATGACCTCTTGTTCCTCCCATTGTTAGAAAAGGATGTAATCTTGCTTTTGTATTGTATGTGTAGGTATATCACATTTTCTTCATTAATTAGTTCATGAACACACAAATTGATTCCACCCATGACTATTCTGAATGGTACATGGATAGATCTGGTAGCAGCTGTTTGCATCATATGCTGACTCTGATTCATTTGGTTAAATACCTAGCAGTGAGTATAGCTGGATCCTGTCATTTAAAAAACCAGCAATTTCATATACATATAAGATAATATAGGGGACTGGCGAAGTTTACCTGTTTCTTAAAACAGTTAAGTAAAACCAAAGATATATTTTATATTTTCAATAAAGATTATGTAGGCTAACATTATTATTATTATTATTATCATTATTAATTATTGTTATTATTTTATTCTGGCTTTCCAATAATTGAATATATACAACCATAGATTTTCTATTCAAATCCCTTTCAGTGGGCTACATGAGACTTCAAGGTTAGTTCTGAAGGATAACATAAAATCATATCCACACAAGATGTGTCAAAATATGAACAATAAGAACTAGGAATAATCTTAAGGATTGTGCAGACTCTGTTGGTTTGAATCTTAGAGCTACCACTCTTCAATTGTATAATCTCAGGCAATTTTGTTTATCATTTGTGACAATTTTACTACTTATAAAATATAGATAATAAGATGAATTATTCTATTCTCATTACATTATAATATATACTAAATAACCCACAAGTTTTAGTGGCTCCAGACAGCAGGTGCTTATGTCTTGCTCCTGCTATATATGACTATATGAATTGTTTCATACATGGCTATGCATCACAAGGGAGATATGTATATATGTATCTCTCTACACACACACACACACAAACACACACACACACTCACACACACACCCCATTCTGTTAATCTCCTCTCACCCTTTCTTGTCTTTGTCTCGTGACCCACTGAATTTAACCAGTTTCATGTGTGTGAACCACTGCAGCCTGGTAGACTCACTGGTGAGTATGCAAATGAAGAAAATAAAAGTTTCTCTGCCAGAATTCACCAGTAGCCAATGATTCAGCAGGATGGGGGCTGATCCCATGAGTCTCTCTGTGACTCATACTGTTGATAGGGACAGTCTTCTGCAGGTAATCATGACTGCTGTGAGATCATGTCTGTGATGGCTGTGTTATGCCTAGAATATGGGTTTTCTCAGTCCCTCTATCTTCTGGCTCTTACATTCTTGCAGTTCCATCCTCAATAATGTTCCCTGAGCCTTAGGGGTGGTGTAGGTGTTCTATTTAAGGAGAAACACCCAATCATCTCTTACTCTCAGTACCTCAAACAGGCATGAGTTTGCATTCACTATGATTCTTTTTCAAAGGGAAGCTTACTGATTAAGGCTGGATATAGCATTTGTCCATGGGTATAAACATAAATGTTGGGAAGGCAGTGTGATATCACAAACATTTAGACAAACAACTCCTAAAGATTTTTATTCCTATGAGCCAGGTTAAAGGAGTGACTCACAGCTGGAACATGTCATATCCACAGTAGTAGAAGAAGCCAATAGCCAGTGATGGTGTTGATGGCTGTTTTCCCTAGGGAAGAAATGCAAAACACTGCAGACAATTAATCAATATCATCTTACAACATAAGCAAACACATTTTACTGAATTATTTCAAGGATTAAATTAATTATAATTGAATTCCTAAGTTAGCATGTTTCCAGTGACGGGGTAGCTTGCGAAGATATAAGCTAGCTAATGCTACGTGGGTTTTTACTGGTGCTCTGCTCTTTGCACAGCAGCTACACACACTGGTAGCAGGGAACAGATGCCAGAGGAGTTCTGGGCAATGGTGTGTGGAGTTCCATGCTGAGACCTGTCATCTTTGAGAGATGAATAACTGATGGCATCAAACTCCAACTTTTTTTTGTCAACATTGCAGATTTGGTTTCCCCCCCCACACACACACACAAATAAAAATGCTGAATTCAGCAAGACAAACTCACTGAGAAGGTATGTGGCCTTAAAGTTTGTTTCAATCAGGCTTTTCCTACCTGTATGGTATGGAACTCTGCAGAGCCATGAGGTATTCTCCTCAGGGAAAGAGTCTAACCTTACTTGGAGCTTCCACATTTTAATGATCTTCCCCCTTGTTTCTATCAGGGCCTGCTGCAGTCTACTTACTCTCTTCCACCTGCTGTCTCATTACTCCTACTTGCATCCCCTTGCATCTCAATTAACATTTCCCCTTCCCTCTTCAAATCCCCTTAGGATATGTGTTAACAGTATGCCCTGGTTAATTTAAACACATATAGGTTTTCTCTCCAGCCTTGACTATTCAAAGTTGTAATTATGCAAGTGTTTCTTCTACTACTTAGGTGAAGACTGGAGATCAATTCCTAGGATGCTGGAAGAAAGGTAGAGAAATAGCTGTTTTAGGTTAACTGAATGGTTACATGGATTGTGTAGATCTTTCACACTCAAAAGCTTGTACTATCTGTGACAATGTTTTTTCACTGCTGTGACCAGGTAGTTGGCAAGCAGCAACTTAAG
Organism: Mus caroli; assembly: GCF_978045245.1. Classification (NCBI taxonomy): domain Eukaryota; kingdom Metazoa; phylum Chordata; class Mammalia; order Rodentia; family Muridae; genus Mus; species Mus caroli. The sequence goes on from NW_028227266.1 coordinate 50,663,154, forward strand.
GGGGGAAAGATTTATTTTGGCTCAAAGTTCAGAAGATACAGTTCATCATGGGTGGAAAGGCAGAGGGATCATTTCCTGCCCCAGTAACATGAGACAGCTTGCTCACATTTTGAGGAATCTTAAGCCAAAAGAAGATGAAGACTGGAGATGAGCTGGTCTTCTACTTTTCCCTTTTTTATTCAGCCTAGGACCCCAGACAATGGGATGTTACTGTTAATGCTCAAGGCAGATCCTCCATCCTCATGAAATCTCTGGAAATATCCTCACATACATCCTCAGAGATAGGCTTCACTGATATCCTGTGAGTTCTTTAACCCAATGAAGCTGACCCTTAAAATCAACTGTTAGTCTTCATTTCCTTGCAAGGTATACTTAGAAATTTATGCCCTGTGTCACTGAAGTCCACTTTGCTAAACAGTCCTCTTCATTCTGCACATTATATGTCACTGATCTTATGGTTTGGAACGCAAGGCAGTGTGGATCCCATAAGCCCTTCTTTTGGACCTAGCCATCTAGATCAACCCTACAAATTCTGTATCTATTTTAGCTGTCTGTAGCTTTGAGACTCTACTTCGCACAAATAATTTAAGCTTTATAAGAAGGAAACAATATTAAAAATAGTCATGAAAAATCTCAACATTTATGAGGCAATAAAGACAGAAAAGATCTGCAATTGATCTAGAATGAGTCATTTCATAAGGGCCATTATAAAGAGAGTCTAGAATTAGAAAGTAAAGGAACACCTAACTGTGAGGAGATGAGCCCTCACCAAAATATAGTAAATTATAACGCTGGGATCCTGGTGTTCAGAGAAAAGGAGCTGATAAATTCACAAAAATTCCTTTGTGAAAAAATAGTTTGCCTACCTCAAAAAAGAATAGTGAAAATCTTTGGCCTTAGCTGGTCCACTCCTGCCACTACATGTCTCCTCTAGCACAGTCACCAAGAGCATGTTGGCTCAGAAGTTCTGAGTGTATGCCGCTCTTGCAGAGGATCCAGGTTCAGTTCCTATCGTCCACACTGTGTGGCTTACAACCATCTATAATTACAGTTCCAGAAAATATAGAACCCTCTTTTTTTGGCTTCTACAGGCACCAGGCAGACATATGGCACACATACAGCATGTAAGTACACATACACACACAAACACACACACACCACAAAAGTAAAAATAAATAAATCTCTGACAGCTTAATAATATAAAAAGTACTGTTATTTACTAATCAATGAATTTCACCAAACACCAAGATGAACATAATGAGAAACCCAACTAGAATAATAATCAAACTCATGATTGACAAAGACAAGAATTCTTAAAGAATTATCATGCAAGAAATACAACATAATTAATGGTAATGATCTTTTTATCAAAAACAAGGAAAGGGAGAAAGCTAAATACATTCAGACTCCTGGAGTGTGGAGAGGGAGTAAGCTTGAAAACATCTGCACCTTCAAATTGGGAAGGTCAAAGGCATCCTCAGATAAGATAGAGGAGAAGGACAAAGGATGGTGGAGGGAGGGAGGAACAAAGACAGAAGGAAGGAAGGATAATGGAACAAAGAGAGGAAGAAGCAAGGATGGGCTTGTTGATGCCTCTCTAGAACAGTGGTTTTTCACTGTTGCTGGTGAATCACCAAACCTTTCAAAAGGGTTGCCTAAGACCACCAAAGGACACAGATATTTACATTATAATTCATAACAGTAGCCAAGTTATAGTTACAAAGTAACAATGAAAATGGATTTGTGGTTGGGGTTGTATTGAAGGGTCACAGATGGTTAGGAACCACTGCTCTAGAAACAAGGAAGCCCTTCAGAAGAAAGCGACATACTTCAGAGAGGAACAATAGTCTACACAAAGAAATAAGGAGGAGCAGCACTTGAGGGTGAATACATAAATCAGAATCCAGAGTTGCTACAGTGTTTCATCTAAAGTGCCAGATTTTCAACAATGAAAAATTGAGGCACACAGACTTGGAGGTGATCAAGGTTATCACTGGGTTTAGTGATGCACATGATAACAACTGCAGAGAAGAGGAACAGTAACAAAGTTATGTCTGAGAAACATCCCAACATTTTACTACATAGAATTCCACTGTTGTTCTGGCTTCACCTGCTGGGGTTATAGGTGTGACCACAATGCCCATCTTTTATACTCTTGATGTGAGTTTCTGTTTACAGCTTCAGCCTGTCCTTAATTCACCAACAATATACCATGCCTCTCTCCTTTTGGAAACTCAAGATATTTGCTTCCTGGAATTTCATGATTGCTGGAGGAACAAGATAAGTACCTCTGGGATGGTATACTTCTACCATTCTGCAAAAGAGGAGATAATCCATGGCTCATGTATTATAATGGTCAACCCAATTCTCTGCACTGGACTGTAAGTTGCAAAAGGAGAGAGATTCCTGATCTTTGTTTGCTATTACTCAAAGTGCCCAGTGAAAAAAAGGCACTAAACAAATATTTTTGAATAAACAAACAAATCGTCAGAGGCATTAGCAAGGTATTTGCTGCACTAAAAGCATGCATTTCATCACCAACAACCAAAGCCTATGGTGTAGTGTCCTACTATGTTCAAGGCACTATGCATCACCAGAAGCCTATGGTGTAGCATCCAATTATGTCCTATGCCTCAACACAAGGAAACGGTGACATTTAAGATTCTGGAGATGCAGATTTAACATGATGTTCTTTATTTTCTTCAGGAATAAGAAGCAAATAGGTGGTTTCTTGGTGCTTGTTTTAGGTGGCCTCTGGGTTGCTAAGGCCCAGCCTCCTGTTAATTACCTTATTAATAACTGCAACACTTTTTTAGATAATTATGTAAAGTGCCCATTTTATGGTAAGTTAATGGCCCTCATGAAAGAGCAGGAAATAATGAGTGTCTGCCAGAATCCCTTGCCATAGGAGAGGCACAGGGAGGGGGTGAGGGAGCTAAACCACACATCGTGGACATCTAAATGCTAAATCCCCAGAGAACTGAAACCTCAGCCCCACAAAAGAATCATCGAGTCCCTGCTTTTTATAGGAAATTCTATTGGGAATTTCTATAACAATCCGAGTTTTCACACAGAATTATCTTTATGATTAATAATATGTGAAAAAAAAATACTGAACAAGTTTTGTCTGAAGAAGGTGTGATCTGCTGTTCCATTAGCGTGTCGTAATAGAATTGAGTCTCTCTAGCAGGTATTTCTGGGGATTAGAGAAAAGTTAAGAGGGCCTCATCTGAAACAGTTCAGCTGGGAGGATCTAAAATTTCCATAAGCCTGCTTAGCTCACTGTGCCTAAAGAATAACAAGGGGATTAACAAATGTAGTCAGAATTTTTGGCTAATTGTTAATATTAAACATGTGTACACCTTTAGTCTCCTCCTAAAACTTCACCAAAGTGTCTACCAAAAGTATGTGTGCATAGGCGCATCTCTCTCTCTCTCTCTCTCTCTCTCTCTCTCTCTGTGTGTGTGTGTGTGTGTGTGTGTGTGTGTGTGTGTGTTTTCCTGGGTTATATGCACATTAATGTGAGTACCTGCAGAGGGAAAGGAAATAGATTCTGGTTGACCCTCTGCCTCACTCCCTTAAGACAGAGTCTCTTACTTAACCAGAAAAAAATAAACCGTTCATTACTCAACGGGGCTGGCTGGACAGTGAGCTACTGGGGTTAACTATTCCCACTGCTTAACACTGGAGTTAGAGGCAGGCACCTTCATAACCAGCATTTTGAGTGGGTATGAAGATTGAAACCCAGGTTCCCATGTTTGCACAATAAGCACTCATCCACTGAGCCATCTCTCCAACACCTACCAAGATTTTTTAAATTAAAAAGGAAACAGGAAAAGGATGGCAGATGAGACGAACATCTCATCAGAGAGATCTTCCTGTCCAGCCTTCAAGAAACAGCCCAAACTTGCTCTGCCCAGATGATTGCTAGTCTCCTCTATACTAACTTATCATTATATATTTCAGAACCCCATTGTCTTTTCCCTTCAACAGTAACTCAAGCTTCATATACACAGGCTCTCTGACTCTGCCATGTGCCCAGCCCTTAAAACAGCACTTGATGTATTAATGTAGAATATGGATGTAATAAATACCTGTTGAACAAAACATCAATCTTTGTCCGATATGTAGACATCAGAGAGAACAGTGGGAACTAAGTCACCTAATAAAGGAATTAAAACCTAAGTGTTTGCAGAGACTCTGATAGAAACCCAGACAATTCCTACAGATGAGTGTCAGAAGACTCTTAAAGACATGAAATTTCAAAGGACAGATGTGCAGGATTGAGTTATGACTCTAAAAGAGATGAAGTCCCAGATAAGGAGAAATTAGACACCAAGGGCTTCTCTTTAATTTCAGTTGTACCAATAATTACATTAAATGTTAATGGAACACACACTGCAATTAGAGGGAGGAGTCTGGCAAACTAGATTAGCATAAACATGTTGCAATTAGGTATTGTCTGCAAAAGATCCACAAGATACAAAGACGTGGGTTGAAAACAAAAGGAAGGAAAAAATAAGCAACAGACCAACCGTGAATTTATTGGCTTAGGATGAGACGAAATAGGTTTCTAGATAAGGAACATTTTACAATGAAAAGACTGAAAGAACCATTTCAAGCCTGGAAAGTTATCTCCATGGTTAAGAGCAGGTAGGGCCACTCCTGCAAACAATTTCAGTTCGGATCCTGGTGCCCATGCTGGGTGGCTCACAACTGCCTGTAACTCCAGCTTCGGGGGTCCAACACCATTGTCTGCACTCATCAGGAACCTGCATTCACAGATGCACACCCCCCACTACACACACACACACACACACACACACACACACACACAGTTTTAAAAATGGAAATGAATCTCCAAAAGAAGCACTTTGTAGTGGAGAAGGAGTGGATACCGATATGGATATGAGTATGTGTAGTGAAAGCATCAAGATTAAAGCAAATGTTTAAATTCTCAAAGATGGAAAAGAAAAGTAATTTTTTTTAATCATTATTTGTACTTTTTGAGATTTTACTTTGGTATGTGTAGGTCTCTTTCTTACTTTTATTACTTAGGATTAACCAAGCTTCCTGACTCTATACAATTGTATTTCAGCAAAGAAGCTAATTTTCAGCCACTGTTATATTTGACGGGTTTTCTACCCTATTATCTCTTTCTTCGAGGACTCTACATAAACGTTTACCTTTCCTATAGTACTTTAGGAGTCTCTTGCCTTAGATGGGTGCTATTTTGTTGTTATTTTGTGTTGTTTTGTTTTTAATATACCAGTTTTCTATATTCAGATAGTATTTTTATCAGTCCATTCTCTTGGGGACTAATTCTTCCAACAATTGTCTCCATTAGGAAGTAAATGCTCTCTTTTTGAATGTTTTCCTTTTGATTCAAATGGTGTAGCTCTCTTCTATGGGTTCTACAAGCTATGGGACTGCTTCCTTTCCCCCACTGAGTGTAGCTGTAATGGCTACTGCAAAGTACTTCTTTACTATTTTCAGCATTCAATCTACCTCTAGTGACTCCTTTTTATTGTAATTTCAGAGAGGAATGAGTCATTCTTCTGAGTTCTTAAGTGCTATTATGGTATAGCTATAAAATATCCCCATAAACTCATGACTTGAGATTGTTTCTTATTGGTAGATGAAGATTATCAAAGTCAATCTATGGATGACTTCATACCAGAAAGAACTGCTAGGAAATAGGACCTAGTTAAAGGAAGTTTGTCACTGAGGGTGTGTCTTTGAAGGGTATATCTGTAGCCCCGCCTTCCCTCCCTCTCCCTGTCCCTCTCCTTCTCCCTGCCTTCTGGCTATCCTAAGGGGAGCAACTGTCTCCTGCCACAGTAAGTGTCATCTTTGAGGGGGCATCCTGTGTATTGTAAACGTTACACTACAAAGACTCCAGAATCTCTTGTATTCTCTCAAAGGTTTTTGCTTTTGTCTTCTAAAACCATAAATATAAAACTGAAAACTCTGTTTTTTGGAATAGCAGCTGGGTGTGTTTATTTTCAGTTGAGTGCTGTGACTTTACTTTGCACAAAGAGCTTCAGGAATCAGTATATGGGTTGGGAAAAGTTTACACGATTGATTGAGGACTCTGCCTTGCTCACAGCACCCATGACCAGCCTGAACTCTGTTACTGGTTTTGGGGGCCAGAATAATTCTGAGTTTTCTACCAGAGTTTTGCTGCTTCAAGCATCACTTTCAACCTAAACCCTGGCAAACCAGAAAGCTCATCTATGATCCTCTATCTAAAATTGACTTGCTTTCTATAGCCTCGGAGTCTTTGACTTGCTTTGTAGAGTCTTCAGGTAATTGCTTTCGTGGTTTGTTTCCAGAGATTCTGGTTGGAAAGTGAAGGTTGGTCTACTAAGAGATTATTAAGCTCTGCTGAGAACAGAACAGTTCCTCCATCCTTTTTTGAAACGGATACTATGTTTTGCCTTTTTTTTTTTTTAATGTATGTCTATGTACTATATGCATGCACAGCCCTCGGAGACCAGAAGAAGGCATCAGATAACCTGAAACTCTAGTTACAGTCTTTATGAAGAGCCATGGAGGTGCTGGAAAATCAAACCTATTTCCTCTGGAAGAACAACCAATGCTCTTGCCTGCCAGGCCATTTTTCCAGCCACTTCCATAATTTTTAGATGTCAGATCATACTCAGTACCATGAATGAAGCAGGTAATGAAGGATTAAGGAACGGCTGTCATTATATAAGCTTTTCATTAGTGCTAGGTGGTTAGAAAATGTAATAAAAGGTCAGAAAGTGTATTTACCAAAAAAAAAAAAAACTTTCTAAAATGTAGTTTGATTGGTTGGGAATTTCATATAATGCGGTGCAATGAACAAATTTCTAGCCAGGTGACTTTTAGAAGCCCAGGAAGTTGCTGTATTTTTCTCAGCTAAGGAAGAAACAGAAGCTAAGCTTCCCTGTGTTGTAGAATCGGTATAAGTGTCAGTTTTTAGCAGAGCCATGGGTGATGCAAGCCTGGCAACGGAGATCCCACTTAAACTGAGTGTAAGGGAACCAAGGCCCAGCCATGCCATGGCAGGTAAGTGGTGCAGTGCGTTGATTCTGTCCCACTGTGTTATCCCACACAAAGCTCAGGACCCAGGACCTCCTATAAAGAGACAAAGAGTTACCTCCACTCTGGAAGCAGAACCTGACTCCTTCCACTCCCAAAAACCCTAATGCCCTGCCCCTGCTTAATAACAGACCCTGCTAGATGCTCTCTGGATTTCTTATACCATTTTTTTCCACACATGATATATCAATGAATTCTCCCTAAAGGACAGTTCTGATTCTGGACCCATGGAGAGGGCCTAGCATCCTGTAGATCTGACAAGCGCCCAGGTGATGTCAAAGTGGCCACTGTCTGTACTGTGTTTTGAGTGACAAGGTTGTATGTAACTTCAGTGGTTTGCCTTCAAAACCACAATGTGTTATACGTGCTACTAAGGCACCAACTTAAGACAAAAAAAAAAAATCCTGTACATAGCAGAGCTGCCGCACAGTCGCTCAGGTGGCCATGGATGGCTGAATGGCTGACACACTCTCAAACCACTGGTTCTTCCCTTCGATCCTTGGATGCTCCTCCCAACCTTGCTTCCTCCACTGTCTTTCTTCCAACATGGGCGTGGTAGCACTTGACCTAATCAAGATCTTTTCTTCACAGAATAAAGTCAATACGTTTGAGCATACATAAATGTAATAAATTTTATATGCAGTATTAAGATAAAAATATATGGAAGAGCATCATCTATTTGTCAAATAGCTTCACACACCAGGCCCTGAGGGAAAAACTTTACAGCCAGGTTTGTTCTCCCCACATTGGCTACTGCCACCAAGTGTTCATAGCTCCTATTTGTGGATGCAAAGTCCCTTCAACAAATGAGACAGGATTCTAGAAAAGTCTCTAAGAGAAGTTAACTTTGACATTAACATCAACAGACTAAAGTGGGGCCCAGGAGATATGAAAGCATGTAAAGGCACTTGCCACCAAGCCTGAGACCTGAGTTTCATTCCCAGGTCCCACATGATGGAAGGAGAAAACTGGCTCCTACAAGCCAACCACAGGAACAAACTTGTCATGACAAATGCGCACAAGTGTGCCCATGCATGTGTGTGCGCACATGTAATTAATTTTTAATTTTCCAAACAGCTATTTTAACTGAGTTTGAAGTAATTTTCACTGGTATGGCAGCATAACACTTACTTATCTGGAGAGCTAGTCTTGGATGTTTAGAGAAATTATGACTGGACTCTAGGCAGTATCTCATCAGATCTTTCCATTGTCCTGCTCTTAGCAGGTTTCTAACATGATTTGAGAAAAAAATCTTTGTTACTGTAACTCCAGAAGAATTATTCAGATAACAAAGAACGGTGAATGGGCTACCAAATGACTAAGAGTGGATGCTCAGGGACAGAAGGAATGTACCTGGCCTCCCTGAGGATTTCTGAGGATTTGGAGAGAAGACTATTTGGGGTTGGGCCTACCCCAGCCAAACTTATAAAGCTCAATTCAGCCGCAATAACAGTAATACTAACTTGCTACAGGGCAGTGCTTATAAAAGCACTTCGGTGAGTGTTTTCATTTGATCATACAATAATCTTAAAGAACCTAAGGAGAGGTATTTGAATCAACTTTATAAAGGAAGAAAAGTGATTTCCGAGCTGGTCTCTGGAATCATCCTGCACACTTTATTCATCACCACAAGGCCTCTTAGTCAAACACAGAGCTCTTCCTTCCTAAGGCTTGCTCAGGGATCTTCTATTTCTGCCTTCCAAGATTGGGATCACAGGTCACTCGGCCCACCCTGCATTTTCCGTGGGTTTAGTCAATCTAAACATCCCTGGTCCTTGCAGTTTGCCTGGCAAACACTTTAACCACCTAGCCATTGTGCTGGTGAGCTCTTTGGTTTCGTTTGGCTTGGTTTTTGTGTACTTGACACAAGTTAGAGTCATCTGGGAAGAAGAACCTCAATTGAGAAAGTCTCTCTTGGTCAGGAACTGATATGGGAAGTTCCAGGCCACTGTAGGCAGTGCCATCCCTGGGTACGTGGTTCTGGGTCTTAAAAGAGAATGGGCTGAGCAAGGCAGGAGGACAAACCTCTAAGCAGCATTCTGCCATGGTTTCTGCTTCAGTTGCCACAGGTTCCTTCCCTCAGTGCTAAACTATGACCTGGGAGTGGTAAGATGAAACAAATCCTTTCCTCCCCAGGTTGATTGTGGTCAACGTTCTTATCACATCAAATAAAAAAAGTAAGACAGCAGTTATGAGAAGCATTTTAATAATTCTCTGAGATAGGTTCTAGTATTTATCCCCACTTTATAGACACTAGAACTATGATGTGAGGGGCCAGGTATTATACTATCTTTTAAAGTTACACAAATAGCAAGAGTCTGAACCAGGGTTTGAACTCAGTTTTATGTGATTCCAGAACCCACGTTCTTTCTCACCTACCATATTGTTCTGCCTCCCTATGGCATGTCAGGTTTCCACAAAATCATCACTAAAACACCAGAGTAATTTGGGAAAGTTCTCCACAAACTGTCTATGTGGCATAGTCACTTAAGCAAATGGTGAAATTGCATATCAGTTTAGTTAGTTTCGGCATCTCCAGATGGATCATCATCATCAGTTCTGACAGGGTATTTGTCACGGAGCTACTGTGGGACATTAGGACTGGGCATCTGTCATAGCATCTGAGGAGGCAGATACAAATGCAATGCCCAGCACAAGAGGAGGCTCATGTCTTAAACCAGGACAGAACTGTAGTGAACACCCCAAGAAGAGAGCCCTGGGCTAGCAACTGAATTTTTGTTTGGGGTGATTCTAGAATGGATTCATGGAAGAGGAAAGTGAGTTAAGGAATCTCTGAAGAGACTCAGAATCACTTCCTTCTTAAAGCAAGGAAGCTGGGGAATGAGTCCGCCAACTCCCATCTGTCCCTGGCAACATTCTCACAAGATGTTAACTCTGGGGCTTCTGCCTACCCTTTGAGGAGGCTCGATATGCTCCTGCAGCCTGAGGAGGAAGCTCCCTGGCAGAGAGTGATGTTTTCAGTGAGAAGCCACAAACGATGGAACAGTAAATGTCAAGGGGACCTGAAGAGATGCTGGCAGCATCTGTCACAGATCACAAAAAAATGAAACTGGGTCACAGAACCAAAAGTTCAAAGGAACAGAAGGAGCCATAGTTTTTAGCCAACATGAAGCCTGCTATAAACACAAGAAAGTGTAAAGCAAGAAAGAGTAGGACCATGAGAGGTGTCCTGGCGTGATTCTGACAATGATTATTAGTGGCTACTGAAAAATAAACACTCAGTTTGTATTGGTATATAGGATCATTTAATTATGACAAATGACAAAAATTATGACTAGTAGTGTAACAAGCAATGGCTCATAGATAGCAATACATCTATCATTTCTATTTAACAGCAAAACCATCTAAGTACCCGAAGATTAGGAGGGCAAATGGCCTCGGTCTCTTCAAAAAAATACAACTTCATTTCTTCACCAGCAATGAACACAAACCCCTCAGGATCAGATCTGTGCAGGTGTGTGTTCTCTGCATATTTTCATTCTGACTTCAGACCAGAGGATAATTAATTTCGTGGGTTCTGAGGCCTTCCGGTAAGTGTTGCCCATGATGCAGTGCTATTTGCTTATCTCACTCCCAAGATAAGGTGGATCATGGATTCCATCACATATCAGGATCCCCACTTGAATGAGCCATGCTTGAAAACCTAAGAGTTCATTGGGTGGTTTCATGTATTAGTTTCCAAAGAGTTAAGTCCAAAGTCTTCCTTTCAAAGATGGCAATATGAAAGCAAGGCAAGATTCCCACGCCCAGTGAGCTGTGAGAGGGAACGTGCAGATCACATTCAAGAAGGAAGTGAGAATGGCATCAGTGAGCTCCTGACCCACATTAGGCCAGCGTGGCACTCCTGAACCAGGTTAGGGACAGCAGAACTCAGCCTACTCCTTATGCAGGAAGTGATTGCAGAACCATGGGAAGATAAAAGCTGAAGGCCCGTCCCCTAACTGCATCCGTTTTTGGAAGATAAACTATATCACAGTAGCAATTGGGTTTGCATTCTGGGTCTGATCTGCTTACCTCCAACAGTCTGACATTTATGAAAGACTTAGGGATGAAGGAGCAAACTTAGTTTATGGATAGCTAATACTGTGTTTATGAGAAAGGGTGCTCTCCAATGTCATATGGTCACCTCTAAAAGTCTAAAGGAATTATAGCAAAATAGCAAAGATGAAGAGGGCAAAGTAGCATGCCAGAAGAAATTGCTAGAATTTAGGCTCAGATAAAGTCAGGCTCAAACTGGGCTTCCATTAGGTCCTAGTTCAGAGACCTTGGAAAATTGATTTTTTTTATCAGTTTTCTATTTTCTCATCTACAAAAATCAGGCTAATAGTACTTATGTCCTATGGCCTCCTAGAAAGAAATACATATACAGAAACCACACAATAAATAATGGCTATCACTGTTATTGGAAGAGGTGCAGTTTGCATTCCAGTTGTATCAGATATATTTCATTCTTATACTAAAAAACAAAGTGATTTTTTTCTATGTAGATATTATTACCCCCCTTTTGTCAGTTGAACAAATAAAGGTGCAGGGTGTCTGAGCAAATTGTTTCAAGTCCTGTGTTTGTGACTGACAAAGCAAGACGCCCAGGTCTATGCTCTTCGCACCACAGAATGCTTTCCCTTGTCTGGTTATGATTTGGATAAACACCTCCCCAGCAGGGTGTTTGTTCCCCAGCCAGCTCCATAGATTGTGGGACCTTTGGTATTTGGTACCTAGTAGAGGAAGTGGATGAATAGGGGGCTGGCCTTAAGGTGTATAACCTGGTCAATCTTCTTGTCCCTTCTTGTCTCTTCTGCCTTTTGTCCCATTAAGATGTAAACAAGAAGCTGCCATCTTATCCCTGCCTCTGTAGATCAGTGCATGATACAGGACTGTGCTCATGCAGTAAATGGGAGAGAAAAGGGCTCTCCTCACCAAAGCTGCTTCTTGTCACGTATTTGATCAGAGGGATAAGGGGAGTAGCACATGCATGTTTTCTGGAGAGGAGCTTGCTGGAATTCTAAGTGCATTTCATTGTTTTGTGCACAAACAAAAGATGCTTTCTCCAGAGTAACCATGGTTGTGCCTGGTGCCCATCAGTGTGTAAGACTGCATATGTTGATACCCGCCTTATATGTTCTCCTAGGAGACAAGGAGTGCTGTGTTGCTTGTCAGAGGACATCCATACTGATGCAGATTTCTTAAACTATAATATGTGGCTTCTGTTGAGCTTCAGAATTTTCCTTGATGGTCAGAGAAAGGTTTCAAAATGGCTGTGTTTACTTTTTCTTTCAGTTTGTGTGATATTAGCTCTTCCTCTTTACATATAGTCTAGTAAATAAACTGAAATTGAGGTTAGTAAATTATCAGAAACTACCAACCAGTCTATCTTTAACACATGATAAAGCTACAGTGACCACATACGGAAGGAAGAGGTGGTTAGAAAACTCATGTTGATGAGAAAGCACCTTGCTGGTGTTGCTTTGACTCTGTCCTTTTAGTTGGTATTTGTTAACTAACCCTTGAGCAGTTACTATATGACAGATACTTTCTTTGTGTATGGAGCTTTGCATAGTTTGTCAGGTACCGTCTACCTTGCTGACTTAGACAGGGTCTCCCATTGCCTTGGAAATGCTTAGGATTGATTGACCAGTGAACCCAGAGAGTCTGTCTACCTCTGCCTTCCCAGCACTGGGATAACAAGTGCCACAACCCCACTTTTTAACGTAGGTTCTGAGGATCTTACTCAGGGCCTCAGGCTTTCATGAGACTGAGTCATCTCCCTAGCCTGTAGCAGACATTTCCAGAGCACATAGAAATGTTAACTTATTTTCAGTTGCTATTATTTCAGGTGGTAAAGTCAAGACAGAAAAATGGAGCAGCGAGTGGCTGGCTGTCTTAAGGTTTCCATTGCTGTGAAGAGACACCATGACCATGGCAACTCTTATAAAGGAAAACAATTTAATTGGGGCTGGCTTACAGTTTCAGAGGTTTAGTCCGTTATCACCATGACAGGAAGCATGGCAGCATACAAGCTGACATGGTGCTAGAGACAGAGCCAAGAGTTATATATCTTGATTTGAAGGCAGCCATGTTGGGCAGAGCTTGAGCATATATAACCTCAAAGCACCACTTCCACAGTGACACACTTCCTCTAACAAGGCCACACCTCCTCCAACAAGGCCACACCTCCTCCAATAAGGCCACACCTCCTCCAAACAGTACCACTCCCTATGGCCAAGCATTGATACACAAGAGTCTATGGGGACCATTTTCATTTAAACCAACACAGTGGCCAATTTTTTACAGTGGATGACACACCAAGATTTGGATGAAGTGTTCTGGCCACAGTAACCATATGTTGAGCCACTAGAAATCTTTTTTTGTCACTGGAAGCTACTGTTGCTTTAATTTTCTGTAGGCTGTTTAAGGTTATATATAGCTAGCTTGGGTCAGAGTTTCTAAGGACTAGTTTTGAACAACAAACCTCACAAATTTAGAGTTGAGTTTCTGCTAGTCGGATTTCTAAACATATATGAACATGTTACCTTTTGGCCCCATTGTCTATTTTACAGATTAGATATTGGAGAGTAGATAAAGTAATTAGTTCATCCTAAATCACTTTCACACAGAAAAGTATGGCACAATATTCAAAACCCAGTAGCCAATCTAGACAGTTTGACAAACCTCTCTCTACTTAGAAATGGGTCATCTATAGTTGGTAAATTAAGAAAATGTAAGGACCAGTCAGTGGTCCTAGTCGCATATGAATTTGAGGCCAGACATAGCCCTAATTCTAGAAAGAAAACTGAGTGTGACCTCAGAGTCACTACACTGGGATGAGATGAGTACAAGAGAGAGACACAGTGTGGCTGCAGACATAGGGCTCTGGAGTCAGATGTGCTCTGTCACTCCCAAGTTTGCCAGAAGTAATGAGTTTACCTTCTCTACCTGCAGCTACAAAAGTAAACAGAAACAATTGGCAGTCCTTCGTGAAAATGAAATATAAGCAGGTACAATGGTCCTCACACCATTTAGGAAGCTTACTTTATTGAATGATGATGAAGGCTTTTGAGTCATTGATTTGCATAATTTTAAAAACACCCCATACCTTCATATCAAAGACATAGTGGCTATATGTAATATACCTTACATTGATAGGCTGTCATGTATTGTTTGAGCCCATGGAGAAGCTGAGTCTGGAAGAGGGATCTTGTCTATTTCAGACCCAAGCATGTATCTCTTAAAGTGCCCTCCAAGGTATGGGGAGGGACTAGCCTACCTAATTTAGTGGTAGGGGAAGAGAAAGGCAAAACAACCCAAGAGTAAAACCACTGTGCCTTGGAGAACAGTTAAAAGGTAGACCATTCCCAACATTGCTTTTGCTTGTCCCATGATACAATAGTGCCTGCAGTAGGAAATTAAGCTAGAGGTTTTGCTATGGGAACCTCAGCCACAGAAAGAAAACTCACCTAGGAAATTCTGACTGCCTTAACTTCCCCAGTTTATGCTGGATACTGTGAGTGCCTGCTTTGATGGTGTCATCTCTATCTGTTGTTATTTGTTCTTTTATTTGGAAGTCACGAGCACACCTGGACCCTCTCAACTGTGAACTCCATCTGGCTTCCTTAAAGGGATTTTTCCCAGTTGATTTCTGCTGGATGTTCCACCTAGTCAAGGCAACCCTCACACTTGAGTGGGTTTTAGTCTTCAAAGAGGATGGGCCAATGTAGTAGGGACCATACATATGTACAGTCAGAAAAACCTAGTGCTCTGGGCCTGAGTTCAAAAGGAGTACAAGGTTGGTCAGTGAAATTTTATCAGGAGACCCTCAGTGCAAACATAAGTGGTTGGCCCTTATAGTGGTTGTGCTGGGCTGTAGAGTCTGTTTGGTCTAGCCAGACTTTTCATCATACAAACACAGTGTGAGAAAAATATTTCAATATTGATTCAAATAGTTTCAATGTGAAAAATAAGAACTTTATTAGTGGACTTCCTTTTTACTTCATAATACTATTTTGTTTTATGTGAAATTACTTGTTAGGAACAAATCTGGTAGTCATGTGTGTTTCCCTTCTATATTTGAGGTGTTAATATGTTGTGAAATCTGTCTGCTTGAGGCAAAGTTCAGTTGATTGAAGGTAGCTTCTTTTGTAAAATCAAAAAGACTACCAAGATCCATTCTTGGGTACCCAAAACCCTCTCCTAAAATATTCCTTACTACTGAATGTGATTTAGCCTTCTGTGAAAATGGGAGTGTTTTCTTCTAACTGAATTAGTCATTATTGTTAATTAAAACAAAGTATGCCTATTCAGTATTGCACAGACTGTAGGCCTGGTAATAACAGAGAATAAGACAGAAGCTTTTAAGACAGGAACATATTTTGTACATAGAGACTTGAAAGAGGGAGAAAGAGCATGTAGCATTGGAAAGATTAGACAATGTGTAATGTTTTTGAGTTGGTAGAAATGTTAAAAGGAAGAATGATGGACTGTGCCAGTGCTGCCAGGGGTGATTAGACTTCACAACTACTGAAGGACAATGGCCTGCATTGTAGCCAGAGAGGACAGAGTCTATGGCTTTCTTTGTCTCAACTTCAAACCTTATCATCAGACCCAAAT
This sequence comes from Mus caroli, assembly GCF_978045245.1. Classification (NCBI taxonomy): domain Eukaryota; kingdom Metazoa; phylum Chordata; class Mammalia; order Rodentia; family Muridae; genus Mus; species Mus caroli. The sequence continues at coordinate 50,678,865 of NW_028227266.1, forward strand.
CTCTCATTCTTCAGGAAGCTAAGTTCTATACCTGCATTTCTGTACAGGAGATTGAAAGCTGTACATACCATTGCTAAATGGTTTGTATTTATTCAATTTAAGCTTACCTTGCTTCTAGCTGCCATTTTGACTGGGTTCCTCCTCTCTTGTTTCGCCTTGAAAGATTTGTTTCTTTAACTGAGCCAGAAGATCCTGGACAGGAGGGATGCTGTCTTTTTTATTAGCATCTCCCCCACCATACAGGATTTGACCATGATAAACACCAGACAACTGGCAGCTACCCTGATCCTTTCGTTCCATTAATATTCCTTTAACTGGAGACTAATTCTTTGTAGGCTGTGCCCACAAACTGTAGACTCCCCAAAGGAATCCATTTTAATAGCTGGGTGGTGGTGGCACACTCCTTTAATCCCAGCAGAGGTAGGCAGATTTCTGAGTTCGAGGCCAGCCTGGTTTACAGAGTGCGTTCCAGGACAGCCAGGGCTACACAGAGAAACCCTGTCTTGAAAAAAACAAAACATTATAATTAATAACTTTGTCATTGAGTCAGGACATAAATAGACCCAATCAGTGTGGCTCTGATCCCCAAACAGAAGTCACAAGTCAATTATTGTCCTTTCTTCTCATTGTTTTCTTCCTTGTCTTTACACTGTGGGACTATTAATCACCACCTGTACCAGTTCCTCATCCTAGTGTGCGCTCAGATGCATCTGTGTTCTTTGTCTCTGTGCCTCTGGTTCACACTTTCATCTGTACACATTGATAGTTTTTTTTTCTGGTATTTCTGTCACAACTTCATCAAATTTATAATTCTTTTCTCTATCCCAAATTTCTCACTCATTCTCTCCTGAGAAAGGGAAAGGGATGTCTTTAAATGTGCCTTTAAAAAGGCCCTGTCTGATCTGGCTTGCCTTCTCTCTTTAGGTATTATAACGTCCCCAAATGTGTACAGCACTCCTCCTCTGTAGCTTTGGATATGGTTTTCTTTCCACTAAATTTGTTCTTTCTGCATTTAGAAAATTCATCTTGAAAGGTCTAAAGGCAAGCAATCTGATTTAGGAAACAGTTTTAGTCATTTCTTTTTTGTCTTTGATTATGTGTGCTCTAAAGTGATATACATATAATTGAACTTGAATTGTATGGGAATGTGCTGATAGATCATATATAAAAAACTGCTCTAGGCCATACCTTTCCTTACCACATGGATTGTGTCAGTAGCTAACATAATATTTGGTAAACATAATTTTCTTATCTTTTTTTCCACCAAAATCTCTCTCTGGTCATTTATAAGACTAAGGACCTGGAAAAAATAAAATTTAAAAATCCTTCTATCCAAATGATCTTTAGTTAGTTAGCCCAGCTTTTCATTGTTTCATTGTTTCGGCAAATCTTTGCTCAAATATAATTTTCTTAGTGAGACTTTCCTTCCTAGGTTATTTAAAATCCAATATTTTTTCCCATCACACCTCCTTTTTCTGATCGATCACCTTTAGAATACATTTATCCTTAAATATCCTCCACAATCTACTAATGTGTTTTGTCCATTGCCTCTCTTCACTGTTTACAACTAAAATAGATAGTGCTTAATAGAGGAAGTGATTATATAAAGTTTATCTGAAGAGAATACAACCATAACTTGGTATGAAATTAAAATAATACATGTAAATGTTTTAAAATGTAGAATGATCATTGAAATACCAGGACTCAAGTAATTTTGCTCTCTGTATGTTTACAAATTTTAAACTTACCAAAAAAATTTCCCAAGAAGTCAGAATACTTTGTTTATATATTTTAATGTGACATGTCTGGCACCAAAAGTGATGTCTAGCCTACAGCTGACTCTCAAGGAATATCTGTGGCTTGAAAGAACTTCCATGTGTGAAGAGTGAACAGTGAAAGGTTCTGAGGAATCATTTTATCAATCAGATTTCTATCATATCAGTCAGTGACACTTACTTGGTAGCCACACTCAGATCAGTATACAGTCAGACACTCAGAACTACAGGGTGACACACAACAGTGAGAGGGCAGTGGAGCTGATGTGAAGGAAAGAAGTTGCTTGAATCTAAAATAGAAATAACCATCAGGGACCTGTAATTGATCCACCACACATGCCAATGAATGGGGCAAAGTCTTCATCCTTTGTCTCAGGAAAGCACATTTAGATAAGGGGAAGTGGTCCAGGCCACAGTGAAAAGTATGGAAGTAAGCATTCTTCTCCTTCCTCTTGGTTCTTCTTTGGCAACCTACACCTCCTCTTCTCATCCCTGGAGATGTCTGGGATATATTGAAGCACAAAATACTGAAAACACTTATATTTATCTTAATGATGTTTGACCAAGGTCTGCAGATTATTCCACTGAAGTCAAGCTCAGGTTTATTGCTTGTATAATTTAATTAAGGACTGACTTGGAATATCAACCACTGGAAAGTACTGAAAGGAGATCAAGTCTTCCTCAAGTGCAACTGGAAATCATGACCTTGTGGGATCATAGGGTCATCAATAAAATAGTTCTGATTGATGCAGGCTTGCTAGCTTGCTGAAGAGTTTCTCTTCCAATTTAAGCTATAAGTTTGGAGACAAATTTTATCAGAAATCCCTAAAATCTACCTGTTTCTTTCTGATTATACCAAATGAAGTCCTTAAGGAACCACACAGAGAAGTCCATACCTTCCAAACCTGGGTCACTCAGGAGGAATCAGACATTGACTGGAAGAAGATGAATGGCAGGGCTCTTTATTCCCAAAGACTTTGATTCAGGGGGTGGGGGAGAAATATAAGCAAGAAGTATTTGTCCCGGTGATCAGTATTCTGATAGGATCAAAGGTCATTGGACTTTAACACTAGTGATCACATTAGCAAACTCCCTAATTCTGCCCCAACAATAAGGAAGTGGCCCTGAAATGGCTTTGGTAGCAATAGGCATAATGCTTCCTGCTTCCCACCATCCAAGGAAGATACACAGGTGGGCCCAGAGAGTCTCACTCACCCTATTAACGCAGTCCAGGTATGCTTAGGACATGGCAAATCATCAAAGGCTTACAGTTGGAGCATAGATGTTACTGCAAACTCAAATGTCAAATCTCTGTAAAAATACTCATGGCCCTTGGCTGTGCTGGTGGATACTACATGGGTCTTGAGTCCTAGTAATCAGCACCTTAGGATATAGGCTAGATTGGCCACTTCCCACCTCACCAAGGAAAAATCATCTTCATACTGCTTTGGTCTGAAGAACCTTCCCACTCTGCCACAACAAGATAGCATAAATCATACCCTGGTATGTTTGGAAAAGAAACAGATGAGAAGGAAAAAAAAAATCTGGAAAATTTCTTGAAAGCATCACAGTTCCATCAGTCTTTGTGAGAAAATAAGATAAATCATAGAAAGATAAAGTAGATGCTCTCTTTGCATCGGTGTATGCTAAGAATGGACACTTCTGCCCTCTCTGTGCACCTCTGACGCTTCAGTGCAGTAAGCATGTGAAGGCTACCCTGGGATTTTAGAGATTCCTAATGCAAGGAAATTTATGCACTGAGAATTGATGTCAGACACTTAGGCAAAAATTAACTCACCTGACTCAAAGCAATGGCCAAGGAGGGCAGACGATTTACAGAGGCAGACAGGAGTGGCCAGGGTGTGGTAATGAGGTGTGAAGACTGCTTACCTTTCAAGTCTCTTAGTCTGTAAGGCTTGAGAAAGTAAGCCATTGTTTTTAGAGACAGAAACATAGTATTATCTGCATCAATTCCAATCTGGGACACAGAAATGGTAATTTGGAAAAGAGATTAGGCTTCAATATTCAACCCCAAAGGAACATGTGTATATGTATATGTGCTTGTATATATGTATATGTGTATCTAGTGTTTTATAAATTAATTCCTGTTTGGGAAATTCAAATAACAAGAAAATGGATCCACACCAGCCCAGTGAAAGCAAGCTATAGTAATATCCATCCTTCTATCATATCAAACAGATGAGGTTAAAATGTCTTCCTCCTGGGGCTGGAGATGTGATATTGAGTGTTTGGTTTTTTGGTTTTTTTTTTTAAATCACTAATGCATATTTGCTGCTGCCTTCAGGTCAAGCTAGTTGCTCATTCTCACTTCAGTACCTAATACTCAATAGAAGTCCATCTCAGGTCAATGTTACAATTTCCTATACACAATTTAGTGACCACTTAGGAAATCTAGTCAAACTGGGAGGGTTATAGTGAGTAGCAATAGGGTAACAAGTACAAGATGATTAAAATTTTAGGGGAAAGGAGAATAAGACTTAATGAAGCACACTTGCTTTGCAAGAATGCAAAGGTTTAGCACAGGGGCAAGGTAGAGCACCCTTACCAAATACACTTACAATTATATGTCCTATTCTTCATCTATCCACCACTAAGAAGTAAGTGCAAGGTTCATGTCAGAAAGAAGTCTAAGTCCACCAAAGAAGAGAAGGCTAGTATAGTAGGAAGAACCTCTGGAAGCAAGAAAGGATTATACAGAGAAATAGCTGCTTCTTATGATCTGGGATGATTTTGGGAAAAAAAAAAAAACAGAAGAATAAAGTGAGGTAAGTAGCTATGAAAGTTCCCTCACTTCTCTACAATAGAATCTAAAAAGAGGGTTGGTGGTGTGTGATAAACATCTAAACAGCTTTTCAGGGTAAATGCCAAGCCTGCATCTACTCAGATCTCAAGACAGTGAGCTTTGCAGCGTAAGGCTATACAACCTATATACAACTTGAAATACCTCTGCACAGCATCTAACATGTTACAAGGACCATAGAGTTGAGGTGGCAGGGGTAGTGGTTTGATTCATGATCCTGAGTAAAAATTCATACCTTTCAGTGCAGGTCTAGAATACAGGAAACACAGAGTCTACTGTATCTTCAATAGGGAGGTAGTAATCCCAACAGTGGCAGAGCTGAGAACTGTAAGGCTCGGATGAGGAGTCCTGTGATAACATAGGTCTGGGTCTAAGACTATAATGCTGAATGACAGGAGAAAGTGAGGATAGGAAAATAGCATCACATATAAAAAGCAGCTCTGACAAGATGCATTTCAGCAAGGCTCTGATCCATCTAAATGTGTGTGAACCTGAGACATCCCTCTCTAAAGGGAAAAATGAGATATTAACACGTCTCTTCAAGATAGACTAAGTTATTATTAAAACTGTGGAAGAAAAGAAAGAGGGAATATCCTTAAGAGGTTGAGTTGGTGCCTAAAAGGGTCACTGAATTATAACAGTAGACTCGATTTACTGGGTAATATCAAACACTCTCATGCGTGCACACACACACACACACACACACACCTTTTTCTGAGATGCAGCTGGCTTGTGTGGAATAGAGGATAAGCTGTGGAAATATTTTTAATTGACCATCTCTTTTAGTAAATTGTATCTAAACGAAATAGGAGGAGATATTTTATAACTCTGGCATTCTGTACAGTAAATTAATAAGGAAATCGTGTCCAAAGGCCAATTAACAAGAAAACTCTTTTATTGATATAAAAGCAAAACAAATTTTTCATGAATTTCTAATACCTGTTTTATTCTATCAATTGGATATACTCGAGTTCAAAAATCACTTCTGTTGATGCCGTCACTGTCGTTATCCTCTCTGTAGCAGCAATCCTGTGAGACCACAAGTCTCAATGAAATATCCTTCCTCAAATGGGTAAAGCAACCCGAATAATGCACTGCATCTCAATTAAAGCTAAGTAAGTTCTTATTCTCCACTAAGCATTCCGACACTGCACCAATTGCACCATCGGGCTGGTGATATTGATAAGTATTGATGTGAAGTCATCACATCTGCTTCCAAAATGTTATCAAATAAGGAAAAACTAAACCAGAATCAGATTTATATTCAGCCCAGTGATGAAATACCTTCCTGTGTAGACGGGGCAATTCGTTCTTACATGAACATCTATGGACCACACCACAATTCCCAAACATGAGTAAGTGGCTTTTCAGATTCGAGTCCAAAGCCTAGACTTCCATGGGAGTGAATTTTAGAAGCCATATTAAAGTTTCTGGTTCCAATTTAGCCCATAACTCTCATGTAATACTAGTTAGTCATTTCTTAGCAATTATCCATAAAAAGCACTTAAAATCTATGCCTATGCACTGGAAAAAAATTTTAGTCAGTATCTAATCAATTCAATGGTTACAGATAGGGAGGGTTAAAAAGTCAAATGCCCAGTAATTTTTAAAGCTAAATTGTCCATATTTTCCAAAAAGCTACTCTTCAAACTAAACAAATAGTAGGTATAGTTTCATTTTACCTTTAGCTATGCAGGTATATGTTGTATCTCATACAACATGTAAGTTGAAAGTGAAAAGGGAAAATCAAATTGCAATCCATGATTGTGGTCTAGATGGCTCCAATGCTCGTGTAGATAGATTTTTTGATCCATCCAAATAGCTGGACCACATAGAGATGGTCATGACTTCGTTACTGTTGCTACATTTGAGTCACTAATATAGGAAAGGAAGCTTATCTAATTACCAATTCCCCAAGCCAAGGAAGACTCTCCCCTTCCACTAAATAAAGAGAAAGCCATTCTGATTTGACCTCAGAGAACCAAGTACATGCATACGCCTGACTCCTCAGATCCTCTCTGGATCAGAGGATGGAACAACTATTTGGTTTCAGTCTCATACTTATAATGACAGAAAAGAGAATACAAAAAGTCCATTGTAAATTTGTACAAAAGGTATGCATATATAAATACATATCTATGGGTGTATATAAATTCTAAAGATTATATCCATCTTCATCTTCAAGAGTCAGAGTCCCATACAGTTGACATATTGGCATTCTCTCTCTATTTTTCTCATTTTTAAAATAGTAAGAATCAAGCATGCTACCTTATTAATACTGAATAGCAAGTGCAGGAGCTGAGCTATAGCTATAGAAGGTTGGAGCAATTAGTTTGACGGGACATCAGTAAACAAGATCCTTAGAGTAAATTTACCTATTTTCGTAATGCCTTTTGTCTTGTAAAAATGAAAACTCGAATGTCGCATGGGTCAGTTGAGCTCTCTAAGTAGCAATCTAAGCAGACTCTATAGAAATTTGCATTGTTGTATCTTTTCTTACAATAATTTGGTGTGGGATCTGGCCTACTAGAATTTCATGTAATTATCATTCTAACTAACAGACATCTTGTGTGATTCCACCAGGTTCACAGCATATTAAACTCAGTATGAAATGTGATTGATAAGCTGCATCATCTTTACACAGGACACTATTAAAATATTAATCCCTAGTCAATTGATGGAAAAAGGCATATACACTTAAAGGTGCACAATGATAGCACATTACAGATGTGTGCTTATGGTTAGAGGTATCAAGATTTTTTTTAATACACATAATTAGTTTATTTCTTGTTTGCTCTATTTCTTTTGGAAAAAAAAGTATGTAGGACATTGCCCCCTAGGGTGTGCAGGCTGCTTCTTGGAAGGGGATTATTATTGCATGCCTTGAATGCACTGTGATTCATAAGGCAAGAACATATGAGTTGCTTCAGCACCAAGGAAGTGGAATGAGCATCTAGCACTGCTCAAAACAGAATATCTTATTGCTTTAATAAAATGGGAAATTATTTACTGTAAAAAGAGTGCACCAAATAATGGGGGGAAAGTAATATCTATGTACTTATGTAGAGCTCATTGAAATGATGAACCTTCCTTCAGGGGTCCTGATCCTATTCAGATTTCACATCTAAAACCCATTCTGTAAGAAGGTATTAAGAGCTACAGTTGGATGAGGGCAAGTTAAAGAGATTAATGGACATTCTCCTTCACAGTGCCTTAGCCATTCTGTTGTACAGTGTAGAGCCCTGATACACTAACGGCTTCCTTGGTGGCCCGAAGGACTGAATGCACTCTGTCCTGTTACTAGGAAGTGACTAAGGCACTGGAGAGAATCTGGTTCATTGTTTAATATATTGTATCCAAAGATTATACCTGATCTTCCTAATGATACAACATGGCATGCTTAAACGATGGTCTTCTGTGCTTCATAAAGGACTGGGATGATATCTATGGGCGACTAATTCAACCTTATTAAATTATTTTATAAAGATACAGACTGAGCTTGGAAAACTTTATATGTAACCAAAACATTAGAGGCAATCATTTCTCGGGATAATAACCACATACAACTTGAAACAAGACAGAGCATAGAGGGGAGCTAGTGGCTTGGGAGATGGATATATGTAGGGGTCCCACTTCCCTACACCAAACAGCAGAGTCTAACATAGAGGGACTTATCTGACATTTAAAGAGAGGACAAAAGATTTATCTTCTCTCATGCTTTCCTTTTTCCTTAACATTTCCTATGTGTTCAGGGAGGTTAATTAGGCCAGACTTGGGAAGAAGAAAGATCCCCTTTGCTGTATATCAGATGCAGGCATGGAATCATAACTAAACAAGCTGTAAACCATTTTATCCTGTAAGCATTTACAGATTTAACTTGGAAATTGTTATGTCCTGTCATCCAAATTGCCCAACATCTCCACCAGTCTTTCCCCCAAACACATACAGTACAAGCAAGCACACACAGCACTGCCTCCAGGTGGCAACTGCATGCAGAGAACCACAGGCACTGTTTAAATATTAACCATGTTTTTAATAGATGGCATTCCAGCACATCCATTATTTGTTTTCTGTTGTGGTTGTTTCTGTTATTCACAAAAGAAAAAGGGGAAACATGGGTGTCATCGTTTTATAATAGTCTACTACAGCGTAAAATACAAAAGAACACTTCCGGAAACAGCAGAAGCCAGGCCTACACCACTGACTTCCTCAGCCAGTGGCAACCATTATATCAACAGCTGGAAAGTCAGAAGAACAAGAATATACAGTTTGGAGGACATATCACAGAACTATAGTTTTCTTCTGTATTTGGTACCAATATAATAAGTATATAACAAAGGTGCACTTGTTCTAAAAATAAAACAGAAACATACTAGTTGGTTAGATACTGCATTTTCAGAACTGCACATTACCTAATACTTTTTTTTTTTTTTACATAAAGGTAACTTATGCAATGTATAATGATAAGAAAAAACAATACCACACGCTAATCCAATTGTAGAAAAAAAAGAAGAAAGAAACCAATCAAAACCAAGACAATCACTTTCCAAAACAGCTCCTTCTTTGGTCTGCACAACCAGAGGAAGTAACCATGAAGGTGAGACATATTCAGCACCAGACCTGGCTGGACAGCTCCCGATTTCTCTGAGGCTCAAAACAAAACCAAAAAACAACCCCCAAAACAAAAAAACCAAACCAAACCAAAATGACCACCAGTCAGGTGTACAAATGAGCCCTAATGAGCAGCAAATCAGATAGTATGTTTTTGTTTTCTTTTTCTGTGCTCGGCCAGCGAGTGATATTTCTAAAAGTAAAACTCTAATTCTGCCAGGGGAAAGCAAAAAGTGAGATGATGACTGACTAGAGAGGGGTTACCTGTCCTAAACGTTTTTCTGGGACATTCTATGTGGTCTCTGGTGCTTAATGTAGATGTTGCCTTTATAATATACTATTGCCTGAGCCCAGCTGAAGGTGAGGAAAGGGGAGGGGAGACAAGCTAAAGGAAAAGTGAAAGCCCGTGAGGGAGGGGCAGAAAGGCGACTAAACCTTCACTTGACAGCTATATACAACATCACCGGCCCCCTCCCATCCCTTTGCTTCGGTGTCAATGTCTTAAATATTTGGTAGCTTGTGCGGTTTCTTCTCCTTATTGAGGGGGGCACGGGGTGGGGAGGGAAGATGCAGCCTTCATTAACAATGAGAAATTATGTGATTTGTCATGCGCTTGGACTGTGTTATTAGTAGTATAATAATTACTATAAATATCAGTAAAGTATTATCAGCGTTATTTCTTCCTCTGAGACTTTCCTCGCCCAATATTTACAAATACCGCACAGTGCCTCGGCGGAGGAGAGACAGTGAAAGGGTGGCCAGGTAAGGAAAGAGGGCAGAGAAAACAGGGGCCAAAGGAGAACGGAAAAGGAAGGAAGGAGGAACAAAAGCGAGGACGGTCAAGATGCTGGAGACGAGGAAGGGGTCAGGAGAGGGGCTGCGCAATCAGGACAGTACCACCGTTTGCAAAAGGCCCTCGCCAGGTGTGTCCAAGCAGGAGGAAGCTGCAGGTGCTCCTTGTGGACTGGGGGCTGGCAGTGGAGGTGGAGGCGCACAGGGACCCTGGCACAGGAGACCAGGGGATGAGGAGGAGGAGGAGGAGGAGGAGGAGGAGGAGGAAGTAGCATTGGAGGGGGTGCAGAAGGCGGAGTCCCGGGGCTGCCTCTCCAGTCGGGTTTCTTTTCCATGGGTTGGAGCTTGAACACCTGCCCGAGGCAGCCCCCCACCACCGTGGCTGCCGCTGCAATGATCTCGCTCGTATTCTTCCTGAGCCCTCTGCATCTTCCGCTTCTTCATCCTACGCTTGTGGATGTGGAAAGTGGAGAGTGACAGCACGAGGAGACAGAAGATGAGAGTGACCAGGACAATCAGCACCAGCGTGGATGAAAAAGACTGGAAGAGCTGCTGTCCCACCTGCGTGATGCAAGTGCCACCACCTGCGCCTGAGCTGCGGAGACCTGCGCTGCTGCCTCCACTGGCGTTGTGGGAAGCAAAGGTCCGGTTCAGGAGACAAGGCGGCAGGGCCAGCCTCAGCTCTTTCGGCGCCCTGGCACTCATCGGCGCTGGGCTGAGAGGGGCCAGGCCCACCAGGCTTCCTCTGTTGGACACACGGTTCCCACCAGCCAAGACGTGGACAGGAACCTACACCACCCCAACTGCTCTTTAGCGCTGGAGGGAGTGAGCTCTCCAGCCAAAGACTGAGGGAGCAACTGCCGGCAAGCAAGCGGGCCAGAGCTAGTGGCCCCAGGGAGATTGTCTCTGGTCTTCTTTGATCCTGTTTCCTTTTCCCCAGGTACAGTGCTGCAAAGAAAACAGGCTTAGTTAGGGTCCGGGCCACTGACAAGGCGAGTGCAGAGAAAGAGAGGGATCTGACACCACTGCCAAGCGGCCCTCAAATGGACTCTGTCATCTCCACAACCCACCGACCCAACCCTACCGCTCCTGGCAGCCCAGGAGAGCCGCGCTAGAAGCTCCGCTGGCTCAGATGGGGTCTGGCGTCGGTACCGCACCGCGGAGACACTGGTTACTCAGCAGAGAAGGCAGCTGCCCTGCCCCCTGCACAACTTTCTAATCGCCACCAACAGCGGCCGCCACAGTGGCTTTCTCTACTTCCCAGAAAGCCAACTGCCCTCTTCTCTGTGTCCTGTGGACCTCCTCTCAGGATCCACTCTTGCCAGCACGCACTCCAAGCAGGCTCCCTGTACGCAGTCCTCCTTCCCCATCCCTCCCTCTCCAAACACTTCCATCCTGGACGTTCAGACCCCCAAGGTCCCCGTCCCAGGGGAATACATCCCACTGCCTCTGTCCCTGGCCACAGCTGACCCGCTGGATCTGGCACACAGGATCATACTCGACCTTTCTCCAGCCTTCTTCCTTGCTACCTTCCTCCCCCTTTCTCCCTATCAAAAGCAGCTGAAACACCCTTCTCAGCGGAGGCACATCCTCCCAAGCGCCCCCCACCCCTCATCTCCCTGAGCCTCCCACTTGATAGTATCCAAAATCCTGTTTCTTTCTTCCAGAGCAGGAACTGAAAGGGGAAGGGTTCCCGCTTGCAAAGTTTGGGGAACCGACCTTGTCTCCAGCCTTCTTCCCCGGGGCCCTAGCCCCAGGGCCCAGAGGCTGTGGCAGAGGACCAAGCCGGAGGACCCGCGGCAGGCAGCACAGCTCCCTTGCCTCTCCCAAAAGGCAGGTGCAAACTGTTGCACTGCGGAGCAGCACGGCAAAGCGCTAGCCTCCACCAGGAAAGGGGCGGGGGCTGAAGCTCTGTCCAGAGGTGCCTGCGCAGGCCGCGGGAGTGGTCTTACCCGCCCTCATCCTGCCACTGGGGCCCCTGGCCATGGAAACCTTCATCCTGACCACTGTCTCTTACCTGGAAGGACCAGCCAGTTGCAGAGAAGGAGCCCCCGGCTTGGCTGCAGTGGCGGCTGCAGAAGGCACGGAGCGCTGGGACCAGAGACAGAGCCGCGCTGCTGCTGCCACCCTCGCCGCCGCCACCGCCACCGCCGCCGCCGCTGCCTTTGCTGCTGCTGCTGCTGCTATGGGGAGCTCAGCTCTTAGCCTATTGCCAGAGAGGCCGGTGACGTCAGGCAGCCACCGCCAGGGCTCCAAGCCACCCCTCAGGCCCCCACCCACCCTCAAAACCAACACCTTGTCCTGGCATAACAGCCTATCCAACACCATTCCCAGTTTCCTGCTGTTCCCCAGCTTTGGGGCTGGGAGGAACAAACCCACCCCCATCCCCACCTCCACCCTGCCAGCAACCCACCTTCATTCAGCACAAGCATTCCTTTGCCTAGGAAGAAGCAGGCTTCAGTTCTTCCATTGCTCTATGCTTCAACCTCAACCGGTCTCCAGGTACAGTTTTTTGCTCCAAGAGAATCTTCTCCCCTGGGGGTACACTTTTTTTTTCTGTTGACTGATCAGAGTCCCTGCTACTCCCCAATCCTATTTTTTCTGCCTCTGGTTCTAAGCATAAACTGCTTATTCTAGGGAGATGGCAAGGACATTTGTCAACACAACTGTGACAGAATCAGAAACAGGAACCTAAATATGCATCAAAGACTGCATCTCTCCACCAGTCTCCAAAGTATGTCATCCCATCTGCTTTTTGATTTCTTCCCCCGCACGCTCATCTTCAGGCCCAGGATCCATTCGGTGTATTGAACACCCCTTCTTTTTCGAGGATCCCACATTCTGAAGACACAAAGCATACATGGGCTTGAAGGGTGGGAAGGGGGAAATTACAAAGAGAAGTGCAGGAACCAATGACCCGTAAAAAATTCTCAACATTGTGTGTACTGCTAGAAAAATGTCCCTTCGTGGATTCTAATTTTTTTGTCAACGTGCTTGATTCTTGATACATTTGCTTTTTCAGTTAAATGCTTACATCTCCTAAAAAGGCTCTTAGCAGCCTGCAAAAAAATCTTATAGAGACCAGTGACTAGTTTGGGATCCTTTCAGAAACAGGAATAGTGTATTCTATTATAGTCACCATCTTCAAAATAGAGTGTGTGTTACTTTATGTGAGTTATTAGGAACGCTGGCTTGGAACACTAACTAAACAGAGTATGGTCTTTAGGGCACTCAACATATTAAAACCCTGCTTTTTTCTTCTCTCCTGTCTTGTTTACCTCCTGTCTTTGAGTCTAGAAAGTGTGCAACATTTTTTCACCGAGTTGGTCAGTCATGGAGTGTGTGTTCCTGCTTCCTAAGGGGAATACTAGCTGCCACTTACTCACTCCTATCAGCTACAGCCGTGAAGTGAGGTCTGATATGAAGAGAAAAAAAGATTTCTCCTTCTGACCCTATGTACTCATCTCCCCCTACTACAAATTCTCATTTTCCTCCTGCTCATGCCATAACTGAATGATACTCCATATTCTTCCCCCACCCCATCTCTGCTTTCATTTATTTGAGCACAAATCATCTGGGGCCTGGGAAGCAGCACAATGTTAAAGCACTTGTGTAAGATGCCAAAGGCCTTGGGTTCTATTCACAGCACTACAAAAAGAAGGAAAGTATCAGTTCTATCTTCATATGTGTCAATAAGAAAAAGAATTCCATTTAAGATAACAGTCCAGTACAGGCTGAAAAATGCACAGTTGCTTCAGACCACAGAGTGATGCCCTTTGACTGCCAAAGTCACACAGTAAATGATGGCCAATGACCTAGATATTTGCATAAGTGTTCCTTCCCAGAAGTAGAGGGCCTGATGCCTGTTAAAGCCACCCTCCACATCGAGTGACTCTGGATTCACTGACCTCAGAGAGTGGTGAGTCTTTGTATGCTTGCTTCACTGTGACCTGTGAGACTTCACAGTGGCTCTTTTGTGGACACTCTCAGCAGAGTCTCATCAACATGTTGCAAAGCAAATCAGGTTTGAATACTCCAGAAAGAGATCTGGCTGTTTAGGAAAACTCTTTAGCAGGGGAGAAAGGTTGTCTTGTAAAAAGAACTCTTTATACGGAATTAACCCTTTATGGTGTGTATTCTAGACTTGGGGCAGTCATTAAGTGTTTCCAGAGGAGCTATATCTCTACAACGTCTGGTTTGGGGGTTATATCAGCACCGGGATTCTTTTTACATGTCATAAATTCAGATTATGTCATGGGACTGCCAGTGTTCTTACTCTTTTGTTACAAATGAGACCATCTGCTATGCTAAGAATGCTTAAGGTGTCGGTGCCTTTTCCCACAACCTGTGAAAGACAAAGTCTCACCCTAAATAGCTTACATCATACTACAGTTCAATGTGACTTGGGAGACAGTGGTATTTAACTGCAAATGATTTAGGCAAATTAAAGACATACATTTTCAAGCCAAAATCCCAGTAAGCCTTTCTATATTTACTCTTCTGGTCTGTAAGTTCATGAATTTTGTGCTGAAACCAAATAGTATAAACTGGGGTGGTATGATTCAACCCCAAGGAATAGTGGGGGTGGGGGAAATATGCTCTTGGTTAGAGGATCTTGACCTCTCTGGATGGCTGGACAATTTTGCTGCATGTGGTTCCACTCAAGACTTCCATGCAATAGCTGCCAGTTGTTTAGCTTATACTCCTTAAGACTGGAGAACCAAAGAGCATCTGAGGCTTTCAGACTCTTCGCTTGATGGGAAATCCTCTCTGGGCTCAAGCATATTTCATAGAGTCAGAAATATATTATAACACAAGTTTAAATTAGGGATTTCTATCTAGCCTAGAAAGAAGGACCCCACAGGCACCTGTACATCCATCAAAGATTCTCAGGGTGGGTAATAACAATTATTATATTTATTATTTTACTTGTAAAACAGTAAGATCCGGGCTGTGTTAAGCTCTGCATATTAACATTTATCCTTACTACAACCCTACAAAGCTATTGTTACCAGAATCAAATCTCTTTATTTATCCATTTACTATTTATTTATTCAACAAAGGTGTCTGAAGGGCTGGAGGTACATCTCATAGCACCTGCCTGGCATGCTCATAGCCTTGGATTTGCTCCCCAGCACTGTAGGAAACTGAGTGTGGTATTGTTTGCCTATAATCCTAGTGCTTAGGTGGTAGGATCAGAAGTTCAAGGTCACCCCAGCCACTTAAGGAGTATAAGACCAGCTACAAAATACCCTGTCCCAAAAATAAATAAAATATTTGCTAGAGGGTCAAGGACATCCCAAGATAAGCTAAAGAATTATCTAACCTGGGCCCATAGGAGCTTACAGAGACTGAACCACGAATCAGGGAGCATGTATAGACTAAGCTATGGCCCTCTGCATATTTTTGCAGCTTGGTTTTCATGTGAGACTCCTAACAGCAGAAATGGGAGCCTTCTCTGACTCTTTTGTTTACTTTTAGAACCTTTCCTCCCTACTGGGATGCCTCTCCTAGCCTCACTAGGAGAAGACGCACCTAGTCTTACTGCAACTGGATATGCCAAGACTGGTTGATACCCACAGGAAACTACCTGTTTTCTGAAGAGAAAGGGAAGAGGAATGGATGGGGGAAAGGGATGTGGGGAGAAGGACTGGGAAGAGAGGAGGGAGGGGAAACAGTGATTGGTATGTAAAGTAAATGAATAAATGAATTAATTAAGAAAAAAGGAAATGCAAATCTGAAGGACTATTTGAGTATATAGTATATTTGAGGATACTTAGGTTCAGAATTATTTTTGTAACTGTTTTTATTTTACCTGTATAAGTATTTAGTCTGCATGTATGTCTGTGTACCACCTGAGTCCCTGATGCCTTTGGAAGTCAGAAGAGAGGGCATCAGATCCTCTGGAACTAGAGCAACAATTGCAAAAATGGTTGTGAGCTGTGAGGGCATCAGATCCTCTGGAACTAGAGCGACAATAGCAGAAATAGGTGCTAGACAGAACCCAGGTCCTCTGGAAGAGCAGCCAGTGCTCTTTACCACGGAGCCATCTTCCTACCCTCCTGAGAATGCTTTGTAATACCTCATCCTTCTGTGTTATATCTTCCTCATTCTCTTTATCTCTCCACCTCTCTTCACATATTTATCTTTATTTCTGCTTTTATTTACCTGTGTTTCTAACTATTCCTCATTGAGCTAAATAGAAAGCACCAGAGAAGAGAGGGGGTAAAAGTGTTAGAGCTAGAAGACGGGACATAGAAAGTTCTTTTTGTTTGGGCCCCCACTTTCTGCAGCAGTCCACAGACCTCCACAGACTCCCATGGACGAGGAGTTTAGTCTGGAAGCCACTGCACCGCGTTAGGTCACTTAGGTCATTATGGACTCTTGCTCCATATGCATGACAAAAGCCTCCTCGCTGTCCAGTGAAGTCACCAGAGACTGTGCAGATGATTCTGTCATTTTGTCTATTCTTATCTCTTCTGCTCTTCCTTCTGAACACCTACAGAGATATATCTGTATGGTATCACGTTACCATTGAATCAACTACTCATCCAGCAGTAATAAATTAACCAATTGCTAAACATGACACACAGTGAAGTTCTTGGTTTTGTTTAGTCAATTTAGGTCTTTTCCAATTCAATTTTCCTGCCTGTAAATTGAAGATAGGAATGATAATAATAATATTCTCCTTTTAGGACTATTTTAAGTACCAAACACACAGCAAGCATTTTAAAAAGAGTAGTGTTTACATTATAAAGAAAATAATAAACATTGGTGTTTTATCCTGGGCAATAGAAATGTTATGTTGTTTTAGATATCAAAACATAGGAAAATATTCATTTTGAGTTTTAGAATCCTTTGTGTAAGGGTGACTAGAGATGAGAGGACTGAAAATAATATATAATGTTATATAATATTAGAACATATGATGGTGGTGGTAGTAGTGATGAAGAATGATGCACAGCCATGGGCCTGAGATATGAATCTTAGGGATTCAATGCTAGGGGGTGCACCACAGCATCTTCCAATGTCAGTAGTCAATAGGAATTGAGATACTGATTCACAGTAGAATGAACCTATGGTAAGAAATATATCATCTCCATACTGTGAGCACTTCTCCAAGCACATAGTAAGTTATTACCTAGTAGTATTTAAACTGGAGGAAATACATTCTTAAGAGTACATTTTAGAAGTACCCAGGAGGATACAGTGTATATATACTTTTAAGGAAAGTATTTCCAGTCTTCCACCCCTGTGCTACCTTTTCTACCTACATGCATCTATTTGGGGTTAAATTTTATATTTTGTTGCCCCGCTCACTTCTCTTATTTTACAAAAGGTGGACTTGTCTTATCAACCATCAATCTTAACTCTTAACTAGCAGAGACACAATAACAGGAATAGCAGGAGCACAAAAACAGAAGACTAAAACCAACCAAACAACCAAACAACAACACAATATGTAACAAGTTCTTGAAGGAATTATACTTGAGATCATGTAGGGGACAAATTCATTTTAAGAGTATATGCCTTATCTGTCTATACATTCATTTATTTTGAAATTGAAAGGTAGCTTGTCATTGAGATGAAAATATTGTGGTTCATTTAAGTGGAAAAATTAACCCCTTTTCTCTTGAAGAAAAAAAAATAAAAGCAGCCCTGGCTAGACTGCTTCTATTGATTATTTGAAATGGATTTTCCCACCAGTATTGGAGACAGTCTATAAGGTGAATGAGTTTCACATATTGCTCTAACTGGTAAAATAGGTACCATATAGGCTATGGAATATATTAGAAACCACATCCTTTGCAACTACTACATTTATGTATAAGGGTTTCACATGGAAGCTTAAAATATGCACAAAGAGGTCTACTATGTTCCCAACTTTGTTCAGAGAGCACACAGAAAAACATGCTTTGTGGATTACTTTTGAAGAATATGCCTCTTGGTTGATCCACCTGGAAGGTCTCAGATATGAACTAGATTCCTCAGGGGTGTCAAACAGCTTACTGGGTGGAAATTTGAACCAAGTGGTTTCTGTAACTTAAAAATGCACAAAAAAACATGACTTTAGGTCAAAGTCAAATAACTCAAAATACGTTCCCTTTCTGTTTTACATGAGTATTTGTGTACAATTGTGGGTATGTGCAGGAGAGTACAGGTGTGATGTGTGGGTACATTCATATGTGTGTGTACATTCATGTATGTGTATATTCATGTAAGTGTGTACATCCATATGCATATGTGTATATGGAGCAGAGAGAGAAGGGGGAGACGATGCACGGGCCAGAGGTCAACCTCAGCTGTTATTTCTCAGGAGCTGGTAAGGTTTTTCACTGCAACCCAAGGGCTTGCCCATCAGGGTAGGCTAGCTGGCCACTGAGTCCCAGGAATGAACTAAGTCTCTGCCTAACCAATGCTGGGATTGCAAATGCATACCACCATACACAAAACTGTGTGTGCTCCTCAAGCTTGTGTGGCAGGCACCTTATGAACTAAGCTGTCTTCCCAGTCTCCTATTTCATCTCTTTATACCTCAAAAGTTCTCTGATAAAGTCTCAGAGCCAATTACATCTGGACATAAGAACATCAAGATTTTTTCATGCTATGTTGTCCTTAGAAGTTTGTACATTAAACAAATACCTACTGTGCAGCTACTGTGTGGCACAAATTATGCTGTGAGAGACCATAGGGAAGTCTCTAAAATCAAGTATTTATATCCTAGTCACACACATACTTATAATCTGTTTATCTGCCCAAGTACAAAGAATTTCTTCATTCCTTAAGTTTTCAATTAAATATCCTGTAAAGCAACACTTATATCCAAGAATAGAAAACATCAACTAAGCCAATGGAGGCAGATGGGTAAAAATAGATGGACTGACAGATGTCAAATAATCAATAAAATCTTTGTGACCCATAGTTATGGGGGCTCTGGATTGTGATCAGAAACCCAGTAACATATGTTTCTTTCAAGTGCTGTGAATTGTGAATCTGCTATTCATGAGACAGAAAACTAGACATACTTTCACCATGCACAAAGGATATGCCTAGACCAAGTGTTACTGAAATTTTGAATCAAATAAAATTTTTGGTTATAAAAGCCTGTCTTGTGCACTGTAGGGTATTATAATAAGCAGACTTCTAAAGATGGTTTCCCAAGGTTAAATCCAATGGTTACTCAGAAACAAAAACAAAAACAAAAAACCAATCTAGGTATTGCTGTGAGAAAATTCCTGTAGGTATAATTAAAGGACAGAATATTTAACTGTAAGAAACAAATAATTCAGATAAGGCTCTTGCAAAGAAGGGATTTGTCCCTTACTAGCAACGCGAGAGTAAGTCAGTGATTCAAGGCATGTGGATATTCAATGCTTCACTTTTGATTTACAAAATGTAGAGAGCCAGAAGCAAGTTCATATGGGTATGGCTTAAGTGAGGGCAAAGCCTGTGGGTAACAACCAGAGAGAAGTGGGGATTGATCACATCTTCAAAAAACTGAATTCTGTTCTGTCAACAACCTGGAAAACATGAGATAGATTCTTCAAGAGAGTCCCCAGGTAAGAGGCCAGCTTGGCTGACACCTGGATTCTGTGTTTCTGCGCCATGAGACCCTAAGCAGAAAGATTAATATAGATTGACTTCTGCCATTCTGTCAGACTTCTGATTGAGAGAACCAAGAAGTAACACATAGGTGTTGGTCTTGCTGTTAAGTCGGGTAATTGCTTAGACAGCAGGAGGAAGCTGTTGCAGACATTTACCCGACTGATCTACCCACTAAATCCCCTTCTCTAGTGTGACAGCCTAAGATATGTCTAAATGGTAATGGAAGGGGGCATAAAGCCACCCCTGGTTGAAAACCACTAGTCTAGACATACATTTTGTCCCTATAGAGTTGCTATAGATGTCTAATGCAAGAAATTGATATCTCAGTCTCTACCCATATCTCATTAAGATTTTATTTACTGTTTTCGACAAGTTGAGTTTAACCAAGATAGACTCTAATATGGAAAGAAACACACACACACACACACACAAACAGCATCTGGAACAAAAAGGGAAAAATTGTTAAGTCCAAGAATCAATCAAGAGGGTTTGGAGAACAAATAATTCTAACATAAATTATTTACAGCCATTAAAAATGAAAGTTTAGCCGGGCAGTGGTGGCACACGCCTTTAATCCCAGCACTCGGGAGGCAGAGGCAGGCGGATTTCTGAGTTCGAGGCCAGCCTGGTCTACAAAGTGAGTTCCAGGACAGCCAGGGCTACACAGAGAAACCCTGTCTCGAAAACAAAACAAAATAAAAGCTTATGCTAAAAAGGGAGAACTGAGCTTCCAAGGTTTGAATGTAGCTTTAGACACTGTACATTCTGTGCTCTTTTTTTTTAAATATGGTGTTGGCGATTGAAGTCAGGACCTGTGCATGCTACATGAGCTCTTTAATAGCAGGGTATAGTCTTATACCCTGTAAAATATTTCCTGGATTATGAAAGAACATAGCAAAAGAGAAACATTTACTTTGGGTCAGAGATATTATGGCTCTTATACAATGAACTACTGACAAACACTGTGACATCATGTGGCTTGCTCTACATTGTAGACAGTCATGAGAGTTCCTTCTGCTGAGTTCTTTTGTAAAAAGTAAATATCCCTGCATTTAGAACCAAAAAGTAAATCCCAATGCCCCCCTTGTTTACAATATCATCAAGTAGAGCTTGGTATCACTGTACTTTCAACCAATTACATCATAGAACTATTTTCTCAGCTATTGGAAGAAAAGTTGGCAGGCACAATGATCTTTCATCTCAAAGATCGGCCTCTATTTTAAAACTACAAATATAATATCTAATAATTTTAAGAATATCTTCAAATTTGGGCTACTTTAACAGAATGCTTGGAGCATGTAATGAAATAATATTTGTGGGTTTTTTTTTTCTCTATTCCTCTAAGCCTGTCACCCACCCATAAATTTCTAGGCAGACTCCTGAATCTCTGGATTGAATGCAGTAAAGACAAAAAGGTAAGGGAGTCAAAAACCTTGACTAAGATTGGATTTGTTCCATGATGTCTTTCTACTTCTGTACCTGAAAGATGTTTCGCTTGAATCTAGATGGACAACTTCCTCATTGGCTAGTTCATATTCACTCATTTTCTCAGTTGTCACAAGCAGTGACTATTCCTTCACTGTGTAGGAATCTACAATTTTCTTTCACTCCTTGCTATTTAGTCCTTTGAGAAAAATCTAGGAATGAAGGTTCAACAGCTATCTAAGAAATCTGTTTCCACATGAGAGGAAAGAGGACAGCACATACTCTCACCACCTTCATCTCATTTCTTCTTCACTTCCCAAGGTTTGAGAAACTCCCTGCAGCAGAGAATACTTAATCCCCAAAGGCTTTCCTACTACATTAAGTGGAGGTAATGGAAGAACATCCTCAGATCAAAGACCCTCTCTTCTCTCTTTGAGTCTTCACTGTTGAACCAACACTCTAGAAACATGCATTTGAGTATGTTCTCCATGATTCTGTCAGAACATATTAGTCTTATAACTCCTCTGTTAGTGATAACTTTTTTTCTTAGATCAGATAATATATTTTCCAAAGAATCCAACTTGTGTTTTGACTGTAGTTACTGTGCTAGAATCAATAAGAGTATTGTGAGTAAATCTTAAAAACAGGTAGCATTTGATAATAAAAACAAGTAGCATTTGATAAGATGCCTGTCTTTGGGAAGATTCCTCATACTTTCTACAGGACCCTGCCATGCTATTGTTGTGGACAGATATCTGAGTTTGGTGGCCCACTGGGTTTTCCAAATTCTTCCATCCAGGAACAATAAATCAAACAAGGATGCACATATAATAAATAGTAGAAGCAGTGTCTGGTGATGTACTTTACTTCTAGGCTGAAGACATGTTTCAGCTAGTAAAATGCTGGCCAGACAATTATAAGCAGCTGAGTTTGATCTATAGCACCCATTTTTTTTTTCAAAAAATGTCAGACATAATGGTATGAACTGTTAGTCTCTAAGGTTCCCTGGCCAGCCCACCTAGCCTGCTTGTCAAGCTCCAGGCCAGTGAGAGCCTTGTCTCAAAAAATCAGATGGACTCTCAGCCACTTCTCAGGAACGGCACCAAGATTGACCTTTGGCTCCTACAAGTACCCTCAAATATAGCTGCACATGACACACACATACATGCACACGCAACCTACAAGTACCCTCAAATATAGCTGCACATGAACACACACATACATGCACACGCAACCTACAAGTACCCTCAAATATAGCTGCACATGAACACACACATACATGCACACGCAACCTACAAGTACCCTCAAATATAGCTGCACATGAACACACACATACATGCACACGCAACCTACAAGTACCCTCAAATATAGCTGCACATGAACACACACATACATGCACACGCAACCTACAAGTACCCTCAAATATAGCTGCACATGAACACACACATACATGCACACGCAACCTACAAGTACCCTCAAATATAGCTGCACATGTACACACACATACATGCACACGCAACCTACAAGTACCCTCAAATATGGCTGCACATGAACACACACATACATGCACACGCAACCTACAAGTACCCTCAAATATGGCTGCACATGAACACACACATACATGCACACGCAACCTACAAGTACCCTCAAATATAGCTGCACATGAACACACACATACATGCACACGCAACCTACAAGTACCCTCAAATATAGCTGCACATGACACACACATACATGCACACGCAACCTACAAGTACCCTCAAATATAGCTGCACATGTACACACATACATGCACACGCAACCTACAAGTACCCTCAAATATAGCTGCACATGACACACACATACATGCACACGCAACCTACAAGTACCCTCAAATATAGCTGCACATGTACACACATACATGCACACGCAACCTACAAGTACCCTCAAATATAGCTGCACATGAACACACACATACATGCACACGCAACCTACAAGTACCCTCAAATATAGCTGCACATGTACACACACATACATGCACACGCAACCTACAAGTACCCTCAAATATAGCTGCACATGTACACACACATACATGCACACGCAACCTACAAGTACCCTCAAATATAGCTGCACATGAACACACACATACATGCACACGCAACCTACAAGTACCCTCAAATATAGCTGCACATGAACACACACATACATGCACACGCAACCTACAAGTACCCTCAAATATAGCTGCACATGAACACACACATACATGCACACGCAACCTACAAGTACCCTCAAATATAGCTGCACATGAACACACACATACATGCACATGCAACCTACAAGTACCCTCAAATATAGCTGCACATGAACACACACATACATGCACACGCAAGCATTCACAAGCACACACACAATTAAAAGAAGAAAGTTACAAAAAATAAAAGCATATACCCGCAATGGGTAGAAGTAGACAAAGCTAGGGATAAAAGTGTAGAGTTCAAAGTTCCACACACACACAGCCAGTGCCCTGGAACATTTACGTGTCCTTTATTTAGGGCATGCTTTGTGTGTGTGCGCACACATATGCTCTGTTACAGGCTAGATTCCATGGATATTTTTTCTACAGCTAAAATGTTTTTTTTTTTTTAATGTGGTGGTTTTTTTTTTTTTTACTTTTACACTACTCTTCTGCTGCACTGTGACGATGAATGGAGAGCCATTTCAGAGGCCCAGATGCTTAGGACAATCTCTAAGTTCAAAGTTCACATTTGCATCAGATGTTTCCATGTCAGGCTTCAGGGCTGTGATATTTATTAAAAAAATAAATTATTTTACCTTTAACTTAAAACCCACTCCAGGGTTGCAGCTTGTCCCTTCTCATAGTCTCATCCAGGCAGTAGACACAGAGAGTCCAGCTGATACAGACAGTGGACACAGATGATAGTCCAGCTGACTTTGCCCTCCTCTACAGGGAACATATTCTCTGTGAATGCCATTGGAGCTCTTCTGGGAGTGACACTGAGCTGTTAGTTGGTGGTTGGCTAGAAACAAACTTAAGTCTAACAATGGTATTGACCAATGGTTGATCCCACAGTCTTCATAACTGCCATTGCTATCATACTTAAGAACTGCCAGTCATATTGCAAAACCCTCTACTTTAGGGCAATTCCTCACCAATGTGTGCATCCATACTTGAGATATTCACTATGCTAGGGAGTACTATCATGCGTCTTGACAGCACTGTGCTAGGGTCTTTTTGTCATCTGATTGACAAGACTCAATAAGCATGTTCTTTTGGTGTCTTTGTCTTAGTTTTGATTCTCCTAGATCATGAGGCAAGAGTTTGGATGGCAGTAGTGTATTTAGAACTTGTACTGAATCTCACTCCTCGAGTGGGAAAGTGGTATAGGAAAGGATAAAATAGCCATGGAAAGAAATATTAATTATTAAGCCAGCTACCAATGGAGTTTTTTTAAATGGTGCTGAATGCACACCTTGGGATCACTCTAGCTTGAAATCTAGAAAGTTGTGGTATTTATAGGTGTAGAAAATACGTCTCTTCAATTGAAGTTTATGACTAGTGGCTGTTCCAATTCCTTAGCTTTTCTAGCTGCTTCCCTGGTAAGTACAAGGGTCTCCTCCCATTCTAGAAATCCTTAGGAACAGAAATACTTTTAATTATAAATCAGTAGGATTGCAACACAATGAAAGGTTCTGAGGTGAAGCAATTACATCTGCCATAACCACTTCCACATGGCCCACAAATGTGACAAGAAAGACACTCTTGTATCTTTGCCTGCATGACCTTGGAGAATGCAGACTAATTTGATTGTACTAGCATCCCATGTTGCCACCAAAGCAATCTGTCGTTTGTCTTCTAGATTTCCTGCATGAGAATTAGACAGAACCCAATTCCCCACCAATAGCCACAGCAGTGACTACATCAAACTCTGCAAATCCACCCCCATTAGACCTCAAGCAAAGCAGTGAGTAGAGATAAAAACACAAGCAAATCCTAGGACATCTTTCTACAGTCTTTGTACCTCTTGCTGTTACAGTCTCCTTTTCTATCTCTGGCATAGTTGAGACACCAAGATCATAAAAGAAGCTGTTGAACACTTCTGTTATAGTTTTGCATGTGGAAGCAGGAGGACTAGTCTCCCATGCTCCTTGACATCTAGTGTCTTTCAGTTCCATACTTTGGTCGAAATGAAGACAAGGAAAACTCTAGTTAATATCCTCTTATAGTAGCAATTAAAACCACCTAGACTGACATTTCTCTGGGAGCAGCACCTTCAAAGCTAAGAGAATGGGGGGAAATTTCCACAAAGGGAAACACTGAAGGAGGCAATCACTGGAAACAGATATTTAAAGGACACCAAGCATGCTAAGCTGATCTCCTTCAGCTTTTGCAACAGCTCTACAATCTTAAGTTTTCTTATTCCAAGTGTGAAGGAAATGGGCTTGGAGGTTTTCCGAGCACGTATACTGGTAATAACTGGATGAATCTACAAAAATCTTTCTCTGCCTAGCTCCAAATCTAGGACGGTCCAGTTAGAGCAAGGATGGGAATCCCAAACTTCAAATGTTCCTGGGTATATGAGAGATAGACGAAGTGTGTGATGTATATTGAAAACAGCTAACTGGTGAGTATATCCCAGAGCTAATTATAAAAAGGATGAAACTATGGCCATGAGCTGAGTGGGGCTAATCCTCCGTTTTGCTAATTTAGATCAGTATGATGGGTCTGAACCAAGGAAATTCATAGGTGGACTCTAGCTCAGTCACTGATAATTCTGAACTTGGATGAATCATGTAAACTCTTTGAGCCTTGGTTCTGATTATAAAGTTGTTTCTAATTACAAGGGGGTAGTATCAGCCCTGGTCAAGAAAAGAGTCAACCTTGGCCTGTCTCTGATGCTAAAGGGGCAGAAGATGCTATGTGGAAGAGGAGAGTCTATAGCATGCTCAAAGCTAATGGAAGAATAAAATAGGAAACATGGGTTCCATTTTTTCTAATACTACTTGATACCAATTACTGGAAAAAAATTCTCTCAAGTAGATTTCTGATCATAATTTATAGAGAAAACAAACCAAATATCAAAAAGGATATATACTCTAATTAACATTCTAAATCATTGTTAGGGGATCACAGGCTATACTATGTCGAGATTGTGGCAATTTATAAAGATCTTTATAGTATAGTACTTTTATCCTTGAGAATTTGATCAGAAAATCCGAAGAGAGTGAATGTGTGCTTTTTTTTCAATAAGACAATGAAGCAAACTCAGAATTGCTAGGGTATTATACTTCACACAAACACATCTTGCTCTCAGATTTACACTTTTCAACAAAGGCACTGAAACTTAATGTGCTGCTAATTCATTATTTAAATCAGGTATTATGCCAACAGGGCTGATTTGTTTTTCATAGCATTAACACAATTCAAAATTATCTGCACATCTGTCATTCTTTATTAACTACAAAAAGTTACCATTAAATTCACCACATCTAGAAATTAACTCATTGGAAGCAAAACCAACCAACGAGGACTTAAGAGTCTTAATGTCCTTCCCAGTCTCCCAGCAAGGTACCACTTCACAGGACCAGGCAGGTTGCCATCCTCAGCTTCAGCAATGGGAGAAAAAAGAGGGAAAGGGGGAAGCATTGAGGGAATGAGAGGGAGTGGATGGGGAAAGGAGAAGATCTGTTATGGATCTGAGAAATATCGATCCTGCATTAGGGGCTTGGCCCCAGCTGACGGCTCTATGAAAAGGCAGTTGGATGATGAGGGCACTGACTGCATCACTGAATCAATCCATTAATGGATTCATAGCAGAGTTAGGTGATTCACAGTTTGTTAGGTGATGGCCCCAACTGGAGGAAATTATCACTGAAGACTTCTCACTGAAGGTTGTACTGTGGCCTGTGAGTCTAGCTACAATTATTTTCATGGAGAGGGGTGGCAGAGGAATGAATGAAATCATCCCTTATACCAAGGTAGAGCATCAGATATTGGGGAGCAGGGTATATTTGGAAGAGTTTCTTTGTATATAGATTCCTGGCCATGCAAAAGACAGACCAAACTGGCCAGTATAGAGTTCTGGAAAGTTACTGTGAGCCACTAGGTACAATCTCTGAGAAGTTATACCGTCTCTGCAATGTGAGTATAGGTCATACAAATGAGGGCAATCAATGTTGATCAAAGTTCAGTCTGGCCATAGGGCAACTGGAACTATTTGGTGTCAGGTGATAGAAAATAAAGAAACAAAATTCCTAAAGAGTTCCTAGCAAAGAAAATGGAATGGTAGTAATTCCAAAGCTGTTTGTGGAAGATACTGCCTAAAACTTGCTCGTACAGAAGCTTTCTATAAGAAACATCCCTTTCCAATCGGGGCAATCTTATAAAAATTCCACAGTATGGCTAATGGTCAGTTGTACAACCTCCCTGGCTGAGTCTGAGACTGACTCAGAGAGGCCAACTTTAATTCAAAGTAAGACCAAACTTCCAAATAAATAGTTCAGAATAAGTAATGGAATTGGGTGAGTTTTGAGATTGAGCTCTATTAACTCCTAGATCAAGGTTATAGTCCCATGATTTTAAACCCAAGTAGTGACCTTACAGGGCCTAAGTAACGTTAGAGACCTAAGCTGTGGTGAGAACGTAATACCTAAAGTACTGTGAGACTATATTTCTCTCAGAACAGAAGCCTTCAAGATCAAGGTGGCTTAGGTGCCTGGAAGTGGCTTTTCGAAGACCAGGAAGCAAATGAAAAGCAAGGGTACCACTTGGGGGAGAAGATACTGCATGTTCAGATGTCATCAAGGAATTAAGTACCCTGAGCTCAGTCCTCATTCTGTAACACACAATAAGAGTCGTGCTCAACCCACCAGTATCTGTGATAGCTACAGTTATGTTTTAAGTTGAAAATGCTGTGCTTAAAGGGTCTAGAAAAATAATGCCTCTAATCTGTAAGTCCCACTTGCCCAAGGGCAAATAACTCCCTAGAATGCTAGCAACTATTGTTCACGGAAGATAACAAGCCAAGTGTTTTCACTCCTGTAAAGCACACAATGTGCTTGATCACACAGAGGTGGGAGGTACATAGGCAGGAAGCGTGCATGAATTTGGAAGTAGCTAAGTAATTGCAAAGGCATATATGAATCTAATCAGATTTACACTGCTTGAGCATGACCTCTATTAGGCATTGCTGGAAGTATTTTTTGCCCTGGATTGGACAAAAGTGGGAAATATGTAGCCTGTAGGTTTTGCCTTTATAAGCACTGGACTAACATAATTCCGGGCCATCTTTTCTGCAAATCCCAAGTATTGACTGGTCCAGTGTCTATCATCTTGCCTGGCAGTTAATAAAGCTTGCTTAAAATTTAGCTCCAAAAATGGGGTACTGGTCTTATTCTTTCCAGGTGGAATTGACATATCCTGTCCTCAATTAAACAAACCCATGATGGTAGGACCAGAGGATAAAAATCACAAGGGTGGGGTGTGGAATCAGGGGGTGTGATAATCAAGAATGAGCAGACACCACAGTAAAAGATGAAGCATGCTGGACCTAGCACCAGTCTTCCTGGACATTGGCTTCCAGGATAGATCTCCATTGCCTGCCCCAACTGTAAGTGGCATCCCATCAGCACCAGAGATAAGGATAGTGCTGAAGGGCACTACCACTAAGTAATTGCAAAGATACATGCAAATCTGATCACATTTACACTGACTGACCATACCATCTCTCAGGCATTGCTTGTACCAATGCACAAAAACCTAACACAACCTCACTGAAGAGTTTCAGTATTAAGCAGCAAGTCTGCATGCCCTGACATTTCAGGGTCTCTACATCCCTTTGACCTGATACCATGACACATACGCAGTATGGTCTTAGGAAACACCAGGGTGCTACAGACAAATTACAAGCTTGGGATCTGACAGACCTGGGTCTGCAATATGTCTCTGCTGCCAAGTGTGCAGTTATGGGCATGTATGTTTCTAACTCGGACAGACAACCTCTGATTGTCCATCTGCAAAACAAAACCATCGTAACACCCTGGAAATCCTGTGAGCTGGGTTCAGAGAGGAACTCAGCAAAGATCAAACTGAAGAAGCTTCCAGGAGGAGATGGGGAGATGCTTGTTATTTCTACCTCCTTCCCTGTGTCTCCTCAGACTGCACTGTGCCCTTCAAGAAGCCAGATGCTCTCTCCACTAGGGTGTGACACTTTTAAAAATAGCATACATCTTCAGTGATGGCTATGTGATCTATATAAAATAAGGCACCTTCTGCCAAGTAAATAAATAGAGGAACGCATGTGCTCGTTCTATTCCAATTTAATC
This sequence comes from Mus caroli, assembly GCF_978045245.1. Lineage (NCBI taxonomy): Eukaryota > Metazoa > Chordata > Mammalia > Rodentia > Muridae > Mus > Mus caroli. The sequence goes on from NW_028227266.1 coordinate 50,708,217, forward strand.
TGTCTGAGAGCCTGGAAGTCTCCGTGAGGTAAGTACAGTTTCCACTCTGTCCTTGGTGCAGTGTCCCGTTGAATTCATCTCAGTTCCTCCTGCTGATGTCGTGCTGACGGCTCCCTCATAGGTTGAAAGTTGTGGAGGACAAAGATTAGTGCAATCGAATAACCACTAAATTCTTATTATTTACTTCGGAGGTTCTGGGTAACTTACTATTCTGTCTAATACGGAACCAGCACAGATGCCTGCATTACCTATTTTCAGAGAATCAAGTTCATCAAAACACACTGCCAATGTGGGACACAATGAGATGTGAGGTGAGGTGAGGTGAGGTGAGGTGATGTGGGAGCTGCCTTGGAAACTGTTAGGAACTTCAACGGGGCCACCACCAGTGTCAGCCCCTGTCCCTTAGCCAAGCTGTGCCCTCATATGCCCTGGCAATGTGCTCTTTCGTGTTTGTTTATTTCCCCTTTCACTAAGATTTAGGAAAAAACAAAACATTTGTTCTAGCTTTTCCTCTAGGATATTTTACACATAAACAATGCTCAGTAGGTTACACATGAATGTGTCCATCCAGGTCAGACTTCCAAGTGCTCTGTCTTCACATGGGTAGATCAGCTCTTCTGGACTCCATGATATCCAGAGACCTTATGTTTTTCTTCTGTTATTTTAAGGCAAATGGGTATGCACTGCCAAGTGTTTAGAAAGTGCACCCAAGAGGAAAGGAGCAGTGCCTACTGGTAACACTTTGAGAGGTTATTCTGGGCATAAAGAAAAAAACATACTACAAAAATAGACTCATGATCTCTAAAGTCCAGTGGGAGCTACTGTTTGATCTTTGGACACTATATCAAAATCATCTTTTTATGTTAATATTTTTCTTCCACACAGATTTAAGTGACTGCAAAGAGGTCAAGGTATCAGACACCCTACTTTATTCTGAAATTAAGTAAAACTCATGGGGGGTTGCTGCATTTTATAGCTAAATGTTCACTTTCTCCAAGTCTGTTTCTGTGGGATTAATTATTGAGAATTAATTGAAGGACCAAGGTAATTTATTTAAAGAAAATAACTTAAGTAGTGTCACACTGTCTTCAAAAGATTGAAACCAAAATATACTGCTGTTTATGGGTTTATTCCCAGGAAGCTTGCTAAATCCTTGGCTTCTGGGGCTGTGCCATAGTCATCTGTATATTCAACACCTGTTTTGGAATGTTAAGTCACTAAGCAGATGAATGACCCGAGAAGCATTCAATTGCTTAAGTGCTTAAGTTTAACTCAAGTTAGTAATATCTTCCCAAGGTTTAGAGTTGTCTGTCAAAATAAGACTTTTCAGTTAATATGTTCTCTGACATTCTGTGATTCCACAGCTCTCTCCTGAAAATCAATAGCCAAAGTGTTCTGGAGGTATTGCCTCTATATGCTTTACAATGGATAATCACACTGATGAAAGATACAGGCCTATCACATATAATTAGGATGCTACAGAAATACATGAAGGTGTGCCCAGTGTTCTGTGAGAATTAGGTTAGATGGTGCAATGAGAAGTTCCAGAGCCATTGCTTTTTAATAGCTGAGTAGTTCTCCATCGTGTAAATCTACCACATTTTCTGTATCCATTCCTCTGTTGAAGGACATCTGGGTTTCTTTTTTTTAATTGAATGTTTTCTTTATTTACGTTTCAAATGCTATCCCCTTTCCCGGTTTCCCTCCGTCCTGTAAACACCCTATCACATCCTCCCTTCCCCCTCTTCTATGAGGGTGTTCCTCCAACCACCCATTCTCATCTCCATGCCCTTGATTTCCCTACACTAGGGCATCTATCAAGCCTTCATAGGACCAAGGATCTCTCCTTCCATTGATGCATGACAAGGCCATCCTCTGCTATATATGCAGCTGGAGCCATGTGTACTCCTTTGCTGGTGGTTTAGTCCCTGGGCCAAACCAAACCTGGGCCAAACCAAACCATGGGAAAACACAAACCATGTGTTTTCTTAGGCAAATGGATGAAACTAGAAAATATCACCCTGAGTGAGGTAACCCAGTAACAAAAGAACACATATGGTATGTACTCACTGATGAGTGGGTATTAGCCCAGAAGTTCGGAATACCCAAGATACAATTCACAGGCCACATGAAGCTCAAGAAGAAAGTCCAAAGTGTGGATACTTCAATTCTTCTTAGAACGGGGAACAAAATACCTATGGGAGGAGATACAGAGACAAAGTGTGGAGCAGAGATTGAAGGATAGGGCATTCAGAGACTGCCCCACCTGGGGATCCATGCCATGATCAACCATCAAATGCAGACACTATTGTAGATGCCAAAAGTACATGCTGACAGGAGCCTGATGTAACTGTCTCCTGAGAGGCTCTGTCAGTACCTGACAAATACAGAGGTGAACGCTCTCAGCCAACCATTGAACTGAGCACAGGGTCCCCAATGGAGGAACTAGAGAAAGGTCTTGTACTGGCTATTTTTGTGTCAACTTGACACAGCTGGAGTTATCACAGAGAAAGGAGCTTCAGTTGAGGAAATGCCTCCATGAGATCCAACTGTAAGGCATTTTCTCAATTAGTGATCAAGGGGGAAAGGCCCCTTGTGGGTGGGACCATCCCTGGGCTGGTAGTCTTGGGTTCTATAAAAGAGTAGGCTGAGCAAGCCAGGGGAGGCAAGCCAGTAAAGAACATCCCTCCATGGCTTCTGTATCAGCTCCTGCTCCCTGACCTGTCTGAGTTCCAGTCCTGACTTCCTTTGGTGATGAACAGCAGCATGGAAGTGTAAGCCGAATAAACCCTTTCCTCCCCAACTTGCTTCTTGGTCATCATGTTTGTGCAGGAATAGAAACCCTGACTAAGACAGGTCTCAAGGAGCTGAAGGGTTTTGCAGCCCCATAAGAGGAACAACAATATGAACTAACCAGTACCCCCAGTGTTTCCAGGGACTAAACCACCAATCAAAGAGTACACATGGAGGGACCCATAGCTTTACCTGCATATGTAGCAGAGGATGGCCTTGTTGGCCATCAATGGGAGGAGAGGCCCTTGGTCCCATGAGGGCTCGATGTCCCAGTGTAGGGGAATTCCAGGACAAGGAATCAGGAGTGGGTGGATTGGTGAGCAGGGGGAGTAGGGAAGGGATAGGGGGTTTTCAGAGGGGAAACAAGGAAAGAGGTTAAAATTTGAAATGTAAATAAAGAAAATATCTAATACAAATGAAAGAAAGAAAGAGAGAGAAAGAGAGAGAGAAAGAGAAAGAAAGAAAGAAAGAAAGAAAGAAAGAAAGAAAGAAAGAAAGAAAGAAAGAAAGAAAGAAAGAAAGGAAGGAAGAAAGAAAGGAAGAGAGAGAGAGAGAGAGAGAGAGAGAGAGAGAGAGAGAGAGAGAGTGAGTTCCAGAGTGATGATTCTCGGCTAACCAGAAATCTGTTTTTCTATCTGGAAAAAAAAAAGTCTCTTTACACTCATAGGATTTTCTCTTATTGGTATCAGAAAATAGCAAGTATAATTATCTTGAAATTCAGTTTCCTTGGTTATTTTGCCCTGAGCAACGAGAAAGCTTATCACGGGCTGCTCTAGGAACAGTTCGAACACTTCCAAATTACCCATCATAGGATACTGTCTGCTGGTTTCTCTTTACCCAAACCTCCTGGTTCACTGGTGACAGACAAATGGATGCACACTTTTCCAGGCTACCGGTAGCAATCATGCCTATTTCTGAGTACTTCTTTCTGTCTGCTCTTCATGTGGGCAACCATGGGCATGGCTGACATTCACAGAGTGGCTTATTTCTAATCATCACTCAGTTTATTGCCTTGTTAGCAAACCGGTGGTTGTTTGAGAATCTGCACTGTGATGTTGAGACTGTTAGGGAAGGGGCAGATGCAAGGCTGTATCCACAGCAGAAGCAGGCATTACCTTGATGCCCTGGACACACTGAAGGAACACAGATCTCTGACATTCAGAGCATGACTCTTGAGATGATTCCTGATTAAGAAACTGGATTTGCTGGGCAGATGGGCTCGAGTGCTGGGGCGGAAGGGTATGGAGTAAATGAGATTTTAGCAGAGATACAGCACTACATCATGTGCTTGTGACACGGAGTAGGGGCTTATCTCAGATTCGTAGCTTTCCTCCTGCTCTTCCCTTCCCAAATCTCTCTGTACTACATCCCATCTCACAAAAGGCCAGCCAGTAGAAAAGTCCTCTTCCTTTGCAATGGGTCTTATAAAGTTCTTGCTGCTCTCACAGTACAGTGGGCTCTGTGCCCCTGCTTCATCCTGAGAGGACCTGCTGCAATGGGTGAACCCTCAGCAGCAACATGAAATATTTAGGTCAAAATTATAGCTACAGTTACTTTAGAACAGTGTCAATTGTAGTTATTCTTTGTTCAAGCTTTGAAGCCAGATTTCTAGATATGGTAGACATTTAATTAGTATCTACCAATATATCTGTCTGTCTATCACCCAGCTAATCTATAATTATCTATCATCTACCTGTCTGTCTTTGTCTGTCTGTCTCTGTCTGTCTGTCTGTCTGTATGTATGTATGTATGTATGTACGTCATCTATTATCTATCATGTTTATTATCCATCAATCTGTCATCTGTTTGTATACCTACTTGTCTATCTATCTGCCCACCCATCCATGCTTAAAGCTTTCTACCCACCACAAAATAAGCATTCTTTCTCCTGCCCCAAAATTTTCTTCTCCTATGCCTTTAACGAGTACTACCCAGTTCCAGGGAATATAAACACTTTCCAGAGACCTTGCTAAAACAGATTCCCAAGACTCCCTCAGATCCATGAGCCCACAGGATGAGAGTGTGTCACCCAGCATGTTTCTACGTGATCCATTTCTTTGTTGTAAAACATATGGAGGGATGATTTGCACAGAGTATATGTCTCAGGTGACCTCAAGAAGCATATGAAGTGCTTCTGTGGATTTCTGACTCCAGTCTCCATACCTTCATGGATTTCTTTTAAGGAACAAGTCCACTGGCATCAACTGCCTATTTATATAGATTTCCTTCCTTCTATCATTAACTCAATAACCTCGAAGAGAAGCTTTTTCTCTAGACTCCTCTCAGTACCTTGCCTCTTTGACTTCTTGTGCAGCTAACATTCTTTCTAATGATAAAAGGAGATGATCTTGCTTTAGATTATCTCCTAAATTCTTTTTTTTTTTTGTCCCAAGAAGTTTATCAAGATTGTTTTTCTCAGAGTTCACCAATAAACTGGTGATTACTGCTCTTAACTTGGCTTGCTGACTTGAGGGTTTTACCCTCTACACTGAAGGCGAAGCATCAGGGTTTTACTTTAGGTCTCTGATTTCCTTTTGATGCTCATCTTAACTCTTCTCTATTTATGTTGTTAAGGCACCAATTCACCTTTTGTGTATTGTTATATACAAATGTGTCACCATATGGAAATGTACAGCAAAATATATAGCACTAATGTCTGCAGGTTTACTTTCCATAAATTTTAATGAGCTTTACATAAAATAATTGTCTTGCTTTTTTGTTTGAAATATTTTCAATATGTCCACTTTGCTATATATAAATCTGCTCTTTTTTGGCTCGATGATATATTTATAGAAATGCCACAGTATGCACAAAGTACTGGCATACATTTTTACTTCTTTAAATCATTTACCCAAAACTGCTCTTAATACACATAATATGTATCCCTGTATTTCTTCTGAGAATGTTTCTCTCAGATATGATATGATCCCCAGACTTGGCTATTAATGCCTGGAGACTTCTCTCTGCTTTCCTCAAATATCAATTAATGAGGGGTGGAGTTTCTAGAACAGTAATTTTGTTAACTTCTGTGATGATTCCTGATTACATCTGGAACACCATTCCAAGACCTTGCTATTCAAAGTGAATTTCGCTTACTGACAGAACACTTGTCAGTTGGAAACCTCACAGGAACCTGAGGAATGTTTTACTCTTTATGCAAAGATATGCCATTAGAATATGGCTGGAGATTGTATTGCATATGTGTCCCTCTGGCCAGTATAGATCTTTTAGCAATGTCCATCATTCTGATCCATGAACATAGAATGTCTTCCTAAGTACTTATGTCTGCTTTAATTAATTTCAATGATGTCTGTGATTTTCAAAGCCGTTGTTCCTTGGTTATGTTTACCCCTAAGTATTTCTTACTTTTGATAGCATTAGCAGTGACACTCCTTTCCTCAATTCATCTTTTGAATTGTTTGCTGTTATTGTAGAGAGATGAAGCTATTTTGTGTGATGACTTACATTGCGCAACTTTACTGAATCCATGGGTTCTGACAGATTTAAGATAGAGTATTTAAACTTTCTTGCATAGCTTATCATTGGCAGTTACACTTCTGAGCCAGGTTATTGTTTGGAATTTATTCTTTTCATGTGTGTTTGTTTTGAAGCAAGGTCTCATGTGTCTCAGGCTTATCTCAGACTTACTATGTAACCAAGGATGATTTAAACTTCTGCTCTGCACACATCCACCTCCTGACTACAAGGTGTGCCATCATGCCCAGTTTATATGGTGCCAGGGACTAGACCTAGGACATAGTACATGCTGAGCAAGCGCTCTGGTAACTGGGATCCATGTGTGCTTATTTCATTTTATTCATTTATTTTCTTGCCTAATTACTGTGCACAGGACTTCTCGTCCTGAATTGAAAAGAATTAACAAGAATGAGTACCCTTGCCTTGTTCCTGATTTCAGAAAAAAACTTTTTCAGTTTTTATTATACTGCAATACATTTTTTGTGTCTATAAAGGTAAGTGTTTGAGTTTTATTTTTCATTCCATTAATTCACATTACCACGGTGATTGATTTCATGTGTGGGTTATCTTAGTATCCTTGGATGAACCCTAATTCACTGTGGTGTATGTTAATGTAAGATTGAACTTGGTTCATTGAAGACATTTGCCTCCATATTATTCAGGGTTATTGGCCTTTGATTTTTCTGGCAATAGGATCTGGGTAATGCTGTCTCATATAATGATTCTAGAAGAATTTGGGAGGAGTTGATATCAATATAAATATTTTATAGAAGTCATCAATGAGGCATCAAGTTCTAGGCTTTTCTTTGGTAGAATACATTTTATTACTGATTGGGGCATCTCACTTGTTATTGGCCGGGTCAGATTTCCTGTTTCATCATGATCTACTCTCAGTAGGTTGCATCTACACAGGATTGTATCCACTTCTATGCCGTCTCAGGTGTTGATGTATAATTTTCATGATAATCTTTCGGCATCATTTGTATGTTCTTAATATCAAACATAATGCCTCCTTCTTAAATTCTTATTTTAGGTGAGTTTTCTCCTTAGCTTAGATAAAAGCTGCTGGTTTTGTTTAGTTTTCAAATCTCAACTCTTAGTTTAAACCGTCTTTTCTATAGCTCTGTTCATCTCTAGTTCGTGGATTTCTGCTCACATTTCAACATTCTCTGACTGATTTGATTTGTTTCTTTACTTTCTCTAGTACCTTCAGATATAACATCAGATTGATTCTGATTTTTTCTTTATGTGGGCTTCATTTAGCACTAGAAGTTATCTTCTTCTTCTTCTTCTTCTTCTTCTTCTTCTTCTTCTTCTTCTTCTTCTTCTTCTTCTTCTTCTTCTTCTTCTTCTTCTTCCTCTTTCTCTTCTTCTCCTCCTCCTCCTCCTCCTCCTCCTCCTTCGTACCTTATTTAATATTTCATGATTTAATATTTCATTTACACTTAGACTCTTTATTTTTTGTTGGATATTTTCTTCATTTTCATTTCAAATGTTATCCCCTTTCCTGGTTCCCTCCCCGCAGAAGCCCCCTATCTCATCACTCCTCTCTCTGCTTCTATGAGGGTGTTCCCCCACCCACTCACTCCTACCTCCCCACCTTTGAATTTCCCTACACTGGGGCATCCATTGAGCCTTCACAGGACCAAGGGCCTCTCCTTCCATTGATTCCCCACAAGGCCATCCTCTGCTACATATGTGTCTGGAGCCCTGGGTCCCTCCATGTGTACTCCTTGGTTGGTGGCTTAGTCCCTGTGAGCTCTGGAGGGGGGGTCTGGTTGGTTGATATTGTTGTTCTTTCTATGGGGTTGCAAATTCCTTCAGCTCCTTCAGTTCTTTCTCTAACTCCTCCATTGGGGACCCCATGCTCAGTCTGGCGATTCTTCAGAAAATTAGAACCTGAGGACACAGCTATACCACTCCTGGGCATATACCCAAAAGATTCTCCAACATATAACAAGGACACATGCTCCCCTATGTTAATAGCAGCCTTATTTATAATATCCAGAAGCTAGAAAGAACCCAGAGGTCCTTCAACAGAGGAATGGATACAGAAAATGTGGTATATTTACACAATGGAATACTACTCAACTATTTAAAACAATGAATTAGTGAAATTAGGCAAATGAATGAATGGAACTAGAAAATATCATTCTGAGTGAGGTAACCCATTCACAAAAGAACATACATGGCATGCACTCACTGATAAGTGGATATTAGTCCAAAAGCTTGGTATACCTAAGATACAATTCACAGACCACATGAAGCTCAAGAAGAAGAAAGACCAAAGTGTAGGTGCTTCAGTCCTTCTTAGAAAGGGGAATAAAATATTCACAAGAGCAAATACAATGTGTAATACAATGTGTAAATACAATGTGTAGAGCAGAGACTGAAGGAAAGGCCATCCAGAGACCTCCCCACCTGGGAATCCATCCCATATAGAGTCACCAAACCCAGACACTATTGTGGATGCCAAGAAGTGCTTGCCAAGAAGGAGCCTGATATAGCTGTCTCCTGAGAGGCTCTGCCAGAGCCTGACAAATACAGAGGCAGATGCTTAGAGAAGATCACTTCTAACAATTACTCTAGCTACACTCCTTAGGTTTGGGAATTCTGTGCTTCCATTTTCATTTACCTCAAAGCATCTTAACTTTTGAATTTGCTGGTTTCTTTGAATCTTTGGTTGCTCAACAAACAAACAAACAACAACAAAAGAAGGTGTTTAATTTCTACAATGTGTGCCTTGTCCAGTTCCCCTGATACTGATATCTAATTTTGTGTCATTGTGGTCAGAAAAGATGTTTGATAAAATTTTAATCCTCTAAAACTTGCTAGGACTTGTTTTGCGACCTGATAAACATGTTCCATGTAGGCTTAAGAAGAGTATTTCTGACGACCTACATGGGATACAGAATACTCTGCTTAAGTCTCTTTGGGTAAAAGTTTACATCTAACATCTAATGTTTCCTTAATGATTTCCTGTCTCACCCCTCCATTGTTAAAAACAGAGTGTCAGAGACTCCTATTGATATTTCATGATCTATTTTTCTCCTAATTCCCATCAACATTGACTTTATTCATTGGTTGCTCTGATGTTGAGTACATAGATACGTACACACACACACAATTGTCTTACGTTTATAATAAAGTATCCTGCTGGTCTTCTTTGTCTCTGATGGCAGTTCTTGACTTACAGTCCATTTTGCTGATGGAATTCTGGCTGTCACAGAGCTGTGCTTTGTCGCCATTTGTGAGACCTATCTTTCCCCAACCTTTATTCCCAGCCTGTCTCTAAATACAAAGTGTGTTTCTTTTGACAGCAAGTAGTTGGGTCATATATTTTTATGTGTCCTGCTATCCTTTCCTTTGATTGGGAAGTTTAACTCATTTATGCTCAAAGTCATCTTGATAGGGATTGGCTTGTTGTTTTATTTCATGCTTCTCTAGGTCTCTCTCTCTCTCTCTCTCTCTCTCTCTCTCTCTCTCTCTCTCTGTGTGTGTGTGTGTGTGTGTCACAGTTCTCTTGTTCTACTTTTCTGTTCCTGCTGGCTTCCTGTGTGAGTCACTCACTTATTTTGATGAAATGTTTTGATTCCTTTATCTTTCTGGCTCATCGTTGTTTTAATTTACACTTCTCCCATTAGCAGTGAGATGAAACATCTTCATCTTCATATAACTCACAGAGATGCAGGCACTGATCCTACCCATCTCTGAGTCCCACAGACTGGCAGCATTTGATGCTGCTGAGCAGACCTGAGAAAGCCGACTGTTTGAGGAAAGCCTTGCTTTGCCCTCCTACTGAGGCTTTCGATCTTTACCCAGTGTTACTCAACAAAAATCATTTTTCCAAAATAAGTGCAAGAGAGAGAAGGCATTTAACCATACTACATTTCAAGAAGAGAGAAAGATGTAAACATATTTAAACCAGTATAAAGTTTTGAAGTCTTGAGAAAAAAATGGAGAGAGTATGCTTCTCACAGTGCTGTCCTTCCACCACGCCATTTGTGCTGCTGTCCCTTTATGCTAAAGCCCCAAAGAATGAATTCTGCTCTACTTTTATTTTGTGGCATATGTAAATCCAATACTAAACTCTATCAGTAGGTTGGGGAAATACTCATAGAATAAAAGTCTTGGATAAGGCAGTGGGATGTTTTGAGAAAGCAGAGAGGCTCTGAGAGGTCCTGCTTTTACCCTTAGACATTTCAAGAGATCTGAGTTCAAAGGTCAAAAAGCAGGTATATTGCCAGTATCCCAGAAGAATCATAACAATATATAAAACTCCAATTTTAAGCAAATAAAGGAATCTCGGTTATCAACATTCCTTCGTGAACTAGGATGTTACTTGATCTTTTGAGTATTTCCTGCCTGGAGCTTGTCCTAGAACACCAGGGGGAAAGACAGGGTGGAACCAAGCAGGGGAAAGGTCTGTTCTTCCTTGCAGATGCATCGGGGTCTCCTACCTAGGATTAAAGAGAAGCAAGAGAGAAACCTAATATAAAAAGAGCTCTCAGAATCAGTGACATTTAGGGAAGTGATTAGGCAGTGACATTAAACAAGTTCCAAGGCCATTTCCAGGTTATTTCTGTGGGCACCTGTGTTTCTCAGGAAACTGCCATTGAAGTGGGCGAAAAGAGGCTGTTCCTAATTAAAACCCAAGGGTGCCTACAATGGAAAGTTCACCAAAGACCTGTTTGTCCCTTTCCCCAGCATGCCTACTCTTTGTTTTTCATGTTCCCTCTTTTAAAGGCTTCTTTGGTACCTTAAGGGGCATAACAAAGGAAAACTATTTGAGCAGAACAAGAGAATGTCTAGAAAGGAATAGGCTGTCGAAGGTGCAGCACCTGGCTCTGACACCAGGCTTTCTCAGAGGGAAAGCCAGGCTTTCTGCTGGGGTGTGTACATAAAATTATTTTCTAGTCTCATGAGTTTATCAAGTACCTCTTTGGCAATTCCAACAGCTGTCCATAAACAGAATCATACCTGTCAGACACAGCTGGCATAGGGCTTAATAGTAATGCCTGATTAATAAAACTGAGCACATGCACCCTTCACTCATGGTCATCGATGGCTTCTTGTATCTGCTTCTGCCCTGTGGCCTGTCAGCTCATGCCTTGTGCCTCTCTACCCCTCTTCCATGTGGGACCCTGGATATAGTCTTGCTTCTCATAGAATTCCTGTTGTATTACTTAGTAATGGGAGAACTTCAACCTTCAACACACAGCTTTCAAGATTGCCCTACGCCTCCAAATCCAGTTTGAAGTGATGTGAAAAGTTTCTCACAATGTCCAGGCTACACTGGTAATTATCAATTCATCCCCTGATCCACCCCACATGACCACACCTCACTGCAAAAGAAGCTAGATGTGACCTTGCTGTAGGTGACACAAGGGAAAATAGATATGGCAAACAAGTAGCCAGACTACATTGTTTTTCTCTTTAAGTTTCAATTTACCTTGCCTGTTGATTTCTACTTTCCAATTACCCATCTTGTATAACTCAGCAAAATTCCACCATTTCCAACAACCTGTAATAGATTAAATCTAATTCGGAATGGTCAGGGTCCATACCTGGATTCATCTTTGCCAAATGACACTTGTCACATACAAGGTGGGCTCATCACACTTCCCCATGGGAAGAGGTGAAAGGAGAGGAGGAATTAGAGTGGGGAGCCTGGGCCTGCCAGCTCACTGTGGCATCTGACTACTGACTATGAGAATTGTTCAAATATCTCAACTTTCTAGTAGTCAAGAACTCATCCACAGGACAGATGACATGAGAAGCAAGAGAGCTCAGCCAATGTTTATGTTGTTAACTCATGCTTATGTTTCATTCTCAGTTATGCAGTGGCATCAGAATAAGAGTGCTATCTTCAGTCTCTGTCAGAACCTTCTGACACACCCACCTTTGACTGTGAGTGATGAAAGGCAAGGGCCAGGCCTTCTGCTTCTTACCATTGTATAATTAACCAGGACCACATCTTCCCCCTTTAATTGAAAATAGATTTTTTTCCTCATATAGTATATCCTCATTATGTTTTCCCTTCTCTCTTCTCCTACCAGTTCCTCCCTACCTCTCCTCCCATCCAGATCCACCCTCTTTCTTCCTCCCATCAGGATCCACTCCCTTTCTGTCTCTCATTAGAAAACAAACAGACTTCTAAAGGATAATAATAATAAAATAAAACAAAACCCAACATATTGGAATAAAACAATACAAACAGAAGGAAAAGAGCCCATGAAAGGGGAAAAAAAAAACCAGATATAGATGCAGAGACCCACTCATTTGCACACTGAGGAATCCTGTAGAAACAAAATTAGAAGCCACAATACATACAAGAAGGACCTATAGGGAGGGAGGGAAGGTGGGAAGGAGGGAGGGAGGGAGGGAAGGAAGGAGGAAGGGAGGGAGGGAGGGAGACAGAGACAGACAGAATAAAAGTAAAAACATGGAAAAATACCAAATAAAACAGATGTTATAAAACACAGAACCTCCAAAGATGTGGTTGAATTAGTTTTCTGATGCCCACCTACTATTGGGCATGTGACCAATCCTTAAGAGCTGTTTGATTCTTGAGTGAGACCCTCTTTGAGAAAAGTAAATTTTCATTAGCAAATGGTTATCAAAGGAGATGGCTGGTGGGTTAGGGATGGAGCATGTGTCCAGTTCTCCTTTCAGCTCTAGGACCCCATCTGGTGCAGCTCTGTGCATGCTGCCGTAGTCTCTGTGAGTTCACTTGTGCTTCTATCATGTAGACTTAGAGGGCCTTGTCTACTTGGTGTCCTCTATACCTTATGGCTTTTATTGTCTTTCCACTTTCTCTTCTGAAGGCTCCATGGAACTTGATGGATACATTCTGTTTAGGGCTGAACATGCCAATGTCTCACTTTCTGCATATTGTATGGCTGTGGTCTCTGTATTTGTTCCAATCTGTTTCTATTGGAGGAAGCTTCTCTCTCTCTTCCTCTTCTCTCTCTCTCTTCTTCTTCTTCTCTGATGATGGCTGAACAAGGCACTGATCTATGAGTATAGCAGAATGTCATTAGGAATCATTTTATTGCTGTATTCTCTTAGTAGAATAGTGGTATTTGGTTTTCCCCTAGGTCCCTGGGCTATCTAGTTTCAGGTTCTTGGTCTTCCAAGCAGTGTCAAGTCCAGTTTCTGTCTCATAGACTTGGCCTTAAGTCAAATTTGATATTGGTTGGTTATTCCCAAATTCTTTGTGCTACCATTATACTAACATGTCTTTCAAACAAGACTCTACTGTAGATCAAAGGGCTTGTAGCTATGGTAATGTGTAGAGTGCCTTCCTGTAAAGCTCTATGTAGTTACCAGCTCAACTTCTTCATATTCAACGAGTTGGGTGGTGTTGTCTTCAACTATAGCCTTAATTGTTTGGTGGTTCCTATGAGACCCCTTTGGCCAACAACCCAATTAGTTGTAGCCCATTCTCAGTACTGGAAACTTGATTTGGTGATGTCTAGTTGGGACTCTTTTCCCCATTATTTGGTGATTTCATTTAGATCATTTTCATATAAAGTATACTACTAATATTATATATGTGTGTGTATACTTATGTGTATATATACATATGTGTATATGTATATGTATATATATACATATACATATATATATATACACACTCACACGTGTGTGTATATGTCTGTGTGGGAGTCTATATATGTATACTTAACTACTGTATTAGGTTTCCATACTAATCTTCAAATGGCCCTTGATTTTAGCTGTCTCCCTGTATTCCCTCTCTCACATTCTTCTTTCATCCTCCCTCCCCACGTGATCCTCCCATTCCATTCCCTTTACTCTTCCCTGTCTATCCATAGCCATCTATTTTATTTCCCCTTCCTAAGGAGATCTATCTATACTTTCTTAGGTATCTTACTCTGTACCTAACCTCTGTGGTTCTAATGACTGTAGCTTCATTGCCTTGACTTAGCACCTAATATCCACATAGAAATGAGTATATAGCATAGTTGTCTTTCTGGGTTACCTCACTCAGGATGATTTTTTTCTTCATTTACCTATGAAGTTTGTGTTTTCATTTTTTAATAGCTAGGTAGCATTCCATTGTATAAGTGTACCATATCTTCTTTATCAATTCATCTGTTGAAAGACATCTAGATTGTTTACAATTTGTGGCTATTATGAAAAGAACAACAATAAACACGGTTGAGCAAGGTTCTTTGTGGTAGGGTGAAATATCCTTCAGATATATGCCCAAGAATAGTATAGCTCCATCTTGAGGTAGATCAATTCCATCTTCCTGAGGAACTGCCACACTGATTTCCATAGTGGCTGTACAAGTTTACAAATTCAGTATGGATGAATGAGTCAGAACCACATTTTTAAAAGTTTTACAGTTTCTGAGCTAATATCCATGTTTTAGTGAGTACTGAAGGAGTGGAGGAGGTTTGCAACCCCATTGGAAGAACAACATAGGCTGGCCTGACTACCCAGTTCTCCCAATGTTTAGACCACCAACCAAGGAGCATACCTAGATGCATCCATGGCTCCAGATACAAATGTAGCAGAGGGGTGCCTTGCCTGACAGCAATGGGAGGGGAGGCCCTTGGTCCTGAGAAGGTTTGATACCCCAGTGTAGGGGGATGCTGGAGAGGTGGGACAGAGTGGGAAAGTGTGGGTGTGTGTGGGGCCACTCTCAAACAGGCAAAGGGGAGGTGGCTGGTGGATGTGGGATGGGGGGGGGTTGGTGAAGGGCTAACCGGAAAGAAGGATTTCATGGGATGAGGGCTTGTTGAAGGGGGTAACTGGGAAATGGGATATAGAGATTAAAATTTTCAAATAAAAGAGTATGATTATAAAAAACTAATAAAAATTTTTACAATTTTATTGTAAATTACTAAAAATTGTTCAGCAACCACTGGGTAACTCCACCCTGTCTGAATTCAGTATCATTCTTATAAGAGTGGGATTTAGGCAAAGGCCACTCTTCAAATGAAGGACATCTTCTTCCAACTGGATTCTTGGAATTCTTTGTTATGGTTCTACTTAAACTGGGGGCCAAGAAATACTTCTGTGGGGACAGTAGCTGCCTTGTGCAATGTAGAATATAGAGAAATACTCCAGGCTTTTGGCCCCTGGAAGTGGAAGTGGTTAGGTTTCCTTAGGATGTCAGTACTATGTCCCCTACCATACCATGACAATAAACAAAATGTCTTCAGTATTGTCTAGTTGTCAAATGCCTGCCAAGAGAAGAGAAAGTATCCTCAGCAGAAACCATAGAGCTAGATGGAGGTTAAGTTTGGTCCTCTCTAGAGTAAGAAATTCCAAAGTTATAGATTTCTTTAACAGGCAAAATAAATATTTTTTTACAAAATAAATATTTATGGGCACATACATACCTATACATATGGCTATTAATTAATTGGATGATGAATGGTTTGTAATGTTGAATAGAAATTGAGTGCATGCAAGATATAATCAGGGAAAATGGAAGTGCCCATAGGAAGTAGACATTCACAGGAGTCAGGATGGGAAGAATGGATGGGTTAGATGTGCATCAATAGTCACCAAGTACATTTTCATAAAATATGCATTGTTGAACATGTTCTGTAGCTATTCCCTACATACATTATTAGCAGTATATACCATTTTTAAATAAGCAGCTGAAGGTGAGTTTCTCAGATAAATGAACTGAGGTTCTGTGTAGCTACAAAATGTTTTCAAGGTTACAATGAAATCAAGCGACAGAGTTAGGATTCAACTCAGATCTAACTTACCTTCAAACCTAGGCCATGACTCTAATGCCTTGCAGCTGAGAGTTCCCCAGGGGGCCTAACTTTCTCCTTGTGAACAAACCCCTGGCAAGGACTCATGCAGGGTGATCAGCAGTACAGCTGTAAGAGGTCATCCTGATTGCACCACAGCCCATCAAAGGCACTGCAAGTTGGGAGTATGCTGTTCAAACATTCTCCCAAGGAGATATTTGCAATCTGTGCCAGAAAGAAGGCAGAGTGAAAAAGAGAAAGGACTCTATTGTCATGACAACTAAGTGACAGCTCAGAGACTACCACCACATGTATCATACTTACCACAATTACTTCTACAGAGGTGAAAATAGAGAACCAAAGTTTTGTCCTTCAATAGACTCAAATGACACCCAAGGAAATCTCTCAGGTGGGTCTTATTTTTTATTTTTGGTGCTTTGGGTTTTGAAATCCAAATAAAAATATTCTGCCATCTTGTTTAATCACCTCCATACAGGTTTTTAAATGCCTGTATGGAAATAATCACTCACTAGCTGCCTATTGCAAGCTAGCAGGACTCTTGAAGCAGATCATCCAGATCATCTCAGAAGGACTCTCCCAGCTTCTAATCCTATTGCTGCACTGGCTGTGAGTGTGCAGTAAATGTGAAGGTAGGAAGTGGGTTGCAAATGAGCAATAAGACGCGGCATATGTACCACATAGGACATCTGATGATGCAGACTAAAAAGACTAAAACCTCACCTTGCATCTATTAGAATGATCAAAACTCAGCGCAATGATGCCCCACATGGGAGCAAAGGTGCAGCACAACAAGAGCCCTCTTGGTTGCCTTTGCAATGCAGAATGGTGGATACACTGGGTAACAGCTGGGTAGAATCCTAATAAATAACCATATTTTTATTATACATTCTAGAAGATGCACTCCTTGCTATTTCACCAAAGAGAGATGAAAAATTAGGTTAACATAAAAAGCTGCAGGTGGACTTTTATCACAGCTTAATTCCATCAGTAGAAAACTTAAACAAGCTAGCACATCCGTGTGATTCTCACTGCTTGGAGTAGTGGTAGAATATTACCCATCACTAAAGATAAATGAACTACTGAGCCTTGAGAAAAACACATGTGTATTTTCATAGATGTATTTAACAGATGTGGATTACTAAAGAAGAGAAGCCATGCTAAGAAGGCTGCATATTATCTGACTCCAGCTATGTGACATCCTAGAAGAATCAAAGCTACGAGCACAGTAAAGATATCAGTGATTTCCAGGAGCCATGGGGAAAGGGAGAGAAAGGAGCAGGGAATACACGACTTTTAGGGCAATTAATGGTATTATAAGGGTGGGTCTGAAATTTATCTTAAATTTGTCAACACCCAGATAATACACAACACCAAGTGTGACTATGGACTTTGATATTTGTCAATGAAAATTAATTAATCATAGCTTGTCCCATTCCAGTAGGAGCTGTTCATTACAGGGAAAACTATGCTGCAGACAGTGGCAGGAGACATACATAAAATTCATTTACCTTCTACTTATGTTTTTGTTGGTTCTTGTGAAAATTAAAGATGTTATGCAGTGAAATAACTGATACCTATAAGCCTGGGTTCGTGTATCTGTATCTTCCAGTCATTAATGTAGGGGCTGGGTTGGAGATAAACGATGATAAGCCAAATACAGTCCTACCCTTTTTTATTAAGTAAGGACCTCAAAGAGGAGGTGATTATATAACTGGGTGGGGAAGTTACAACAAGGGATGTGAACATTTCCACATCCAGAGAGTGATGAGCCAATATGCATTATCTTCATTGAATCCTCATTCTCCTTCCCACTTCCACAGTGGCAGAGTAACCTGTCTGCTCAGCCTCATCATGGGCTTGGCCATACACACCTTTCTTTAGCCATTGAATTTTTGAAAATATGATTTACCTGAAGCCTTAATCATATTCATGTTACTTGGCTTGTTGGTTTTTATTATTGTGTTTTGTTTTCTTCTTCTGTGGCTGGGCAAAAGAACATTCCCCAAGTGACTGTGCCCCCTTCAAACCGGACTCAGCCCTACTTGCCTCTTACCATGAAGCATAACAGCCCAGCTGAACCCGTTTTAGATCAATCAAGTCCACTTATTAATATGGACCCTTGAGCTGGGATATAGCTCAATGATCGGGTACTGGGTGCTATTCCACCATGACTTCAGCCCTGTGTTCAGTCTCTAGCACTGTAATTGATAGATGAATAGTTCAGCAGACCCTCAGGGATAAGAATAAAGTGCACTGCATTAAGCCACTGACTTTGGTACTGGTTTATTAGACAGCAGCCACACACCAATATAAACACAACCAAGGGCTACCTAATATACATGCCAATATGTTCAAAGTTAGCTTTAATATGAGCTATGAATTTAAATGGTGAGTGAAGAGGAAGCCTTTGACATGCCTAAAGGCATGGCATGAGCAACAGCAGGCAACTATAAATGGCAAAGTGCTTTGAAGGTCCACCAAACAAACCATTTTCACAGAAGAAGATTATTTCTAAGAAAAAAAATGTCATCATGTAGCCCAGGCTACAAGGAGGAGGACCTTGAACCCCTGGTCCTCTTGCCTCTACTTTCCAAATCCTAGGATTAAAGGCAGGTGCCACTATGCCTAGACGAAGAAGAAGGTTCTTGTGGCTTTCTTGTTTGGGCATAAATTTCAAAGAAAGCTAGGATGAAGTTTCAGAAGACTCTGAATATTAAAGCACACAAATGTGACCTCCAGCCTAGGAGCAATAGTTAAGTGAGACAGTAGCTACTTGTGTGATTCAGAACCACCCCTTACACGAGTGTCAGAAATAGCACTGAGGTAATTCTTATAAAGACAGGTAAATAAGTTCTTCCATAAGTCATAAAATGGGTCTAGCTGAGGCAGCCTGCTCTGCTCTGCCACATACCCATTTAAAGAAGGAAGTTCAGTGAGGTGCTAATGAAGACATTGTAGGGAATCAGAAGAAGAACACTTGTGTCAAGTTACAGATCAATAGAGAAGACTGAATCACATCACTCTGTAAAGTGCGCAAACACAGGCTCTTCTCAATCCCCTCATTGCTGGAGATAGGAAGGGTGATGGGAAGCAGGAAGGTGAAGCACTGAACTTGCATCTCTTCCTTTGACGTTGTTGGAGTAGCGGGAGCAGCAGTGTGTAAAATGATGAGCCCCATCCTGGGAGAAGCCACCTAGAACAGGTGCTGAGGCTAAAAATCTTAATCCCTCTCGAAATAAACTCTCTAATCCTACAGCACAGGAACCCTGGAAATTAAGGCAGGACAAGGCCAAATGAGAGAGGATTTCACTAGAGATTCAAAGGACTGACGCTCACTGTTGTGGATGACAATCTCAATCTGCCTGTCAGAGCCAAGTAAGAAAGAGCATTTTAAATGGAGCTCTCTCCAAGAGGAAAAAAAAAAACTGCTAAGAAAAAAAGAGCATGCCCAGATGGCCAGAGCCGAGGGGAATATGAGATGGGCCTAAAGGAAGTCAGGCAAAGGAGATAAAATAAATTCCACATGCACTGCTTCTTATTACCACTTTTGTACAGTTGCTATGGGAACTGTATTTCGGAAGCTCTCTAAGGCTGTATCTACCCAGTACAAAGTGTTTGGGACTGAAATGACCAGTCAATTTAAGCCAACTGGTTTAATTGATTGATTTCCAACTCATGTCACCACCACCCCCAACACGAGTCAAATTGGCTGGTTGCTTAACTGGATTCAGTGGCATCTTGCAGCAATAACATTGGTTTACCTGTTGTATATATGTGTATTCCAGTTTAATGATAAGATGACCCTCTTGCAGTCTGTCTTCCTGTACTATGGTCCCATTATTTCTGGGATTTATAAGCAGCTCAGCGAGAGCATGAATAGTGACTGGGAAGGCAGAGAAAAACTATATGAATAATTTATGTAATGATGTTAAGTGTATGCACACACACACACACACACACGCACACACACACACACACACACACACACACACACACGAGCAAAAGAAGGCATTAGACAAGAGTCCAGACAGCAAAGCAAAAATGAATCAGGAACAAGTTCCTTCAGCACAAAAGATGGGATTGAGATACTGCTGTGGGGCAAAGATGATGAAAGATGAGTCCTTGCATAAGAGACTGCTTATGTGGGTGGACCTGTGGAGGCCAGAGGACAACCATGGATTCTGTTCCTCAGGAGCTGTCCACCCTGCTTATACACACAGGATCTCTCACTGGCCTGGAGATCACATGTGTATTAGGCAGGCTGGCCAGTGAGTTCCTGGGATTTTCATATCTCCACACCCCCAGGGGTGGTTATTGCAAACACATGCTAGCATGCTTGGCCTTTTTACTCAGTTCTGGTGATCAAATGCAAGTCCTCGTGCTTGTGTGTCAATTATTTTTATCAATTTAGCTATTGCCCAGCCTCCCAGATTCCTATCTGTTGATCTGCTTCTTCTCAAAATGCCAGCTTGGCTCCTCTGAGGTCTGAACCCTGGACTAATAAGAATAGGGCCTCCATGTTGGTCTGTTCCAATCTCCGTCTCCTCTCCATGCTTTTCCTCCAAAAGAAGTAATACAATGGAACAGCACTTTTATTGCCAGTGAGAAGACTTTATAAAGTCTGCATTCATTTAGCATTTCCTAGAAAAGGAACTCTGATGAGTCTTTACAAGCAGAACTACCTTTGATGTCATTTAGGCTTGAAGTTCTTTTTATTTCTTATATATTGTCCTGAAACTTTAGTTTCTTGTTCTCTAATTCTGGGCCACTCCATGTGACCCCAAACACATGACTTATGACCTAGATAGCTTTATATCACCATCACATCATTCTTTTATCAAATGAGCTGCCCCATGCCAATTGCTTCATAGACTGTGGAAAAGGCAGACAACACATCTTGTCCCAACTATGAATTCATGAGGGTCCCAGTTATGGGAAACACCTTTGATATAGGAATCAGAGGTGGCCTAACAGGAATTCCTAATGAGAAGCCAGATAGATTGAAGAATTAATGATCTCTTTCTCAAAATCTGCTTATTGTTTACACCCTCATATAATAAAAGTCAGATTTATTGCCAGTACTGAAAAGATTCACTGATGCCAGGTCTGGTGGCACAGGCCTTTAATCTCAGCACTTGGGAGGCAGAAGCAGGAGGATCTCTATCTAGAGTTTGAGGCCAGTCAGTCTCAGGACAGCCAGAACAACAGAGAAAAATCTTCTATGGGGGTGGGGAAGGAGGTTTCAGTGATGATTAATAGCTGCCACGTCATTGGAACTTATAAAACGCCTTTACATATATTGTCTAGCTGATTTCTACTTTAACTCACAAGACAGATATCTTGTTCTAGTTTTGTCTCATGTCACTGTGATAAAACACAGACCAAAGCAACTTGGGGGACGAATTGGTTTAATTTGGTTTATAGGTTACAGTTTATTATTGAAGGAAATCCAAATTCCTAGACAGGAATTCAAATCAGGAGCCTAGAGGCGGGAACTGAAGCAGAGGCAGTGGAGGAGCACTGCTTAGTGGATCTCTGTGGTTTGCTCAGCTTGCTATCTTATACAATTCAGGACCAGTCACCCAATGGTAGGACCAGCCACAGTGAACTGGGGCCTCCACCCCAATCATTAATCAAGAAATGACACACAGTCATGTCCGTTGGCCAGTCTGATGGAGGTAATTCCTCAACTGATGTTTCTTCTTCCAAGGTGACTCTAGTTTACATCAAGTTGACAACAATTAAGCCATGTAGATTTTTACTCAGTGATTAAGAGTTTGAAAACATCAAACACCTAACCTAAGTTTTCTGACGACAAACTCCCTCTTCTTGTTATATGTGCATGGGATCTCTAATCATCAAAATCTGTAATTTTCCATTGTCCCAGTGTTTTGAAGGCATCAATTTTCCTTCCTTTGATTTTCTACACAACTGCCTGATAAACTATGAACATAGAGTCAGATTCACATCGAAATAATGAATTGCACTTATATCTACTTAAGTTTCTCTTATTGTTAATAAAACATCTCAAACTCCAATCTTGCCTAAAAAGATTACTTTAAAATTCTGCCTTTCTCCACCAGTACAAGATAGGAATACACATTGTGATGGGACATCCAAGCATACTGTGAACTGTGAACAGGTTGGAATTGTTAATCCCTAATGGTATCATGCCATTGTTCAAATGGAACTATATTTACAGATTGGGGCTTTATCTAGTGTGGTTTAATTGTTCATGTATTTTTAGTTCTCTCTGTCTCTCTCTGAGTTTCTCTGTCTCTGTCTCCCCCGTGTGTTTGTGTGTTTGTGTGTTTGTGTGGGTGGGTAGGGTGGGGGTGTGTGCATGTGTGAGCATTGGTTAAGCAGGAATATCTAAAGGGTGAGTGGTGGGCAATGTCATCCTGTGCTTTGGGTCAATGCAGTTGTTAGCCATACAAGAACATTCTAATATTCCCCAGGTTTGATTGCTCCTCTTTCATATCAGCATAGCCCAGTCATAATGGTGATTTGATTGATTGAGTGAGTGAGTCAGTGAGTGAGTGAGTCAGTGAGTGAGTGAGTCATTGAGTGAGTGAGTCAGTGAGTGATTTAATGTATGAGTGCTCTGTCATGCTAGAAGTGGACATCAGATTCCAGTGCAGATGGTCACGAGCTGCCATGTGGTGGCTGGGAATTGAACTCAGGACTTCTGAAAGGGCAGACAGTGCTCTGAACTGCTGAGCCACCTCTCCAGCCCCATGATGGTGATTTTTAAGAGTGTACCTTGGCAGATGATTGATCCATGATTTGGTTCAATCACTTGTGGTTGGTATTTCCACACAAAACCAACTAATAGTCATTGAAGATATTCTAATTTAAATGTCTAATTTAAGTGTCTGACCAAGAAGGATGAATTTCTCTGTGGATTTTCAAAACAAATTTGTTATGACTAGGATGAAACATATCCTGACTATCTAACTCAATGGTAGCCTGCCAGGGAGCACGGGTAGGAGTGTGCTCTACAAATGGAGTACTCTTCCTCAGGGCTGAGCTTCATGGCATTAGCAAAGCACTGCCAGCCCCTCTCCACAAGGGCAGGCTGCAAAAACAAAACAGCACCCTGCAGGTTTTCAGATACTAGAGAGAAAGGAATGTTACCATGCTTGGATAGATTCTCCTGAGACTTTAGAGTTAGCACTAGAGATCCTAGTGAAAAATAGAAATGTGATTTTCTTCCATGAAAAAGAAATAAACTAATCTATAAATAGTAGTATATTCACCAAACCAAACTAGTTTGGGTCCTGGGGATTTAGAGTTCTCTAAGCTGATTGAACTGAATGATAGGATTAATTTGCAGATTAAAATGACAAGCTGGGAACGACTCAGTCTGTAGTCACAAAGTTATTATCAATGGGGACAAAGATCTAGATTCCAAGGCCTGTTTTGGAAATTGGTTGTAACTCTTCCTTTTCCTCCCAGGCCAGGGAAGGCAAAGAAAAGAAGAAAAGGGTCACATTCATCCATTCCCTTTAAAAAAGCTAATATACCCTTGAATCTATCCCCTTACACAAGTTCAAAGGCTGCCCTGACCCCAAGAGACAAATAACTAAAGAAGAGAGTGGTTTGCCAACAAATTCAGGGCAGGAGAAAGGTGAATAGATGCAGAGAATTAGAGGAATAAAAAGGACATCCAGGCACCCTCTGGGACTGAGGACATCAGGAACAAATGCAGGCCACCTTCAGGCTTGGCTTCTCTTGGGTCTTCAATTACAGTGGCATGCAAACAGGACCAAGGCCCGTGATCAACCAGAGTTTGCAGTATAGTGCCAATTTAATGCACCCTTTCTCTGACCCACTCACCTGACACTTCCAGAATGTATTTTATGCATCAATTATGTGTGGCACAGAAATGAAAGTCAATGTTTGCCCAGTGAAACTTAACTAGCTCTATGGAGTTTCTACCATGTGCCCAGCATTATGAGGAACACAAAGTCAGTGAGTGGTTCAGAAATCTGTACTGAAGGAATAAGATCAGGATTCAACAATATCTGAATCAAGCTAGAAGCCAAGTGTGGTAAGTGAGCTGCAGAAAGCACAGGGTGGGAATGAAAGGAGATACGTGTCAAGTGGAGAGTGAGGAACTGCACCAAAAAGTCTCCTTTTCACCCTGCAGGCCAAAGCAACTTTCTCAAACTTGACTGGGTGATTCATTGTTTCAGAGTTCTTCAGGGTACCATAGGATGTTAGGCCCATCTCATCTGAGGGTTCCATATCCATGGATTCAACGAACCTCAATCAAAAACACCATGGTTTTTTGAATGTCTCTTGACCATGGACAGAAGTGTTCCCCTGTGGCTGTTCTGTAAACACAGCATAATAACAATACAGCATGTACATACTATTTGGATTGTACCAGGTATGGTAAGAGGTGATTTTCAGCATACAAGAGGAGGTGTGTTTACAGACAGACACTATGAAATTTTTTATAAGGAACTGGAGCATCCTCTGGTTTCGGTATTCACAGGGGGTCTAGAACCAGTAAGTGTACTGAAGATATTGAGGGACAACTGTGCTATGCATTGTACCAGCTGGTAAGGATGTCAGGGTCTAGCATTCATTTCTCCAGCTAACAGGAACACTTTT
The DNA here is from genome assembly GCF_978045245.1 of Mus caroli. Lineage (NCBI taxonomy): Eukaryota > Metazoa > Chordata > Mammalia > Rodentia > Muridae > Mus > Mus caroli. The sequence continues at coordinate 50,732,873 of NW_028227266.1, forward strand.
GAAACACTTATTGCTCACATCTTTGGAGAAATATGTCTTACTGAAGCTTACAGCTCCTCTGGCCAGGCAAAAAATTTAATCAGAGTGAAGTATTCAGATCTATTTATTTCCTCCAATAAGGGTCAACTGAAAGGTGATGTCAACTCTAGACCTCCACCCTGGCCCCTCTCAAGTTCTTTTTTTGTGTGTGTGGAATGGGGGGGGGGTGTATAGATATACATGATCCCAGGGTCTACAACACTCCTGTCTCTCTTACCCCCACTCCAATTTCAATTCCTCCCCTCTAACTCCTTCTACATGTCCACTCCCACACACACCCTCTCTTTTTAAATTATTATTGTTACAAGTGTGCATGTGTGTATCTATGCATACATGTGTATAAAAACCACTGAATCCATTTAGCATTGCTCATATGTATAGTCATATGAGCAGACTACCTGGAATTGGTCAACCATGGAGGAAACTGGTTTTCCAGCATCTTTGTAGACATATTTTTCTTTGTGTGGGCTGTACACTCTGCTCTGCCCCTTGTCTTCATCTTCAACCTCATGTGTCCAGAAGTTGACATATCAGACAGGTAACCTTAACAAAGCATCCTACACAATGATCTTTCCCAGAAAAGTTTAAATCTCATTGATGAGGGAGATAATAAAAAAAATACCATTCTAGGAATCTAAATAGCTCCTTCTTACCCAACCCATCATTAGGCATGACCAAGTCATGAGGCTTTCTCCTGATTATGAGTCAATAGCACATGTCACCATGCCCTCTCCTGGCTCCCAACAGTGCCTGAGAGAAAATTCGGTTCTCCTTTCTACTATGGAAGGATCAAGAAGGTGACATTCCACAGAGACAGAACGGAAGCTTTTAAATGTCCCCTCTGGTCTCATTTCCTACAGAGTGACTTTTAACTGCTGTTTCTTTCTGTCCAATTTTAACCAGAATGTTTCACATCATCTCTCTCTGACTTCCCTAAATAACTAGCCCTTCTCCTCGGCTCTTGTGCCCTCCGCATCCTCACCTCTGAGCCCAGATAGAAGAGGCTTTTTCAAAACATGCTTAGAAAAGCAAACCAGTGCAATATATGTGAAATTCCCACTTCCTGAAACAGCATGTTTGACTTTAAGCAGATTGAGTGGAATCAGTGTATCCTCTGGCCCTGAGCTCCCTCTGCCTGGGTCTTCTCTTGCCCCATGCTAAGGCTGCAGTGATCACACCCAGGAGCTTACTCAGCCTCCATCCCTTCTTAACTGTCTGGCCTCTCATTTGCCTAGTAAAATCTTTGTAATTTATTTGGCTCCTGGTTAGTCTTAGTGATGCTCTGAACACATGAACTATGATGTGGTATATGGCTAGATTAAGTTATTCTTCTCACATTTTTCAGGGATACGGGATGAAGCAATGTCAGGGAACAAATAAGGAACATTTCTGAGCAAGGTAAACTTTCTCCATACTGGGAATCACCTTCAGAAGACCTACACATACATACATACATACACACACACACGCACACACACACACACACACACACACACACACACACACACACACACACACACCAGGACCCAAGACTTCTGTCCTGTTATCATCACACGGTGCTACAAACAGGCCAACCTCTAGAACAGTGGTTCTCAACCTTCCGAATACTTCCTAATGCATCCCTTTAACATGGTCCCTCGTGTTATAGTGACCCTCGACCATAAAATTATCTTGTTGCTACCTCATACGTTTAATTTGCTACTATTATGAGTCATAATGCAAATATCTGTGTTTTCTGATGGTCTTAGGTGACTCCCAAAGGGTCATGACCCACAGATTGAGAAATGCTGCTCTAGGCAAACGCAGTCTCACAACAAGTTACCAGATAACCACTTCAACCCTCCAAGCCAATGTTCAGGGATATCTGATCTCTTTAACCTACGCTGCTTTAGTGCTACTGGGAAGGAAACCAGCTGATCTTTCTTTTGGGCTTCTGTTTCTCACTCTACTATGAAGCCTATTCAGCACTCATGATGTGGCTTCATTAAAATAAGTCTGTAACAAATCATCAATATAAAAATACAACATTGTCAATTTTCCTCCTCGGGAGCACACAAGGATTAGCTCTCCGGCCATCCCACAATCCCTACTCTCAAATCTTCATGAAACTGTGCTCAGCCATGGTTAAAGGATGTGGGAAATCCAATCTCCAAATATAACTGAGCAGATGTGGGAAAAAGAAAGGAAGAGGAAATATTTATCAGTCTCCCAAATAATTCTACCCATAGATCAAACCTAACCTGAGTGGAACCAAGGAAGGGAGAGGTGCCTCAGGGTATAAGAGCCATTACCATCTTAACCAGAACCACTGGGATTACACCCAAGAGACTCACACAAGATGAGTAGGGCTATTAATGTTCCTTCAGAAAGGAGGGGGTCAGAGAGGGTCATTAAACCCTCACCTGAGACACAGATACTCACACCCCAGCCCACTCCTGTCCCAACCCAGGGAGATATGATTCCATACCCGGTTTCAGGAGCTATCAGAGTGCATATGAGATAGAAGGTTAACTGGATGGGGGAAGTTCACATAGGCAGCTTTGGTATTGTTTAAGGCCACTTGTGCTCCTGAAATTAACCCCTTATCTGTGCTTAATAAACTCAGCAGTTCCTCCGGCTAGACCTGGATGGAATCATTCCTTTGGTTTTATTTATTAATGCTCTATTTGAGGTACATATATTTGTAAATGTCTCCCTGGGAAATGATAAAATAAAAAGAATTTCCTACTGTATAAAAAGGCCTAAGTCATCCTCACAAGTCCATGCTTTGGAACAGGTTATTTCCAGAACTGTAGGTTACATGCTAACTCCTACCTACCCTCAGCCATCTTTTAAAGGACATGCACAAATTACCACAAGTCCAATTAGCATAATGAGACTACTGCAAATTAAACACAGATTTCCTAGAATATCATCTGTAAGAGCCACTTGTAAATGTCTTGTTTCTTACTGTGCACGCTCAGCTTCCAGAGAAAATATTTTTGTTTCCTTCAAAGAATATTTGCAACCACTACACACTTGGCTGGTCGAGTTAGAACTAGGATAAAGAAACCAATTTTCTTATTCTCCCTCTCCCTCAGTCTTAGTCTCTTTGTCTCTCTGTCCTTCCCTCTCTCTGTCTTTCTGTCTCTCTCTGTCTTTCTTACAGCCTGTTGTCATCTGAAACCTTGAATGCCTGATACTTCTTGCCTATTACCCCAGTGGCTCCAACACCATTTCTTCCACAGCTGTTTCTAGCATACATTTGTGGTGCCATTATCAACATTCGGGATTTCCAGATTTTAAGCTTTTCTTGATTTCATGAAAATATTATTTGGTATATTAAATACTAAACACTTAATTTCCTTTGTTTTGCTTTGTTCCTGGGGAAGAAAAGAGTAGGCTCCAAGTTAACCTTTCATGGCTGCACCAGATAGCCTGATTATCAGGAGCTATGTGGAAGAGCCCTCGGTATACTGCAATTACTAAAACCACTAGACTCATCTCTTGGAAGGTGAATTACATACAGAGATAGCTCCTCACTCAGTGGAGCAAAAAGAGCTGGTAAAGAGCTGGAGAGGTGCTGAATCAAGAGAAGGCGCATCCTACACATTCTGCTTCTGAGCATCTTCCTGTTCTGTGCTGAGGCAAGATCCCAAGCCAGCAAACACACCGCCTGATGCAGCCAGCTGTGGCTCAGAACCTGACAGATCATCAAGCTCAGCATGTGTGGTCCTGAGATAGACAGATGCTGCTCCTACTTCTCTGAGTGATTTATCACTGCTTCCTTGGCTTATTTCTCCCATTTTACAAAATAAAAGGCAATAAATATTCTGCCTCAGTACTGAAGAGTCCCTTCACTTTCAAACATTTTTACTGGGGCAGTCTCTCTCAAATATATATATATATATATATATATATATATATATATATATATACATACATATATATATATATATATATATACACACATATACACATACACGTACATGTACACATATACATATATAAAGCATGCCATGATTCCTTTGGTTTGTCATTGCTTCTCTGTTCAAGTCAACACCTCTCCCAGTCATAGACAATGACAATGCTCCCACTGTCACCACCACCTACCACAGCAGTGCTGTGATCTCAGCCCTGGTCCAGACACCCACTCCTCCTCACCTGGGTGATGGTAGAAGCTGGTTCTCCTTTTGAAATCTGCTAGATTTGGAGTGCTGCATTAAAGAGCATTCTCCACACATATCACTAATCCTTTAAATACCAGAACCTCTCTAAAAAGGGGCAAGTTATGCAGCCTTCCTCAAATTTATTATGGCTTTTTTTTTCATAGTCTTATATGGTAAGTGTATAAATGATTTGGAAAGTGTTGTTCTATATGACTCACAATAACCGGCTTAGTTGACTTTGTTCTCATCTTTTTCAAGAAGGTAAATTCACGTCACATAGACACAGTCATAGATCTCAACTTAGCTCTGAAGGGCTACAATCCTGAATTGCAGTTGAAAACTATTATTTTTAGGTTTTCATTGTAAAATATACTGAGTAAACTTTAAATAAAATAACACAATTTCAGGCAACCAGGGTGGGAAAAGGAATGGAAAAAGGTATATAATTAATTAGATATAATGAGCCATAAGTTATTCTTTTTCATCTACAATGCAGAGACTACAACTCCTAAATAATAATAAAATATATTTAGGATGGCTATATCTCTGTCAAATCAACCACTTTGAAAGTAAAAATCATCATTCAAACAGATGATATCATCTAACATATACTTGGAAAGAAATGAAAATTTTAATGACACCAATGAGCTATACAAAATCTCTGTCACAGAAAACTCTAGATGGTTGGCATACACACCAATTGTTTCTTTCTAAGTCCTTTCTCTGTCTTTTCCTAGAATTATCTAGAATAGGAATTACATTTTCTTGGTTTCTCTTTCAATCAGCATCTGGATGGACCTGAGTAGTGGGAAGGGCTGGTAACAAAGCAAAGAGAGGAGATAAGAAGACAGGGCAGGGGCTCCTCTTTTAATTCTCATTGTCTCTATCTTTAGCAGGTGTCCCAGTGACTCAAGCCATTGGTAGACAGTATGTGCTCTGTAGACAGAGATGTTTTGCATAGCTTTTCTTCTCTCGCTCACTAGCCCTACTTCCTGGACTCTGAACATTATTTTTCTCCCAATGTCTTTGCAGCCCTAGAGTAGTTACAGACTCCCACTATTGCTTCTCTCCAATTTCCTCACTGTTCTCTGTTTAAGTCTTTCCTTTCCACACCTAACCACTCTTCTCATTATTGGCCCAACCTTATGAAATGTCAAGTTGATGAAATAGTCCTACCCACAATGGCCAATATGATGAAAATGGAGTGCTTGATATATTTTAGGAGATTAGTCAGGAGTCACATCACAACCCATTATATTTTATCAATAGTATTACTTCAGTGTAGCTAGGATTCTCAAATGATTAAAATACATGAATATATGAACATATAATAAAGAGCAGGGAGCCAGCTAAACTGTCACAGATGAAGGATGGTCTCTGTCTGCATACTAGTACGGACATGAGTTCTGAGTCTAGACAAACAAACAAACAAAAATACTATCATGACATTAAAATAAGCACAGAGTAGCATGGTGGTGAGACTGGGGAAATAGGAGTCTGCCAGAAGGTGAGTCAGAATACTTGAAAGAAAGCCCTAACTCCTTGGTTCTTAGGATGCAGGATTAAAGTCTAGGACCTATCACTTTTGCATTTGTATTTCCTCATCTATAGATCAATTAGTCAATGTATTCTCATAATAAATCATATGATTTAATCAATGTTTGGGAGAGATTGTTCACTAATTATTGGCAGGCTTCATAATGATCATCCTTTTCATTGTTATTAGTTCTAGGTTATAGATTCTGTGTGAATCAGGGATCCCCCAAAATACATCTCTCTCACTTTAATATTCTTGGAGGTGAACATAGTCTTTGTGCAGCATGAAGATGTACATATATTTATCCCTGTATCCTTAGCAAGTTTGCTTCACATTGGGAAGGGAAGGAAGTGGGCTGGCCTTTCATCTAAATCTGGAGTGAGACTGAAACAAGACCCTCTAACCCACAGCCTTGTGATTGTTGGGCAATTGCTCTACCACATCCCCAGCCAGGATCCCCTGGAGGGAACAGGGGCTTTTTGTTGGCTGTGGTAGGCATTACTGTTGTTTTCCCAAAATATGTTCAGTTTGTCCCTACATCCCGGATTTCTTTCTTTCTTAACAAAGGAAGCCAAAAATGTCATTCTGTTAAATCAAATATCTTTTTTTTTCATTGCTTCACATCCCAGATTCAGCAGTTCATCATCACAGTTGACAAGTCTTCAACAGAAGATGCTTGTTAAAGGTTTTACTTCAAATTTCTTAGTATTAGCCTTGGAGCTCTTTGCAGATAAATAAATGAGAGTAGAGCCATATGACAAGATTTGGAAAGTGCATTTTGGTGGGAAGGTATAGGTAGGTCATTTGAGGACCAGAACAGAACTCCCTTCTCCATTTCAGGCTCCTTTTACATCTGGGGCCCCAGCCAGCAGTATTAGAAATAGCTGCTATTTTGCTTGTCAGAGTGGTCAGAATGACTGGAAATAGAGCATAAGAAAGATACAAATTTTGTGTGATAAGCCACTGGCATTTGGAAGTTATTTACTACTATGGCATCATTGAGTTTTTCTTTTGTAAATTTAAGAACTAAAAATAGTAGCAAGAAATATAGGCACAGATTATCATCCCCAGAGTCATAATGGATTCATCACAGCTGTAATTATTTTTGCCACCTAATAATTTTTTTCACAGTGGCAAGCAATTAATCCTCTTGTGCTAAAATGACCTGCGGCCAGGTCAGAGAAAGGGGGAAAAAGGCTGAGACTTGGCCTTGCACAGTGACTAGAGTCCATATTTTGGGTGTGAAGATTTAGAATACTCGGTTTACATATGCAAATGTAAGGAAAGCCTACACACTTCCACATAACAAAACTCACCGTGCCCGGGTATGAAGGGAGTGTTTCCTTCTAATGCTGCAAGGAAAGAAAGGAGTAAATTAAAAGACTGCAACAAGCCGGGCATTGGTGGCACATGCCTTTAATCCCAGCACTTGGGAGGTAGAGGCAAGCAGATTTCTGAGTTCAAGGCCAACCTGGTCTACAAAGTGAGTTCCAGGACAGCCAGGGCTACACAGAGAAACCCTGTCTCAAAAAAACAAAACAAAAACCAAACAAACAAAAAAGACTACAACCATGCCTGGTATATAGTATTCAAATTTTAATAATTAAGAAGGAAAGTCAGATTTTAAACAACAAATTTTAATATACTTGGGTCCTGTGTGATAGAGCAGTTACTTTTGCATGTCTGATATACTTAACAAAAACTTAGGTTTTAAGGCTTAAGAGTTTACACAAAATAAATAATAATCACTTCAAGATCCACAACTAAATATGGAGTCTAAGAAGGTCATGATAATATCCTTCTATCTATATAGTGGTGAATCCGTTTCTTGTTTATACTGTCTTTCATCTCAAAAAGTAACTGCCATTCTGGATCAAAGCTCATCATGGCTTCATGTCCCATAGTACCTATGCTTATTGCATCTCTACATATTCACAAATCATATATTTGAATTTTCACTCTTTTAGTTTTATTCAGAGTATTATTTGCCATTGACAAAGCCTTGTTATCCTAAAACAATTAACGTCAATAATATGCACAAAACCAGAATAAACATAATCACATGGAGATATCTATATCTATATATCTATATATCTATATATCTACATATCTATATATCTATCTATATATATATCTATATATCTATATATCTATACATCATAGATATAGATATAGATATAGATATGGATATGGATATGGATATGGATATAGATATAGATATAGATATAGATATAGATATAGATATAGATATAGATATAATACTATTATTAAATGAAGCATGGGAATAGAGCTCGTCAGAGTGCTACCCCTTATGCACTAAGCCCTGGATTTGAGCCCCAGATGTGAAGGCAGAAGGAACAGGAGTTCAAGGTCATCCCTATCAACACAACAAGTTCAAACTCAACCTGAATTATATGAGACCCTGCCTCCCAACAAACAAGCAAACAACAACAAAACGAGAGGAAAAAAGAAAGATGAAAGAGAAGGGAAAATGAGAGAAAATAGAAGGCATTTGGAACTGAATAATGGTTCAAAAATTCTCAAGGCAATAAAACAAAGACTGAAAGAGGAAGACATTGAATGTCATCTTTCAGTCTCTAAATCCACCTGCACAGTTTCACAACTACATCACACACACACACACACACACACACACACACACCACAAAATAATGTTTAATTGAAAGTGTCTCATATATAATATTATACACAAAAAAATTCAATTTACTTAAGAGAGACGTTTCTCAAACTTAGAAATTACTAAAATTAAAAGAAAAATAAGAGAAAGTCTTAAACAGCTTTATGTATGCTTAAAAGAAATGACTGTCTATTTAAAATCCAGCCAAAAAGAAAACCTCACACCCAAATGGCTTTGTGGCAAATGCTTCTAACTACAGAAGAAACCAATAGCAGAATCTTGTGCATAGTCCTCAAGCACAGACAAAAGTGGCAAGATTTTAGGAAAAATATAAGAAAGCATTTCCATGATCTTTAAGAAGTCACAGATTGCCACAACAGGATCAAAAAAACAAAAAAACAAAAACAAAAAACAAAAGTACAACTCATAAAAGAAAATTCTGTTAACCTAAACGTTGTTAACATTGAGATATTCCATTTTCTCAAGGCATTACCAGGAATGAGAAAGTAAGTCAGCTAACGGATTGAAGATGTATACTACCTCTCTCTATTATGATGCATCTGTTCACACACATATACAGATACACCTATATAAAGAGAGATCTAAAAAGGAGCTGAAGTCCATAAGATAAGAGAAATTTGTAAGTCCAAAAAACAAATACTGAAAATCTGTTAGAAAAGCTAAACAAAACATGAACAAGTCCTTTAGAAATGAGGATAAAGTCAATTGGCAAAAGACATAAATGGACACACAATCAAAAAAAATTAACAGATGGCAAATTAACACATAAAAGGATGCTTAAACGTCAGTCAGTAGGGAGAATACAAATTAAAACTATGTACAGTAGCAATGGACACCTGCAGATGGCTACAATTTAAAAGCAGCAGCAATATCAAATGCTGGCAAGGATGTGGGGTTACTCATAGCTAAGGAGACTGTAAACTAGGGCAACCAACTCTGTAGAAAGTTTAGAGGGGCTCACGACAGGTGTTTGTATCAGAGGAAATGGAAGCTTATGCTCACCCTAAATGTTCGGCGCAGCTCTATTCATGATAGCCCCGTACTGAGAACAACACAGCTGTTCATCAGCTGGTGAATGGCTGACAATATTGTAGTGCACACATACCACTTATCACTGAGAAGAGGTATTCTTAGGGAAGCAGAGCCTTGCCAAGACACTCATGAGGCTGCCCACTTTCCACACAAATTCTTTTTTATATTTATTTTTAAGGTAGGGTTTCTCTGTGCAACAGTTCTGACTGTCCTAGAACTTGCTCTGTAGATCAGGCTGAGCTCAAGTTCACAAAGATCTGATTGACTCTGCTTCCTGAGTGCTGGCATTAAAGGTGTGCACCCCAAATTCTTTTCTTTAAAGATTTATTTATTTGTTTTATGTATATGAGTACACTGTAGCAGTACCGATGGTTGTGAGACTTCATGTGGTTGCTGGCGATTGAATTTTAGGACCTCTGCTCGCTCTGGTCGGCCCTGCTTGCTCTGGCCTAAAGATTTATTTATTATTATACATAAGTACACTGTTGCTGTCATCAGACACACCAGAAGAGGGTGTCAGATTTCATCACAGATGGTTGTGAGCCACCATCTGGTTGCTGAGATTTGAACTCAGGACCTTCAGAAGAGCAGTCAATGCTCTTATCCCCTGAGCTGTCTCACCAGCCCCACAAATTGCTAATACAGAAGTTCTTTATTATCGCACCATCTCATTGGGTAGATCGAGAGAGTTATGGGGAATAGCGTTGAGATGGACGGCGGATGCAAAAGGATGCAGTATTCTGGGTACCAAAGCCAACACTGGGGACATAAAGTACTAAGAACCAAAACCTTTCCTTTATTACACTTCTGGCAGGAAAAGTGACAAGCAAGGACACGTGCACCAGGCTTGAGTACTTGACATTCACAAATGCAAGTGAGTTGAAAGTTTACCTGTCACTTGTCATTACGAGTGCCCCTCTTCCTCCACTTCACTCAAGTCTTTAAGCCACTCATGGTCCCTTGGTCAATGAACAACCCCATCCCTTTGTCGGACAGTCAGTAGCTATTTGGGATCAATCAAACAGTCGGTAGATATTTGCGATCAAAAAGGAGGTGACCGACCATATATCTTTAGAAGATGTTGAAGTGAGGCTGTTTTAGGTTCATCTCTCGACAAATGAAAATGCCTTCTTTGTGACCTAACATTTCAGAAATGAGTTTTCTCTACTGAGGAAAACCTAATGTAGGAAAAGAGTCACTTCTACACAATGTCACTGAACATCTTTTCCCCCAATCTGGAACTGTCCGTTTGTAAGAAGTAGAATCAACTTTGAGATCAATTCTGAGCATGTCTGTGAGAGATTTTTCTAGATTAGGTTAATTCACAAGGGAAGATCTATCCTAAATGTGGGTAGCACCATTGGCTGGGGTCCTGGGTCCCATAAAAAGGAGGAAACTAGCGGATCATAACCTTGTTCTCTGCTTCCTCACAAAGGATGCATCAGCTGCCCAAAGCTGTGGTTGCCATAGCTTCCTGGCCATGATGGAGTCTAAGATAAAAGACCCTACTTCCTTTAAGTTTCATTAGATATTTGGTCATAGCAGTAAAGATAGTAACTAACACACAAACCATCTGAGATTTGTACTTCAAATTCAACCAGAAAAAGAAATACAAGGCCAGGTCCTCAGGATCAGACAAAAGCAAATACCATGTTTCATCGTTCATCTAGAACATTAAAAACCAAGGAAGAAAGACGAACCTCTGTTCCCAGGCCAAACTTATTTCCCAGATGTGTTTGCACCCACTCTAACCCCAATGAATCTCTAAGCATTCAGATGTGCCCTGTGTAGTGGTACATACCTTTAATCCCAGCACCCAGGAAGCTGAGGTTGGAGGAAAGCTATGAGCTCCAGGCCAGCCTCAGCTACATTGTGAGGTCCAGGCCAGAGGATTACATAGATAGATAGATAGATAGATAGATAGATAGATAGATAGATAGATAGATAGATAGATTTTGTCTCAAAAAACCAACCAAACAAGAAGATAATAAATAAATAAACATAAATAAATAAATAAATAAATAAATTTCAAGCAGATGAGTCTTAGAATATCATCACAAGATGAGATTCTAAAAATAATATTTTCCACAATGAAAAATCATTGAGAGAGCAATGAATTTGTAACATCTACTATCCAGAAAGAGAAACTTAAGGAAGAGAAAAGAAGATCACATGTGTGAAAAACCTTTGAGTACCTTAACTACACTAATTTAGAGTTCATTTGAAAAACAGGCTGAAGTCACTAACAGCAGGTGGTTTACAATATGGTCTCAAGGAAGCCATCAACACAGACACTCAGACAGTCTTGACTGCCATTTCTATAAGACACAGCAAAGCTTGGGTAAGGATTAAGCCATTGCAATGCCTATGATAGAAATGACCCTACAGAAGTTGGTGCAACAAGTCAAAGAAACAAGTCTATGACCTGAACAAGTCCCTCCCTGAAATGACTAAAGTGTAGGACAGGCTCAGCTGACTTTTATGTTATTGAATATTGGAATTTACAGTCAGAGAAAGGAATGTGTTACAGTGTACACATACTCTTTTGTTGACTATTTACTAAGCATCTGCTGTCTGCCAGACACGCCCTGTGCTTACGTGCTAGAACACAAGAATTCCAACCAAGCTCCTGTCCCTGTAACAGAATCTGAGAGAAAGAGATGAAATTAAACCAATAATAACGCACTTTGTTATTAACAGATGGGACAAGTCTAATTGAATGACTTGAAAGTTAAAAAACAAAAATGAAGCTGAGGGAGACACAGTGACTTTGCAACGGTCAGTTGGAGAAATGAGTCAGGAAGGCATATGGTGTAACATGTGTTCTACGGAGCAGGAAGAGGACTAGGTGGAGGTGCTGTCCCCACTGTCTTGGAGTTGTGACGTATCAGAACCTCCACCCGTGCCTCTGTATCAGAGGGGTGGTAGCAGGCACACACCCCAGTTTTGTAATCTTTACAAGAAACCAGGCACATGGCACACTTAGCACTCAATAAATGCTACTTGTCACCCCGTCAATATTGACAGTTACGACAGCTAAAAATATTTTTCCTTAACGGCAAGGCCAATGCTTTTATCTCTGCATTCCACTGCCTTGATACCATTTCAGTTTTTTCCCTTCTTTTCTTCCTAACCATAAGAAGTTTCCTAGAAAGTAGGTCAGACTTCAGCAAACTCTCGGCACTGTGGCTTCTAGATAAAAGAGGGAGCATAGGAGGGTTTTCAGCAGCTCTGGGTGCCCATCCAGGCTTCCAGTGGATGACAAAATATTTCCATGAGGATTTATTTAATTTTGTCCCCAGGCTTGTTCATAATTCTGACCATCTGGTACTGGAGGTTTCTCTATTTTTAATATTTCTACTTTGGGCGTTTTGCTTTTTTAACCTATTCTAGGATGAGTCGCCCCCTTTCAGCCTCCCCCACTCTCTCCGCCAACCCCTGATTTAATTTGCTTGAAAGAATTCTTTCCTATGACAAATTTGCCACAGTCTATAACTTTGATAACCTCAGAGCCAGCCATAAGGCAGAGCCATCTCAAGTCATATGAAAGGTCACAACAAAAATGAAATGTTGTCCTGGACACTTATGACATTGTTCTAACAAGACCACCCCAAGGGTATGTGCTGCAAGCATGCATAGAACTTCCTGAAAGGAAGCCCCCACCCCAAAGTCCTAAGACCTATTCTAATTAAGTCTGGTCAGATGACTCTTCTAAAGACAGACAGCCTGAGCTATCCACACAGATCCCTTTAGACCATCTGTCCTAGCCTAGCTGACCAAATGGTAACCATGTAAGATTTTTTTTTTCCTTTCACCTGGAGCAGTTTGTCCCCAAAAATAACTCTATCAAATTCAGTAGGCTTTTGTATATTTGTTTGTTTGTTTGTTTGTTTGTTTTTTTGTTTGTTTGTTTCTGGATCATCATTTAATGTGGTTGGGGGCAAGACTCCATATGAGTACATAGAAAATTATTTTGAGGAAATAGCGATATGAAACCCGTTCCCTCTGTAGGATTTCACTGTCCCTGCTGTTCCTTGCTCCCTCATCCTCATCTGTACTTCATGTGTCTATTCAACTATTTCATCATCATCCCTGAATATCCTGTACCTCCGGATGAAGGTTTAATGAATGTTTGAATAACCAGGTAGTGAACCAGTGTTGGAAATACCACAGAAAACCATAAAGACAAGGGATGTAGAGAATCATATGGAGCTTGGAAATTTCGATGACAGAGGACAGGGGAAATGAAAGGTTAGCTGTAAATAAAATTCCAGGATGAATGCAGCCATTCTGTCTCCGCCACCTGCATGAGGCTTCATTTTATAAGGTATCTTCCCCCCCATACACATACTTCCTGTATTTTATAAACACTTTCATCTTTCATTTATAGGCCTCCTAACCACCAGAGCAGCAATGCACACAGCAGATATTATTCCCATTTCTCCAATAACAGAAGTAAGGATCTGAGAAGCAATAAAACTTGCCCAAGATCACACAAGTGGTAAATTTCACCAAAAGAATTTGGATCATTTTCCTCTTCCAATACAGCGCTCAGCATCTCTCTGCCCTACCACTCTCTCTCATATTTCTGGAACAATGGGGTCAGGGCACTCAGAAAAAAAGAAGGCAAGGTTTGGAGTGTACACTCAAAATCTTATACAAGCTTAATTGTTTGCGTTGGATTGCTATTGCTGTGACAAAATCCTAGAGAAAACAGCTAATGGAGGAAGGATTTATTTTTGGTTCAGAGTTTAGATGCATGAATGAAGTTGGATACTTCGTTTCTGGACCCATGTGTGGTGAGACAGAATATCATGGTGGAGAAAAGCTGCTTACCCATGGCAGACAAGACCCAGAGAAAGACAATGAAATGGACAGTAACTGGAATAAGACAGAACCTTCCAAGGCTTGTGCCATGAACCTATTTCTCTAGCAAGGTTTCATACCCCAGTAGTCAGTTTTGCCACGACTTTAATCCATGTATCAATCCATCAATGACAATGAGCTCCAAGTTCATAACCTCTCCAAAGCCCACCAGCTGACAGCCAATCCTTCAGCACATGTGTCGTCGGGACACACATTTATGGACAAACCATAACACTGTTTTGTTTTTGCCCATGCTTATATATGGTTGACATTTCCAGGAAGCAACTTGAAAACTCCTGTTACAAAATACACAGTAGAACTTGACAAAATATGACATCCTTTTAAGTACATATCTAAGCACTTAGAAAATAAGAGATATTTTAAATTCATTCTCTTAACTGCATATGTAATCACTTAGGAAAGAAAGAGCCAAAAACAAATGATAAAACCCTGAGGATGTACTGCCACACTGAGTCACTGTGGCAACAATTACCATGGAAGGTTCAATTCTTACCATTCAAAGTAGTTTCTCTAACACACCATATCATATATCCTTCTATATATGCAAACACAAGCATATGAGGATTCACATATACCACAGGCATGCATACATAAAGGTTATTTTAAATGACATTTATAGATAGCACATTTCAAGGGTAAAGTGCAGTTAATATCAGTAAAAATGCTTTGAAGGCAATATAACACATGACTCATTAACAGATATTTATGTATTTACACCTGCTATGTGTTATATCCAGAAGATCTCCCAACCGGTAAGAAGGACACATGCTCCACTATGTTCATAGCAGCCTTATTTATAATAGCCAGAAGCTGGAAAGAACCCAGATGCCTCTCAACAGAGGAATGGATACAGAAAATGTGGTACATTTACACAATGGAGTACTACTCAGCTATTAAAAAGAATGAATTTATGAAATTCATAGCCAAATGGATGGACCTGGATGGCATCATCCTGAGTGAGGTAACACAATCACAAAGGAACTCACACAATATATACTCACTGATAAGTGGATATTAGCCCAGAAACTTAGGATACCCAAGATATAAGAAACAATTTGCTAAACGCATGAAACTCAAGAAGAACGAAGACCAAAGTGTGGACACTTTGCCCCTTCTTAGAACTGGGAACAAAACACCCATGGAAGGAGTTACAGAGACAAAGTTTGGAGCTGTTACAAAAGGATGGGCCATCTAGAGACGGCCATATCTGGGGATCCATCCCATAATCAGCTTCCAAACGCTGACACCATTGCATACACTAGCAAGATTTTGCTGAAAGGACCCAGATATAGCTCTCTCTTGTGAAAATATGCCGGGGCCTAGCAAACACAAGTGGATGCTCACAGTCAGCTATTGGATGGATCACAGGGCCCCCAATGGAGGAGCTAGAGAAAGTATCCAAGGAGCTAAAGGGATCTGCAACCCTATAGGTGGAACAACATTATGAACTAACCAGTACACCGGAGCTCTTGTCTCTAGCTGCATATGTATCAAAAGATGGAAAGAGAGGCCCATTGGACTTGCAAACTTTACATGCCCCAGTACAGGGGAATGCCAGGGCCAAAAAGTGGGAGTGGGTGGGTAGGGGAGTGGGGGGGAGGGTATGGGGGACTTTTGGGATAACATTGGAAACGTAAATGAGGAAAATACCTAATAAAAATAATTAAAAAAAGAAAATTACACATACACATGCATATATATATA
This sequence comes from Mus caroli, assembly GCF_978045245.1. NCBI lineage: Eukaryota > Metazoa > Chordata > Mammalia > Rodentia > Muridae > Mus > Mus caroli. Next base: position 50,748,878 of record NW_028227266.1, read on the forward strand.
TATATATATATATATACATACACACACACACACACAAGCCAAGTATATGAGTAAGTGTAAATGATTATGAAATCTATAATAGGAACCTAGAAGATATCAAAATATCAAGGATTTACAGTGCAAGGGTAGAAACATTTTGACAACAGCCTACCACACTGCTATTTCCCGTGCTGACCTTGTGGTGCACACAACACCACAGTGTGTGGTAACTCTGAATTCAAAGGAAGGAAAAGCATCAGCAAAAATACTATGGGTCCTCACTTCCCTTCATTTCAGTTATGGAAGACTTCAGAAACAATTATGCCTTTCAGACCCATCGTTCTAGTTACTGATTAGACAGTAAGTATCAGGTGGCGTCCTTTCTCCTGGAAAACTGTTATGGTTAACAAAACAAAGCCTGTAGTCAGCAGGTCTTGTATTAAGAAAAAAAGAAAGAAAGGAAGGAAGAAAGAAAGAAAGAAAACCAACTTCAAAGGGCACAGTGGCAGCTCAGTTCAATAAAAGAGATTCTAAACACATCGATCAGAGTGGGGCCAGACTCAAGGCTTCAGTAATTCTCCTGCCAATGTTTTCCAGGTCTTAGCTTTTGCTGGCCAAGCCCCTGTGATTGGGTGGGCACCTCTCTCGCATGGCTGTGTATTACTCCATCTCAGTGCTTTCAAGGTCTATTTTAAAGAAATGCAAATAGCCACTATTTTAATCTCCTAGTAAATAGATATTTTCTCCCTCAACAGAAGCAAGTCTAGCATTTTCACAGTTTCAGGTTAACGTTTCCAAATAATAACTGTTCCTTCTTTTGTGCTTTTGAGGATAAACCCATGAACAAAGGGCTCAGTAGCGAGTACAATTTTTTTTCTCCTTTCTACAGAGTATTCCTTTCCTGGGAAATGGCAATGCCTTCGTGTTGAAATAACAATCCACGGTGGTTTCTCTGCTGAATGGACCCTTACAAAACCCACACTCAGAACCTATTCAGCTCTTATTTATCACCGTTTGCTGCCTGGCACGAGTCATCAGAGTGCACCTATTTCTGCAGAGCTACAGCAAGTAACAAAAGAGCTGAGTTTGGAACAGGGAACTTGGTGTTCACATCTCAGCTCTACCAAGGACTGGCTGGGAAACCTCAAGAGCTTTACTCTAGATCTCTGAGCCTTCATTTGCCTACTCCACAAAGGGGAATGTGGGATTCTAACGGATCTCTAAGTCCCCTTCCACGATCGATGGAAAGGTCTTTATCTCCTGTACTGGAATATATACTGAAATACCCTTCCTCATCAACTGTGGTAAAGCTCATCTTTAAAGTAGTGAAGGAACTGTGAAATAGTAAAAGTAGAGGGATGGATGAAAGCAGGCCCTGGCCCAGATGATTACAGGAGAGAGTTTATTAATTAACTCAACTCCCTTCTTGTCTGGATATTTTGATGCCATTATCCAACACTGTTCTTTTTCTCTTCCTTCCTTTCTTTCTTCCTCCTTTCTTTCTTTATTGTCTTATTTAAATTTATTTATTTATTTCTGTATGAGTATTTCTGTGTATTCTATGAATTCCTGGTGCCTGCCATGGCCAGAAGAGAGCACTAAGTCCCTTGGGACTGTAGTTATAGGTGAAAAGCCACCATGCAGGTGCTGGGAATTGACCTCAGGCCCTCTGGAAGAGGAGTGCATACTCTTAACTGCTGAGCCATCTCTCCAGCCCCAACACTGGTGTTTTAGATAAATATTCATTTAACAGGAGTCAGGTACTAGGAGTGGGGAAGGGTGGGCCTTGCCTACCTGTGGGAGAAGATTGGAGAACCAGGAACAGTTTAAGGTGTTCTCCTCCCCACACCCTGTGGTGATTTTTCAGAAAGGGTTGAGATGACACAAGAATGGGGCTCTCCCCACAAATTACTAAGTATAGATAATTTAAGATAGTTACCCAAGCTGATCTCAGGACCAAGAGGAAGGTCAAATTAAACAATTCCATTTGCCCCAAGATTACATCGAAGGAAACTCAGCACAGGGAGGGTCCCAGAACTGCCCCACAGCATCACTGACATCCTTTCTCAGGCAATCGCCGACTCAGCCTTCTTTCCCTTTTTTAAAAAATTGCTTCTTTTACTTTTGAGATTTGATACGATTGTATCATTTCTTCTTTCCATTTCCTCCCTCCAATCCATCCCATATATCTCTCCTTGCTCCCTTTTAAATCTATGGCCTCTTTTAAATTATATACCTATATTTGTTATATACATATATTTGTGTACACACACACACACACACACACACACACTTCTAAGTACACAGGCTTCCATGACTGACTATTGGTACTGAAGAACCAGTCCATGTACTCTTCCCTGGGAAGGACTGTTTCACCCAATCTCAGCATTCCTTATGCCTGTAGTTCTTTGCTTAGGGTTGAGGCCTCATGAACTTTTTCTCTGTCCACTTTAGCATGTCTAGTCAGACATGTGTTTAACGTATTTATTTATGTCCCTGTTCAGTTCATGTTGGTAAGACTGTATGGGTGTAACTTCTGACACTCCTAGGAGACATAATCTCTCAGCAAAGGATCTAGCACTTAACAATCTTACAGTCCTCTCTCCCACAGCGTTCCCTGAGCCTTAAGTGTTTTATAACTGTATCCGTTAGGACTGGACTCTGGGCCCTACATCTCTACGTTTTGATTATGTGTGGTTTTCTGTAATGGCTTTCATCTGTTGCAAACTAGCAAGACCTTACCGAGTGAGGTATTCCAGAACCAGAAAGACAAACAAACGTCTCCTGCCCTTCCACTTTTTGTTAGTTTCTTCTGTTTGCTTTAAGGTTGGTCTCCTATATCAGAGCCTGACTTCACACTGAGTCTGTAGCTGAGGATGACCTTGAACTTCTAATCTTCCTGCCTCCACCTCCAGAGTCCTATGATTATCTTCATGCGCTGTGTGCAGTGCTAGCGGTCAAACCCAGGGTTTCTTTCATACGAGGCCAGCACCCTTGTAACGAAGCTACATATCCAGCTTGATTCCATTCCACACTAGTGAGGCCCAGGGACATCAGTCCTCTGTAGTTAGTATACCTTGATCTTGTATCTCCACCACTGTTTTCCCTGCCAGCTAGCAAGAAACTCCTCTATACTGCTGAGTAATGAATGACTTTCTCCCTTGGAGAAGCAGGTACAGGCCATGTTACACCACATTAAAAGTAGATAGAGGCAGATTTACTAGGAGGCAACTCTCAGGTGAGTTCACTGATCTCACAGGTGGAGGTCAGTGGAGTCACACATCGGGCTAAAACAAAGGGGTTTTATAGAGCTTAGGCAAGGAGTGATGATGTGTCAGCTAGAAGCTGGGATTGTGCCCAAATATGGTCAAAAACTAAGACCCTGAGTAGGATAGGAACTCGTGGGTGGATTGCTGGGGGAAGGAGGAGTGATGGGGTGTCCCAGCTTATGCAGGGCCAAGCAGGGGTTACAGCCTAACAAGTAAGTCTGTGGATACTGGGTAACTCTTCAACCTTCTGACACTCAGAACCTTTGGACATGAGGCAGATTATTGCATATATACCTTTGCCCCAAACTCTACAGTTCTATAGTTTAGTTCACCCTGGTACCTTTACTCAGCCTCCAAGCTTAAGTGAGGAGCACCTGCTGATTGGTAGGCCCTGAGCTTGGCTCTGCCTTCACGCAAGGTACCCACACAATAAACTAGAGGCTACTAGTGGCAGCCACAGTGAAAGATAAGAAGAGCAGAACCTGAAACCTTGTAATGCTTGCCCGTCCCCATGGTAAATATCATTGTCACAATGGCAAATTTCAGACTACTGATGTGAGGTCATCAAAGGTGAACCTGCGAATACGAATGCACAGTTGGATTTTCAGAGGTGGTGAAATTAAATTCTAGAACACCACCGAGCAGGACAGTAAATAAGCATTTGTTTTACAGATTGTTTCGTGACATGATGAACAAAGAAGACAATTTTAAGTGGTAATATTTATCCAGAATTGTATTATTCACAATCAGAATGCTGACTGCCACATGCTCATTATCCCAGTCCTCATCACAGCCTTTTGAAGGAGGCATTACTGATACCCAGGCTTTATAGAGAAGGCCATTCAGCAAGCAAGCAAATCTGACAGCTCATAAATAATGATGACAGGATGTCAATCCATGGGAGTCTGGTTCTAGAATATGCATCTCTCAAGGAACATGCTAGTTTGAGACCACCAAGAAGGGTGAGCACATTTAAAATTGAAGAATGCAGTCCTTTAAATCACATACCCAGGCCTAAAAACATTAAGATGCTCTGTGGCAGACTTCCATTCTAGTTTCTTGGTAGACTACCAGTTTCAGTGTCCCTTGGGATTTTAAGTGACAGTGTGTGTGTGTGTGTGTGTGTGTGTGTGTGTGTGAGAGAGAGAGAGAGAGAGAGAGAGAGAGAGAGAGAGAGAGAGAGAGAGTGTGTGTGTGAATGGTGTGAGATAGCTGTTACTTTCAGAACCTGTGCAGAGATGCTTCATTCTTTCTTTCTTCATGTTATAATGAGATGGGTGGGCTTACAGTCAGGACAGGGATAGAAGCAGGCAGTCAAGGAGGAGAAAGGGAAGGAGAGGGTAACTTTCCGAATCAGTGCATAGATGAAGGTTTCTATAGTTGCAAATCACCGAGACTAACTCCAGTCATCCTGTACAAATAATTATTTATTAAAGGAGATGAGATCATCCATAAAATCCCCAGGGAAGTGAGAGAAACAGTAAAATGTCTACACCAGTGAATAATGGTAAAGTTGTGCCACCATGTCATTTTACCGGGAACATCATTTTACTCCATTGCTGGCTTGAGGATTCCAATATGGCCACTAATGCTGAGTACAGCATATACACTGCTTATAACCCAAGGCCCTGTGGCTTCAGAAACCCAACACTACACTACTACCTTTGTCATGCTGGCTTTCACCACTTCTTTTTGAGGGCAGAAGTTGGGAAGACACATATCTGTCTTCCATAGTGGCAGGCTTATTTTTAAGGTCATAATTCAGTCTAACATAGAAACATTTTAAAAAGCTGAGTGACAAAGGCATAGCAATAAGACAACCATTCATCTGGCCACCTCCCAAACAGAACGAGGGCCAGCATATTGATTAGTCTGCATAAAAGTATTGACAGAGACAGAAACCCAGAATGGTCTACAGTGAAATTATCTCATTTCAAAACCATCAAGGAAGGAGTGGATAACACCAAACCCCTAACCCATTCTCTTCGAAACTCATGGTCTACCTTGATTTTTAAAATCTATTCAACTAGTTTTAAGTAAGATCATCTGAACTTACTGTCAAAAGCAATTTCCTGTAGAGCCCTTTTGTAAAGTCAATGACTGCCTCTTGGTTTAGAGCCCTTGGTTGACCTAGATTGGTTTACATTAACTAGGACACAAACATTCAATTAACTAAATAGAAAGGAAAGGATAGTGGTTATTAAAGATGCAAAGAGTATCTGTGAAGGATAATGTGTCTTTGGCTGAAACCTATGACCTGGTTATATAAGAAGACTTCCTATGGGGGCCATTCAGGTAAAAAACCAAAGGTCACAGAGGCCCTGGAGAGACTCAGTGGTAGAAAGGGGAGCCACCTTATCTTACCTGAAGGGCCATAAATTAATGCTGTCTAAATGAATAATTCACCACTTAAACTCTATCAACACTTCTGTGTCCTTTGGTATACAAAACACTGGCCAGGACTCACCACTGAGAAGACAGGTAAACAACCCAGTCACTATTCATAAGAGCATCTGAACTCAGTTTGTAAGATGAGAAAGTAGAATGGAAAGAAAAAGAAAAAAAGTTAGTCTAGTGAAAGAGTACAAAGTCACATGGTGTACATAGGCAGAGAGGGAGATATGCAGAATGGGTCTAGAGAGGTGACTAGGTAACAGGTGACAGATTAAGAACCTCTAGGAGATGATATACAAGCCACGAGATATGCATGAGAGTTGGGAATGACATGACATGACACTGGGACCACAGGCATCAATCATGTATATCCTGGCCACCTTGGCCTTCAGTGTCACACCATGAATTTTTTCTCTAAGTCAAAAGTATATTTGACCACAGCAATAGCAGATACCATGGTTATAAGTTTATGAGACACTTCAAAGAGGAAAGAGGAGGAAGAAGTGAGGAGGCCATTTTAAGAGTTAGCTCCAAGGAAATATGAGCCCCTAGTGGGGCAGAAGTAGTAAGGACAAGAATTAGCTAGCCCAGGAAGTATAGGGCAGTATTATACGCAGTACGTTTAGCCAATGGGCTGAGTTATTTCTTTGAATACATGCACAAGTACAAGCCAGAACCTGGGCACATTATAGGGGAGAGACTAAGAAGAAATCTCAGGATGGGCCACTGAAACGCTCCTTGTCTCTACACCATAGACCATGGGGCAATACTGAACAATAGAAGGACCTCTGTGTTATATTACAGTATTTATTCTCTGCATTTTGGTCACCACTGCCTTCTCTCCCCCCACATCTGATTCATGCCTCTGCACCTAAGAGACTGCATTTGGATTCATGTCCTCTCAACTACAATTCAAATGCCCTGAAAAGGGGCGAGTCCTTACATTATCAATCTCCACTCAATTCTGCCTCCCTTATCAGAAGCTCTCTTATCATAGTCAGTCTCCTCTTGCATCATCCTTACAGAATTAAGTCTTTGTTCATCTTTGCTCTCACACTCTGGTTTCTAATCTTCTGAGGGCAGAGACCGGCTGTGTCTTTTTCATCTTTGGCATCTCAACAACTAATCCCATGCCCTGTATACTGAGTGATAGATATTAGATGCCAGATTTTCCACTAGGAACTGAGACCTTAAACAAAGTCACTTAACCTCTTGAGCTTCCTTATCTCTAACCTATCTGCAAGATGAAAGCATTAAAACCCACTCCTTGGGTTGTTAAGAGCCTTGTATTGGAACATAGCTGGCAAACTATAACTCACTGTACAAACACAAATCAATATTTGCAAGCAGCTAGCATAATTCCTGGCGAGTCAGTGTGTGTTGATTGGGTGAAGGAACAAGTGTGTATCTCTCTTACAAACACCCTTTCTCTCACTCAAGAGGGGTCTTAAAATGCAACAGGGGCATCGGAGGGCCAGCCAAGGATGACGATGCTGGCATCACAGACTGGCATATGGATCTCCATTTGATGCTGAGACTTAGAGGAAATTGCAACATGCAATTTCTGGTTCTGGAGCCTTACTCAGTGAAAGACATCAGGCATTCCACACTGCCGGACCCCAACTTCTCAGATGAGCTGCCTTCTTGGGCTCCCTCCTTCAAATCCTCCCAGACAGGGCTCACTACTCATGCATCAGCTGTGAGGCCCCATTGCAACATATTATTCTCATATACTGGGGTTTGGTTGCTTCTCCAGGTTTCTGCATCTGCTTCTCTTTGAATCTGTTAACTAAATATATATCTGCTGAGCTCAAAGTATTTTTACATCCTTTCCTTCTAGCTCCCCAGCCAATTCTGAAACCCGCCTCTCTAAAACAGTCGATTTGTAAGTGGGTTGGTTTGGAACATCCTTAAGCAAAGTTCATGCTTTTTATTTCTATAAACCCCCTCATTCCTTTCCGCTCTCCTCCCTAAGAAGAACCAACTCCAGCTAGAGAGAGAGAGAGAGAGAGAGAGGGAGAGGGAGAGGGAGAGGGAGAGGGAGAGGGAGAGGGAGAGAGAGAGAGAGAGAGAGAGAGAGAGAGAGAGAGAGAGAGAGAGAGAGAGACAGTGTATGGGATGTAGAGGCATAAGGAAGTCACGGAAGATGTGGTTATTAGAAGCATGCCCAGGAACAGATGGCAGGGCTAAAGGAAGAAATGCTGGTAACAGGGACTTCTCCTGAGGTATCATCAATCAGCCTCAGAGGGGAAGATGCAATAAAGCTGTCACTTAATGAAAGGAACCTGTGCAGGAACATTAGAAATCATGAGACAAGAAAGTCACAAAGGACCACAGGTCAACACAGAGATGTTTCCAGCACCACGTGATAGCACAGGATGCCCCCACGGGACAGATAGCTCTGCTCCCCCAGATTGGCAGCTTTGACTATAAACTGAGAGAGTCAGCAGCAAGGGTGGCCACATCCCACCTCCACTGAGTTAGCTCTCAATCCATCTGTTGCCATTTATCTGGGTCAGTGATAGTTAAGACTTGAACAAGTCAGAAAGAAAATGTCTGGCTTGGTTTAGGCTTTTTATTTCCCCTTCCTACAGCAGAATCAACTGTCAAGCACCCGTACTACAGGAGCCTTTGGTAGCAGCCTGGCAAACTGAGTTTAAAATGTAGGTTCTGCAGAAATGTAAAGCTGTGTTGAAGTCTAATTGCCCAGAAATCCACCATCATTGGTACACTGGTGAAGCCAAACCAGAGTGAAATATAACGGTTAACCCCAGGAGAAAACAGTTGGATTGAAAATAAAGAATTGGGAAGAACCAACTGAAAAGGAGGAAATTTTTCTAGAGTAGACGCTCACACAATGAGTGCAGCAAGCCCTGCTCTGGCCTCCAGAGCATTCACCCTGCCTCTCAGGAGCTCAGAGGGTGCCTGCTAGAGTAGGTGCACCTGCATTAACCATTGAAGACCAATTAAAGCCCCTTCCAGAAGTCAAAGGATAGAATTTACACTCCCTTCAGAAATAGATAAAACAAAAAATGAGCGACTGGCCAGGGGCATAGCTAACTTCTCAGAACCCCAGGTTTGTCATTTTGCAGAATAGGAGTAAGACTTTTGCTGCACTTAGTATAATGACTGTGAGGGTTAGGTATGAAGTTGTATTTGTCAATCATCCCACAGAAGAAGGACGGCATGGGGATAATGAAACACTGATGTGTGTTGATAGCAGCAACACTGATGGAAAGGAAAGAGTAAGAGGAGGAGGTGGGGAGGAAGGGAAGAGCAATCAACCAGCTCTAATTTCTTGGAAAGGGAAGGAATAACAACTTTAAAAAAAAGATTTATTTATTTATTTTCTGTATATGAGTACACTGTGGCCGTCTTCAGACACACCAAAAGAAAGCATCAGATCCCATTACAAATGGTTGTGAGCCACCATGTGGTTGCTGGGAACTGAACTCAGGACCTCTGGATAAGCAGCAATCAGTGCTCTTAACCACTGAACCATCTCTCCAGCCCCCAAATAGCAACTTTTATATAGGTGAAATGCAAGTGCTTGCTTTAACAGCACATATACTAAAACTGGAATAACTCAGAAAGTTAACGTGGCCCCTACTATGCACAAGGATGACATGCAGATTCCCATCACCCCCACCCCTGTCGCTCTTTTGTAGTTTATTTCCTTATTACTCTACAGATGCCTGTTTGCTTTCTAATGAGAGGCAGAAAGGGTGTGAATTTGGTTGGAAAGGAGGTGGTGAGGAGCTGTAAAGAGTAGGGAGAGGGGAAGCCATAATCAGAATGTATTGTATAAAATCTATTTTTACTAAAATAATAAATAAATAAAAATGTAAAAAATTAAAGAGTAAAAGGCAAGGATATAGAACAAGGCTATTGGTGGAAAAAAAAAAAAGGTACAAACTCTGTGGAAATAGCACTGAAGTTCTTCCAAAGTCTGGAGGAAAGAGTACAGTGTAATCTATTCGCATCACTCCTATGCACATTCCCAAGGAAATGAAGCTAACATCATAAACATTACAACATCTATGGCTGCATACTTTCTATTGTGTGACACTATCCATAAAGGCTAAGGCAGGTACTCAGTCTCTATGCTCATCAACATATGAATGAAATATATACATGAAATATATGTATGTATATATGTATGTATATACCTACAATGGGGTATTTATTCAGTCACAAAGAAAAATAAGATCCTTTTATTTACAGCAAGAGGACATATGTTAATCAAAAGAAGCCAAACACAGAATAATAAGTATCACATGATCTTTCTCACACATGGGAAATTGAAAAAGAACTAAAAATGGAAGAGGAATTATGAGGGACTGAGAGAAATACCCAGGTTAAAAGAGAGCACAAGGACACCATATATGTACCTATATAGAAATATAGCATTGAATCCATTACTTTGTGCAAACAAACATATGATACACACACACACATATATATATCCACACACACACACATATACATATATACATATATAGCATATATATGTGTATATATATATATGTATATATATATGTATATATATATATACATGATTTAGTTTTGCATGTAAAGACATGTACTATGTGTATACTTAGTGTTCACAGAGGCGCCCTGGAACTGGAGTTACAAATGACTGTGAGCTGCCATGTGGATTTGAGGAATGGGATCTGGGTCCTCTGCAAAAACAGCTGGTGCTTTTAACCACTGAGTAATTCCTCTAGCCCCAATATTATTACTAAAATATGTAAATAAAAATCACCAGGAGAGAAGGGAAAGAATGAAGAAATGAAGGAAGGAGAGAGAGAACAAATTCTCAGGTAAGGGCTTCTTCATAAAACTCCATTCTCTCACATCTAACATAAAATGATTTTTAAAAGCTCAAAAAAAAAAAAGAGAGATAAATGAGTGCTTATATATTGAGAAACTTCCTTCCTACCTCCCAAGAATGTCCCAGAATATAGAAATTCATGTCTGTTTGTTTTAAAAACATAGCTTCAACATATACCACTGACTGGCTAGCTAGCCTTGAATTCCGGGAGTTTGGTATGGCTCTGCCTCCCAAGTGCTGAGATTAAAGCCATGCACTACCACACCTGGCTGTGCTCTTAAAAAGAATTATTAACAGGCTTGATCTATTGCACAGATTTTCAAATATGCTCCAATTCTTTCTCCAGAAGCATTAATGAGGACACATTAATCACCAGTCATTACACTAAGTGCCAGACATCCAAAAATAAATAAATAGGAAAAGGGAGTTTGTCACTCAAAGGGGGACACACCAGATTGATATGCCAGTAAACTTGGTGCCAAGTGATGATGCCACAGACACAGTGCAAGCCACGGCAGCAAATAAAACAGTTACCTGCTTGACAGATGTGGGGCTCTTCACTGAAAATCTACCGGACTCCTTACTAAAAAGGGGCAAGGCAAAGAAGAGAGAGAGACCCTTCAGTCGGGTTGGCAGAAAGATCAGGGCAAGTACCTGTGTGCTTCTCTTGGGGGGCTTAGCACCTCCATACCCAGGCAATACAATGCTGTCCTAATTGCATGATAACTTGTGAACAGCAATTCTTGACAAGCTTGACAAACTGTTGTATTCAGTATTGTAGTGTTCTATAAGAAATCAGCTTGTTCAAACATTTCACAATGAAATGCCCATTGGTATTTATGGCATTATCAGTATTATTTTTATTTCTGGGAAAATACTGATGTAAAACAATGTATTTTCAATCATGAGAATTTCACTCATGCCGGTAAATAATTGGGTCAAGGTAGAAGTTGGGGAGATGCATCATTTGGAGCTGAGAGTCACATTAGCATAAGCCATGTGAGCACTTCTTAGTAATTTCTTGATTCATTGGAACAATGATATATTGGAACAGCTACTATTAGATAGAAAAAAGTCTATCATTGATTCTAGACACCCAGAGAAAGATATAAAGGGAAAAGGGTAGTGATTTGCTATTGTTTGTTTGGTTTTTGGTCTGCTTAAATGTATGTTCATGAGCATGTGAGAAGGGAAGATAGGCTGGTCGTGCTACACCAAGTTCAACCCTTGGGTTTGCAGAGATGATTTATTCTCTTCTCCTGATGTTACTAGCAGTGTGTCTGGTTTTGGGTGAAGACACTTGGGAAGACCATGATTATAAATGTGGTGTTCATAAAATGTCTGGGAGCTGCATAAGGGAAGACTCTTCATGATTCCAAAGCCGGTGTTGTGAAGTGGAGCAGCAGATTGTAGAGACGCCATCCAAGATTACTCCTCCATCTAGAATTTACAGTGCACCATGCAGGAGCTGGGTTGAAGGTTTCCGACCCTTAGAAAAATCTTTGCTTGCGCTAATTATGAAAAGCTAAAGAGAAGAAAGCGGTATTTTAAACGGAGGAGGAAAAACAAGCCTTTGAAACTATTTCAAACGTATGGCTTGCATGAAACTTACAAGCTAAATACTCACCAAACCCATGTTGAGCAGCTATACAGTGTGCAAAAGAATAGGCAAAGAGACTGCAGGATCCTTCGCCCTCACATGTAGATAATTGTCAATAAATTAAAGAGACTAGGAAACGTGGCCCTCCCTTCTCCCCACCAGCCTGCAGGGACAAAAGGAGCAGAAGAGGGTGGAGGCGGGGGTGGGGGGGGGACGGGGGGGGGGGACAGGGTTCAGAGCACTTTGAACTCGAAGGAAGGACTTCTAGGGATCATTGCAGTGAGACAAATCTACTTTATTGTTCCAGGGATAGAGTATATACGGACTTTTAAGGGTACTGGTAGAAAGGCTAGTTCATCATAGCATCAAGTTGGGCAGGAAAAGCTGATTGGACATAATACAACACCTAATTATCATATGGGCAGAAGCCAGAATGGGACTTGTGTGCTAAGTCATGCAGCTGCCATGCTTGCAGAGAGCTCTGTACAAGGTGATTTTTCAGACAAAGCCCGATGCCTGTGTTCAGGGACCCTCACCAGACAGGGTCAGGCAGAGAAAGGGAAGCCCTGCTGAAAAGGGCAGTCCTCCATTTTGCGATGATCTCAGAAAACAGCATGGGGGCGTGGGGGACTGCAACCTTAATAGCAGGGTTCTCCAACAAGGAAATGCAGGGGTAAAATAAACATTAACAAATGTAGTATCCTGGGACTGGGTTAGGGATGGGGTTTGGGTTAGGACTTCAGTTAGGGTTAGGGGATGGGGAGGCAGCAGAGTTGGTATATTGTTTTCCTAGCATGCACAGTGCCTTGGTTTTGACATAAAACTAGGTGTTGTGGAACATGCCCATAATCCTAGCACTAGGGAGGTAGAGGCAGGAGGGTCAGGAGTTTAAAGTCATTTTCTTCCACATAGGAAGTTCGAGGCCATCGTGGGCTATATAACGCCATGCCTTAATTACTAATTAATTAATAGAGTTGGAAGAGTGCTAAAGAACAAATGAAAAGCATGGCTTCATGTCATAAGCATATTACTTATTTGCTGTGTGGCCTCTTGTGCAATTTGTTACGCCTATTTTCTCATCTATAAAAGAAGAGATGTCAAAGGCATGAAGAATGGAAAGCAGAATTGAACTTATGCTTTGACCCTAACCAATCAGCACCATCTCCTGGGAGTTGTATGCATGGGTTCTAAAACTACTTCCGTGTTCAGTGGGGTTTTTTTTTTTGGGGGGGGGGCTTAGATGAACAATAACTAACATGAATTTTAAAATGTAGAATGTTGGAGGAAGAGAGGTGCACATATGCTATCCCTTTGAGCTGATGGTCGGAATGTCTTCCAGCTCTAAATAGAAAGGGCTGGGGTTGGTTTTCAGTCGGCTCACACCCACTGAGGATCTCGCGCATGCGTGCCACTGCTCCACAGCGCAATACCAGGAAGCTAATCACAGAGACCCAGCATTCAAAGAATTTGAACTATTTTAGAAACACAAACGCATGCTCATGTAGAGTGCAATATGACTGTGTTATCATGTAACTATAAGCTAAGTGCTGCATGCGCATAAAAGGGAAGATAGTGCTGGCAGGGATGTGGCCCTCAAGGACTGACTTTGAAGAGTAATTAAGGGGTTTCTAAGCATAATAGATAAACAGAGTTACACAGTGCTTGTCATACTTAGGAAAGAGCAAGGGGCCCGGTAAAGGTACAATATTGGGTGTTTGCTCAGGGAAAACAAGAAATATGCAGGAAAATTAAATCAAGACAGTTTGGCCAAGTCTTTGTGGGCTAGAATATAAAGTGTAGAGTAATTAGGCAATAACTCCAATAAGATTTCTTAAATGTAAATACTTGAACTTAAAACGAAGGTTTCTCCAAAGTCCAGTAAAGTCCAGATTAAATGAGCAGGGCATGAAGTTCTGCATCTGAGGCAAAGGTTCCAACAGCTACATAATAATGCATGAGCGAAGGCGGCCAGTACTCAAGCCAGGGACAAAATAAGGCTCTCAGCAAACAATAATGGCAAAAGTCAGGAAGAAGTCAATGTAAGGAAATTCCAGCTTGATGAGAGGAAAGGGAGCTTAGATTGGTCAGAAACGTTTATGGAGAAAGCTGATGCTGAAACCGGAGGTGTTGGATGACTAGTGTCTGTGAAGCCAGGCAGAGAACAACTGATGAGAGAATTCAAACCCATGGCGCTTTTTATTAAGTCATTTACTTCTATGTATTTAGTACTTGGTAACAATGTATGCTCCACAGATGTACTAGGATTAGTTGGCTTAAGAATATCAAGGTCTTCATTAGCAAATTTAAGAACATTAGAAAACATTAAAGGGCAGGTTTCATAACTGAGTTGGTAAAGACACTTGCTACCAAGTCATGTGACCGGAGTTCAATCCCTAGGGCTCACATATTAGAATGCTAGAACTGACTACCAGAAGTTGTCCTGTGATCTTCACACAGGTGCAGTATTATGTATGTACATCATGCAAAATATGCACACACACACACATACACACACACACACAGAGAGAGAGAGAGAAACTAAAGAATGTAAAAGCCAACATTAAACAGGATTACTTCTCTAGCACCTTGCAGAGTCTCTGATATATTATCAGTGTGCTTCTGAGTCCAATAATCATGGCCTGCAGCTCTTCAGGGAGCCCCTCACAGGATGGACACCCCAGAGCAATGGTTGCCTAGAACCAATTGTCTGAAAGTACCTGTAGAATGTTTCCAGATCTTTCAACTTGAGTAAATGTAGTTTATTTTTATCATCAGTTTTCTACAAAGAAGTCATTTTTCTTTCATTTTTTGAGGCAAAGAGATTTTATCTCATAGGACAATAATGCACAGGCAGACAGACCGCTCAAGTGGGAGTCGGTGAGCACAAGGGATGAGTCGATAGGGGGGTGACTGAGACAAAACACAACCAGTACTGTTGACAACACCTACAGAGGAGCTATTTCTAGGGAGGTAGAGGGGACGGGGAAGCAATCGGAGGAACAGGAAGCCAAGTGTGGGAGGTACCAAACACACTGACAAGGGTTCTTCCCATCTCTGCAAGCTCGGGGACAGCATTCCAACTACAGATTTGCCTTTTTCTGTCAGCCAGTGGTCCTTTTTATTTCAGTTTCCCAAATGCAAGCATCTTTCGGATGGCCACCATCGTGGCCTATTTGGGAGACGAGTTTAACTTCATATTTTACTGTGGTTTATCCACATCACGGATAAATGTGCATGCAAAGTGAAAGCCAGCTCACTGGGCTCTCTGTGAACCTGAGAAAGAGGCATCCCCTCAGGCAGGCACATGGCTGGCTGAAGAATAGTACTTGGTGGGAATTAGTCAAAAGAAATCTTTTCTCCAAGCAAATAAAACTGCTTGAGAGCTCATGGCCTGCAGGCAGAACGTTCCCACTCACCTTCTGCAACCTATCAGTCCTTGAACGGGATGCAGTCAGAATAATCGTGGAGAGCATCCCTCTCTGTCTCAACCTTCCCCTTGGGCCCCGTGGCATATGCTTTGAAAAGGGAACAGGCATCCTCCCCCCTTCTAGTTTAAGTGTCCTAAATCAGAATTCTGTCATCTAGAAACTGTAAAAATGTGAACAGAAAAGATGTACTGATGTATTATGAAGTAAACACTACTTTCCTCCTCCTCCTCCTCCTCCTCCTCTTCCTCCTCTTTCTCCTTCTCCTTTTCCTTCTCCTTCTTCCTCCTCCTCTAGGGTTTCAGGTTACCCTGGAGCTGGATGTATAGGCAGTTGTGAGCCACCTGGTCTGGTGATGGAAACTGAACTGTGACCCTTGGAAGACCAGCCAACTCTCTTAACTTAACAATATCCCCAACCTCAAGCTTTTGATTTCTCCGAGGATTCTTACATTTTTGACAAAAAAAAAAAAAAAAAAAGTCTGAGAGTCTGGGAACACCAAAGATAGTTTCTGAAAACCAAATACACAGTCTTAAAAGTAAAGTTGAATCCAAGTACCAAAAAGTATCCATCTTTGTAAGACCTGTAACAAAAATTAATACTGATAGTGGTAACAGTTCTAATGGAGTAGTTGATCCAAGAGCCATGTCATTGCTGGTGAAGTGGCTGAATCTTTACAGCCATCAACATCATGCAGCAAGAACTACTGCATTTAATGATGT